>NC_060950.1:13646138-13660790 GCF_022045245.1 Lucilia cuprina
TAGATAGATAGATAGATAGATAGATAGATAGATAGATAGATGGATAGATAGATAAATAGTTAGTTAGTTCGTTAGTTAAATAGTTAGTTAGTTCGTTAGTTAAATAGTTAGTAAGTAAGTTATTTAGTTAGATAGACCGTTAAGTTGTAATATATGTTGTTAGTTATGTTGGAAGACAAATTGTTAGTTAGTAAGTTCTTTAGTTAGTTAGGTGGATAATTAGTTAGCAAGTAAGTAAATAATATAAAGTATCCGCATTCAGTTACATAACTATCAAAACAAACATAAGTGAAATCTAAATATAGTTTCAACGTATTTGTAATAGTGGCGAATCGAATATTATAGTTCAAAAACCTAGATAAGTTGGATTAATAGTGCATTCTTATTCAAGGGACTAGGTCTTTTCTTGTACTATTCCACAGCCAGCTAAAAGGCTAGTCCATACTAAATTTTAAATCATTATTTTTTCAGCATTTATTAAGTTTTTTTAATGATTTTTACACAATTTGTTTTTTTTTTTGTAAAAATAAGTTGATCTTATATATTATTATACATATATACGTTTGTTTATTTAAAAATAAGCAAAAATATTAATTTTTATTAATTTTATTTAAAAAAAAAGCCATTTAAACCTTCTAATGCGTTTTTAGACAAAAAAATTTGTTTGTTATAAAACTAAATTTTGTATAAATTACAATTCAAGTTTTAAACACCAAATTGAAACGAAAAACTATTATAGAATTGACAATAATCATATTAAACACTAATATTGCATTAAAAGGTAAGATTTGTTTTTTTTTTTTTCATCATATAACTAATAGTTTATTGCATCCATGCTTTAATATAAAAGTTTGGAAGACATTTTAATTTTAGAATCTAATTGAGAGAATAGAGGGTGAAAAATAATAGAACAAATACAAAATTACATCTTAATTAAAAAAAATATATATGGCTTTAGAAAAATAAATCCGTTTTTTTTTTTTAAATAAAAGTTTAGAAATCCTTATCCCAACCGGTAATGTCATCTGGTGGTGGTCCTTCTGGATCGGGAGGATAATCATCAAAGTTTGTGGTATCTGTAACACTTTTAACGGTGGGCCTAATGGGTGGTTCAAGAGTGCGATTTTGTAGTCCCCACCAGTAGAAGCCATCAAACCATCTGTAAGAAGGAAGAATTTTATTTATTATAATACTTGCAAGGTCTACAAGGTTAGTTTTGTACTTACTTATGCTTTTGTATCTCACTTATGCCACCACGTTGATAACCCAATCTTTCAGCTGGATTATCCCGACATAATTTCTTAATAAGATTGCGGGCATTGCTTGTTATATTACGGGGGAATTCAATGGCATCGATACCTTTCAATATGATATTGTAAGTTCTCATGGGATCAGAGCCAGTAAAGGGAGGAGTACCTTTTACGAGGAAATTTGTAAATTAGTAATAGTTAGACCGAAATCCATACAACAACTTACCTGTTAACAATTCAAACATTAAAACGCCCAAAGACCAATAATCAGCACTTATGTCATGACCACGATTTAGTATAACTTCAGGAGCCACATACTCCGGAGTACCACAGAAGGTCCAGGTCTTACGACCCGATTGCAATTTCTTGGCAAAACCAAAATCAACCAATTTCACATAACCCTTCTCATCTAACAAGAGATTTTCTGGTTTTAAGTCACGATAGATAATATTACGCGAATGCAGATAATCGAAGGCCTCTACCACACAAGCTGTATAGAATCTAGTGGTTGAGTCATCGAAATTGCCTTTGTCACGTAGTATAGTCCACAATTCACCACCCAGACAACTTTCCATTAACATATAGAGATATTTCTTGTCTCTAAATGTCTTAAAGAGTTTGACAATAAATTGACAATTGGCTTCACCCATGATTTCCTTTTCGGACATGATATGTTGCTGTTGTCGTGTCTCAACAATTTGAGCCTTTTTCATTTGTTTCAAAGCGAAAGAACGATTCGTATCGCCATTGATTTGAACCAATTCAACGCGACCGAAACCACCTACACCCAAGGTAGCAATGACACGTAGATCCGTAAGATTAACATCACGGAATTCTTCATTGATCCTAGGAAAACCACAAAAAATTGAAATTAATCCATGATGAGATAATTTTCCATGTCATAATGGTTATGATTGTAACGTTGTAAGTTGTAAAGATACTTCGTTACAATAACGATTATGAATAGCTTAAATGTTTTACTTACTTTCTTCGTTCCAGAGTTCCCTCATCATCATACCGATGTTTAATTTCATCTAAATTCGATATTAGTTGATTAAATGTTTCACGATCAATAACCAAACAGGTGACACCATCGGGAGAATCACAAATAATATTGGCGGTACGCAGGTCATCCCTTTGTAGGAAATAAAAAACAACAATAATTAAAGTTCTTTTTTTTTTGTTATATACACAACTTACCCTTGCAAAGCCTTTTCTCCAAAGAAATCTCCCTTTGATAAGGTTCTTATAAACTTCTCCTCTTGGGTATTGGGCAGTTTAATTGTTACCCTAACCGTACCCTTAGATATAATAAAGAATGTATCTCCTCTGGCTCCTTGTCTTACAATATAATCGCCTTGCTGGTAATGGGTCTCTTCCAAAATATCTGATATTTTAATAAGAGTATCTTCCTGGAGATTTTTAAATATAGGCACACTGTTGCAAATAGGAAGAAATCAAGAAAACAGGAAATCTCATTTAAAAAAAGTGAAAAATTTTATAAAATATTAACAAAAAAAAGTTAAATATGTTGTTTTTGTCTTTTTTGTTCATAAAATTATCTCATACATAGAGTGACTACACTCTACACATCCTCAGTCATCGAACTTTTTCTATTTCAAGACCAACATCATCAACATCGTCATCAGCGTTATATTATAAGTATATGCGGATGGATAGATAGATCATTGTGCAAGTATTTTTGCGTTTTTTTAATATTTATTTGAAAAAAGTATCAAACAGAAATGAGAGAAAGTTTCATTTGTAAACAATTTTAAACATCATTGCCACCAGTAACCAACTACTAACTATACACGTTGCTGATGATGAATATGGTTGGGCTGACTCAGACTGGTTGGTTGGAAACTACGTTCATTCGTGGTAGGCCTTTAAGCAAACACAGTCAGACAAATAAACAAATATGAACCAAAAAAGCATGATCTTTTTTGTCATTTTTAAAATATTACAACTTTAGATCTAGTATATGGATTTTAATCATAGTTTCATTATACATATCAGAAACTTTTTAAAAGTAACTACTAATTTCTAACAAAAACAGTACCTTTTTAGGTACTTTTTAAAGTACTAAACTAATTGCTCTTTAGTGTATAGACTTGACTATATAGTAGACTATAGACTATACAATAGAATAGAATATAGACTAGGAAAAATAATAGATTATAATCTAGACTACGGTCTAAACTATAGACTAGACTACGGTTAGACTTTCGCCAAAACTATAGAGTATAATACACGATAGACTATAGTCAAAACTATAGACAAGAATGTAGACTCCACACTTGAAAATAATATTACCGGACTGTAATCAATATTTAAGACTAGATTATATACTATAGACTGGACTAGAATGTGGACTAGAGTGATGACTTGAATATAGACATAACTATATAGTATATAGTTATGTCTATATTCAAGTCATCAAATATAGACTAGATTATATAATGTAATATAGACTCGATAAAACTATAAACTAGAACATTGACTTAACTAAAGACTGCATTATACACTAGACTATATACTGAACCATAGACTAAACTATATACCACAATATACACTGGACTGTAGACTATACTTTTGGCAAGACTATAGACTAGAATATATATTAGACTAGGAACTAGACTATAGACAAGACTATAGACTAGACTATAAAATAGACTATAGACCTGACTATAGACTAGACTATAGACTAGACTATAGACTAGACTATAGACTAGACTATAGACTAGACTATAGACTAGACTATAGACTAGACTATAGACTAGACTATAGACTAGACTATAGACTAGACTATAGACTAGACTATAGACTAGACTATAGACTAGACTTTAAACTACAGACCAGAATATTGACTTAACTAAACACTGCACTATAGACTACAATTCAGACTAAACTATAGACTAAACTATAGACTACACTATACAGTGGACTTTTTACAAGACGGTAGATTAGATTATAGTCTAGACTATAGACTAGAATATAGACTATAGACCTGAATATAGACTAGACTTTAAACTACAGACAGACAACCTAGTCTATCGAATAGATTATTAGACGTTTCCAGAAAAGGTATTTATCCTGAATCTGATCACAACATTATCCTTTTTATGCGATTGTTGATTGGACTTATTCGGTTCAGGCTTGTTGTACCGCTTTTTTGTCAATATATAAGTATATTAAACATAATTATGAGCATTTGCCATATTCGGAAAGTCTAGTTGTAGTGGAGCTATTTGAAATAATAGGCCGATCTTGTTTTCAATAGGCTTAGACCTGAATATAGACTAGACTTTAAACTACAGACAGACAACCTAGTCTATCGAATAGATTATTAGACGTTTCCAGAAAATGTATTTATCCTGAATCTGATCACAACATTATCCTTTTTATGCGATTGTTGATTGGACTTATTCGGTTCAGGCTTGTTGTACCGCTTTTTTGTCAATATATAAGTATATCAAACATAATTATGAGCATTTGCCATATTCGGAAAGTCTAGTTGTAGTGGAGCTATTTGAAATAATAGGCCGATCTTGTTTTCAATAGGCTTAGTCCATGCTACAATAGAATATCATGAACCAAACTTCATTGGATTATCTTAAAATTCAAAAAATTTTGGCGGTTGTATATGGGCTAGGTTAAATAAAATTCTTGGCCTATTGATAAAGTTTAAGGTGGGTGTAGGACAAATATTTTTGGGTCTTACCAGCATCAGCACAAATCCAATATACACTTCCTACTATAGAGGGGTAGGGTATAAAAAAGACCGTTTTATACTACGCTTGATGTATGTTTTTATAAACAAATATCGCTTTAATAATTATGGAGCTGGTTAAAGTATATAAATTTATATTTGCAGTGTGTGACGTTATAACGATGAGCATGACCACCATCACAAACTTTTTACAGACCTCACGTTATTTCTTTTTATTTTTTACATATTTCTTTTTACACATTTTTTTTAGCAATAAATAAATGATGTTTTTATTGGCTTTTTATTAATTGCTCAAGTTATTTGTTTATGGAAAATTATTATTATTATTTTTTGTTTTGTTCATGCCTTTTTTTAAACAACATACAACCAACATTCCCTATTAAGTTGTTTGGTTTAGTTATTTATTTGCTTGTTTTGTTTTTTTTTACATTATTCACACATGTATGTATGTATGTATGTATGTATGTATCTATGAAAGTATGTAGTGGTAGGTAAATTTTTAGCAAATTTGATTTCACTTTTATAATTTTTGTCGTTGTTATAAAATGTTAGGCGCATAGAGGAAAAAAAACCAAATTACGGATAAGGAGACCAAAAACAATTTTGAAAATAACAAATAGTAAATTACAAATGTAATGAAAGCATTTTAAAATACCGCTTAGTTTGTTGTAAATGATTTATAGCTGTTGAATCTCTAGTTTTAGGAACGTGTTTTACTAGGAGTTTCTGCTTTTAAAGGTCTTTAACAATTTCAAAATAACTTTGTTAATGGATGTATGTGTATGTGTTTTTTTTTTGAAATTTGATTAAATTCAATGAAATCTACTGAGCCCACAACTAACATTCGACTTCCTGCTAGGGGAAAAGCAAATCTCCCATTTTCATTAAACGATTGTAGGGTTCATTGATCTTCTCTTCGTTAGCTAAATTATGTTTTATTTTATCATATATCAAGAGATATACGCAGATTATCAGTTCATAGAGAACTACTGAACTCATAACAGTGAGTGACGAAGATCCTTAAGCATATCGGGGGGTTGTATTAAACACCGATCAATTAGAATCAACTCTGAGCCGATTAAGCCATATCCGCCCTGCTGACACACAATTACAGGCATTATTCAAGATACTGAACTCATTACAGTAATACGAAGTGCCTTTAGCGTATAGGAAGGTTGCATTGTATACCGATCAACTTAGAATCAACTCTGAGCTGAACATGCCCACCCGCCGATTGGCACATAATTACAAATAATATATTAGATATTTTAATGAAATTTAGAACATAAGTATTGTTCGGCCCAATGACAAAATCGATCTCTAATTATACTTAGCCCCCAAACTAAAGGGCCTTTCGTTTTGGGCTTTTTAGCTCAAAACGTTGTTAAGGAAACTTCCCTCTAGAAAATGACTTAAACGTCTATAATTGACTTCTAACCATTGGTATCGCAACATAAATTCTGCCTCCTATTTTTTTGACTCTAGACCCTTATATAAAATCTTGTTTAGTAACTGATATTTTCTGTATGGATGTCATATTTATTCTAATCCAATTAAACCATTTTGATATTTCTCGGACCTCTGACTGGAAGCTTGTGTTACGGTGGTATATTTCTGTTTTTAGGTCTTCAATATACAACCCCAGGCCTACTTTATCCTCCAACTTAGAGCCATCTGTGAAACAACGGATTCCTGCTGGTATTTGCTCCAGTTTTCCGCTTGACTAAGACTTTTTATCTGGGATTAGCGTTTTAAAATTTCTTATGTGTCTGGTATAACCTTCCAATGTTTCCAGTACACATTGTTGACTGATAAGATTAAATCTAAAACCTGATTAGATCATATTAGAAGCGCCTTGCATCATATGAGTAATAGGAATTATTAGCAATGAATTGTACTCGTTTTGAGGGAAAAAGGAGCCCTAATGTTTTTTCAGGACACCCGATGATTTTCTCATTCGAAATATTTAATAGACCCACAAAAGTATATATATTCTGGGTCCTTATTAAATTCTAAGACGATCTAGGCATGTCTGTCCGTCTGTCTGTTGAAAGCATGATAGAGTCCGAACGAAAGGAGCTAGAAGGTAGAAATTTTACACAAATTTTTCTTATATGTAAGGTTTGTTTGGTATTGAAAATGGCTCACGTTTTCGTATAGCCCCCATACAAGTAGCCTCCGAAAAACCGATTAAACAGGCATAACTGTTTTAAAACTGCGAGTATAGCAATGACAGAAATAAGTTTTAAATGAGCCAAATTCTCTCTACCAAATTTTATGACCATCGATCCATAATTGACTCCTCCTCTCATATAGGGAGCTCTAGAAAACTTTAACGCTCATTGCTGGCTTAAAAATACGATTTTAGTGCTGTAATTCGATATAAGTATGTTTTTTACGAGCAAAAATCTTCTATAAACCGAATTTTAGGAGGATCGGTCTACAATTAACCCAAGCTTTCCACTTACTGCATACGGTTTGATGGTGAGTGTATAAGATTTGGCATATACTTTTGAGAGACTAATTTTTCCCCCCAAAAAAAAGTTAAAGAAACAACTTTTGCAAATTTTTTCTTAAAAACTATCTAAAGTTTTATATATAAACTAACCTTTTAAGAAAATCTGTATATTCCGCTTGGCGTATTAGACCAGTACGCATCATAATTGTCTGGAAACATTGACGTTCGATGGCCCATAATTTACACTCGGATATAGCAGTTATAGTGGCGGTACGTTGGCAGTTATATAAAATGGCCAATTCACCCAAA
This sequence comes from Lucilia cuprina, assembly GCF_022045245.1. Taxonomy (NCBI): domain Eukaryota; kingdom Metazoa; phylum Arthropoda; class Insecta; order Diptera; family Calliphoridae; genus Lucilia; species Lucilia cuprina. The sequence goes on from NC_060950.1 coordinate 13,653,889, forward strand.
ACTTTAGCGCCCGATAAAGTCGACAGATATTTACCCTCGCGTGAAACTTCAACACGACCCTCTAGAATAAGAGAAGAAAAGAATAAAGATGAGTTAATAAAAATATCAAAAATTAAAAAAAGTTAAAGAAATAATAATAAAATAAATTAAGCCAAAACAATTTTTAATCATTCATCTTACCATCCGAAAGTTCATTATCCTCATTGTTAATGGTTTCTAAATCTTGATCTTTAAGATTACCAGTACGACGTTTACGTGCATACGTATGTATAGGTACGATTAGTCTAGGTCGCGGTATAACAAATTGATCGTTTAATTTTTGAGAACCTCTCGAACTAGCATTCGACGAATGACCAGATGATGTAGAAGAATCACTATTTTGTCGAGCATGTTGTGTATTATTATATTTTGAGTTAACATTCAAAACATTTTCAAAGGTCTCCGTGAGTTGTTCAACATTTTTCTTTAAATCTTGTTTAATATCCAATGATATTTTACGATGTCTAGTGTTGGACTTAGGCATAGTATTTATAGTGTGAGTATTAGGATATGCTTCTTGTTGTGGAGTATATGAAGGAAATCTTACTGATTCCGAACGATTAACTTGTGTTATAGAACGTGGTTTCGGTATGGGCGCTAAGGATTGTTCGTTAGTAGTAGTAAAGGAACTTAAACTACTATCACAGTTATTGGCAGGTAACAAATGCTTTTTAAGAGCTTGTGGTTGTTTTAATATCACAGTTTGGTATTTTTCATTAACATCTCCTACTTCTTCTCCTCCTCCTCCTTCTACTCCCTCAACAACAGTAGTGGATAGAAATGTTGAAGAATGTTTAGAATGTTGAGTATTTTTTAGCCATGTGCTATTCATATCCGTTTTCGTGGATCTTGTATTATAAATCATAGTTTGTGATCTCTTTAAGGAGGGAGGTTTTATAGAAATTTGCTGTCTTGGCCTTTGTTGACGTTTCTCTGTACCATAATTACTTATGGAAGAAGAAGAAGTGTCATAATGAGTTTGTAAGTTTGGCTGCTCCTCCGCTATGGGTTTATCCCAATCGTAATTGGGTTTTATGGCTTTTTGTCTTAGCGTTGAAGGTTTATAACCATTTAAGTCTTTTATGGTATTTACAACAGACTCATCTTTACTTTGACGTTCCAGGGCACGTATTTGTTCCAGATTCATTTGATATTTACTAAGTGTGGATATGCCTTCTTTTAAGTAACTGCCACCACTATAGATACCATTACTGCTAGTATTATGAATTTGTTTTAACGGTCGATCTCCTGCTGAAGATTGCTGTGAGTATTCACTGTTATTAGGTACATGTAGTGTTGAATTTGTATCGTTTAATCTTGTTTGACCAAAATTTTGATGCGCTTGACACCAATTGGCCTCATATAACTCCACCATGGCATTGTTACGGTCTAGCGATAAACTCGCATCGACTGCTTTACCAGGATAATGTTGAATTTTCATTTCGTGTGATTTTTGTTAGTTTTTCTTTTTTTTTTTTTCTTCTGTTGAGTAGAGACTTTGGATTTGATTTAGGCTTTTAAAGTCATTATTTTTATTTTCAACTTAAAATGTTGCATTTTTTTAGATTTTTCTTTTAAGTAATTTTAAACTTTTGTTAACGTTTTTCACTATTTTATTTAAAAATATTTAATTTTTTTGTGTTTAAAACGCGAAAATTTGATTTCTACCATGAACGCAGTATTTGTATTGAGTTTGATTTTAACTACTAGAAGACCCAGAGTCAATTAAAATTAAAAGAAATCAGACAACAACTAATACTTGCGTTGTTGTCTTAAAAAAAATCATTTTATTTTATTTTATTTATTCATACATTTATGTAGCATTCAATTTAAATCCAAATAACTGACGAGTACAACATACTAAAAAAATTTAAAAAAAAAGATCAAAAAACTATATTCCAAAAAAACCTAAACAATGTTTTGCGTAATTGAAAAACTTTGTTCATTGATTGCATACCAAAATAGTAGCACCAATCCACACTAGTAGTACATGCTGATTATCATGTTTAGTAAAATGTCTGCTGCTTTTTTATACCCTACACCTCTCTAGTGGGGAGGGTATTATACGTTTGTGCTGATGTTTGTAACATACAAAAATATTGGTCCAATACCCAACTTAAAGTATACCGAATGATTCAGAATCATTTTTTGAGTCGATTAAGACATGTCCGTCTGTCCGTCTGGCTGGCTGTCCATGTAAACCTTGTGCGCAACGTACAGGCCGCAATTTTCAAGATAATTTGATGACCAAGCATGTTTTTTGGCACAGGGACGAAGCCTATTGAAAATGACTGAAATCGGTCCATTATTTCACCTAGCCCCCATACAACCGTACCACCCGATTTGAACTTTTTATGCCATAATTACGTCAAATATTCTATAATCTCTCTAAAAATTGTCACAAATAAGTTTTCTATAAGTATAAATGACACTGTAGATTTTCGTAAGGATCGGCCCTTATTTGACCCTGCCCCCATACAAACCCTCCCTTCAAAAAATGTCTTAAACGTCTAAAATTGACTTGTGACCATTTGTATCGCAATGAAACTCAACAAAACTAAGTGTTATTTAAAAATATGTCCTATTCCCAAATTTAACCGAGGATCGGCCCATATCTGACCTATAAAAAGCCTCATTTAGAAATTTTAGTTTTTTTTAACAATAAATTGTTTAAACATTTTGGAATTATGGTAATATTCAACATAAAAGTTTATTTATAAAAAATACAAATTTTAAAAATATACTCATGTTGTAGGGTATTATATGTAGGGCCATGCCCGACTATACTTTCCTACTTGTTTTGTTTTGCTTATTTTCATAGCGTTTCTTTTGTTTTTTTTTTTTTTTTGTAATTTCTTTTTGAAGTATGTGTTTATTTTCAGCAATTATTATTACAACATACTATTTACTGAGTAATTATAATAATATGCATATAGCTACGCAACATCAATTTTACAAAGCGTAATAATAATGGCACAAGGTGCTAAAAAAATAAGAATATGTTTCTAGTAGGGGGTATAAGAAATCTAAAGGCCTTATCAATTAGGCCTTCCTTTCTAAAATATTCATTTGATGTTTCAGTGTGTTTTCTTGGTAAAACATTCTAAAATACTTTTTTTTAGGTTTTAATTAGGTTGGCAAGGTTTTCATACGTGTTTTCAGCGAAACCCCACCCAACGACCTATAACTTCACGTACCCACGACAATTGGATCTCCGCTTCGGAACGGTCCAATTTTCAATCGGCCAAAGATTGGTTTCATGTTCGAATCAGAATTGTAATCAGAATTTGATATCATAGAATCTGATGTTATGGTTTTTTTTTTTGTCAGAAATAAACCGATCAGCTGACTGCTTACAGATTTGCAGTTTTCTTTTGTTTTTTGTTTTGTTAGTTTATGGAATGTTGTTGGAAAATGTAAGTTAAATAAATAAAAATTAATTAATTTATAAATATTCAATTATTTTTGGCACAAATAGGGGCAAAAACATAGAAATGCAACACAGATTGCATTATTTTTAGAGTTCATGGAGAAGAACCCAGATATAGCAAAAGGTTTCACAAAACGCGATAAAGTTATAGTGGATTCTCTTTGGCAGGATTTGACGGTTTCTCTTAACAGGTAAACTATTTTTTTCAAAGTTCATTAATTTGGCCACAATACAACTGATACAGTACTTCTGCCTAGACGTATGGTGGAATCGTTTCCAACTGACCTTTGGTAAGACCCTTCTGCTAAAAATCGCAATGTTGCAGCCACTTGAATCACGCAGGGAATGGTTGATGGTAACAAATGTTCTTTTACAATGTCTAACACCATTACGAACGCTTCTTTATTCAGAAGGTATTGTCCAATGAATCTGCGAATCATTAAAGTGTTAAAACCATTTCCCGATCAAATCAAAATCACTACTTACACAGATTTTGGCAGTTCCAATGGATTGCTGTGATCCCTTAAAATTTTCCGATTAATTCGTTGACAACTTTCTTCAACCTCAACATCAACCATTCCAATTTTTTGTATAAATTATTTAAAAAAATGAATAATACGTCAACTTTTAATTTCTGATAAATTACCAATTCTGACTTAGATTCCATAACAGCCGTGATTATTTGGTCTCCATCAGAAATAAATTTCAGAGTTTAAATGGTTTCTACCAGAATATATTTGAGTTAAAATGGTTTAAACCAGTATTAAATCGTGAGTACTTTAAAAACACAACCTCACTCTAAATGTAAAACGAAAGCACGCATATAATGAAGACAACACATATCAAACTCTGACGAAAGCTCGGCAACAAGGTTCAACATAACCATCCTTAGACATGAATTACAACAGCATTCAAAAATACCTCAATAGCCATTATTTACAAATGCTTAATAAAGTTATTTATGGTTTATTGTAGGAATTTTGTATGGAAAATGTGCGTAATATAAACCTAAAATAACCGATTAATATCTTTATGAATATGTATGAAAAATCAAATTTTAGTAAATAGAATAAAAGTGATATAAATTATATTTTGCACTTTTACACAATTGTTATAATAATAATAAAGTAGAATGAAAACAGCTGTTTCTTTTGCATAAAAATATATCACTGATCTAATGCGACAAGCTAACTTTTGGAATCATTTAAAAAATTGCATCGAAGAAATGAATTGATCAAATTTTCTATCCGTATTTTCCTGGAGGGTGAAAACAATCGTCACTTTAGTGTCTCCTTTGTAAACAAAGCTATTTGCTAAATCTTTATATAATCTAAGGATTGACGATTCATTTCCTCGTAGGACAATCACATGTTAAAATAACTAATCACCTGGATGCTCAATGGCTATAGATAGTTCGAAACTGTCCGACTGGCTGGATAAGTTCGACAAAGAGTTATTGCATCCGAAAAATTCAGTAATATCCATTTATGTACAATAACCTGGTAGGCACTATTTCGTCTTTCATCACGGATGTAATCTATGTCAACGAGGGCGCAGGCAATCATCACTTTAGTGTCCAGTTTGTAAGCGAAAGAGTGGACACTTGAAAAACATACTTAAGTTATTTACGAGTCTTCGCGTCAATGCATTACATACTTTTCGAACCGATTTCGCGTTCTACGCTTCAAGTTACATACAACGCTTTTTAAGCGTAATTTTTTTGTTTTATTCTTAAAAAAGACAAAACATTTTATTTATTGTTTCATTATTAAACTCATTTGTTTTATTCAAATTGATAAATACGCATTAAATAAAGAATATAAAATGTCAAAATCAGCTGACATTTTCATGCGTCGCTTGTGACGCTTATAAAAGTAGAAATTTTATCTACTTTAAACATTCATTGATTCTACTTTTTCGACAGACGAATAGAATAACAGAAAGCGTAAAAGTCGTGGCGCGGACCAACAGCATAAGGGGTGTCGATTAACTTCCCCGTAGGACAAGCACATGTTAAATAAGTAGTTCAGGTTAAATAACTAGTTCGAAAATGTACTTTTTGAAGTAAAATAACTTTAACTAGACTAAAGGTCTTTTTGAGAAAAGTACTATTTGAATAACGAAAAAGTACCAAACAAGTACTATATTAATGATTTTCATTTATCAGGACTCTGCATGTTTAAGGTATGAAATATTTAACAAAATTAACAACTATCTTTTGGAACTTATAGATTCTCATTAACTCAAGACTCTAGCGAGCGAAATAAGTAAAAAAGTGTTAAAAGGCCTTTTAAAAGGCCTCAAAGCTTCTTAGTTTTACCCTAATAGACTAGCCTAAGAATGTGGGTTACAAATTCTTTTCATTACTTTTTGCAAAACAAAAAAATCCGTTGCATGTGATTTAATAATAAATCCCACTTTCAAAATTCTAAATATAATCATCAGATCAAATACAAAATAATACAACTAACAAAAAATGTGTGAAAGCCATTTTAAAATATGAAGAATTTTAAATTTTCAACATTACTATTAAGATTTAAAGATCGCAACATATAATATATTTTATACAAAATCTTAAAACTGTTAAAAATGTCTGCTGTCATGAATAACGTCATTACTTCTGTCTAATTTTGCAAATATCTTTTAAAATTCTTGTTGATTATAAAATTATACAACTTATAACAGTAATTTATAAAATAATACACATATATTATTAAATTTATATAATTAAAAAAAAATAAAACAAGTAACATTAGTATAATTGGCTATTTTTAAGCCATGAACCAACCACCCATTTCTTGCTAAAACATTTTATTCCATTAAACATTTGCATACGGTGTATAAAAAAAAAAACTAGTACAAAAAATTATTAATTCAAATAAGTTCTTTAAGTAAATCTTTTTTTTTTCGAAAAATATTCGTACAATATAATGACTCGATTATGACTAATGCCAATTAATTACTGGACAACCCAAGCCCAGAGAGGGAGAGTACGATTTCATATAGTTTACATATCAGGCATGGAAAAATTAGTAGTTTAGTACTTTTCAATATCGAAAAATAACTTGATAGCCTGCCGACATTTTCGGTACATTTGATAGTTTTGCAGACTATAATTGAGAGTAAAGTCTAATCGATATTGTAGTTTTCAGTGTAGTGTAGTATACATTATGGTATTTAATTTAGTGTAGTTCATATTCTAGTCTTTAGTCTAGCCTATATTATTGTCTTTAGTCTAGTCTATAGTCTATTCTATAGTCTCGTCTAGTCTATAGTCTAATCTATAGTCTAGTCTATATTCTAGTCTATAGTCTAGTCTATAGTATAATCTATAGTCTAGTCTATAGTCTAGTCTATAGTCTAATCTATAGTCTAGTCTATAGTCTAGTCTATAGTCTAATCTATAGTCTAGTCTATAGTCTAGTCTATAGTC
>NC_060950.1:13660890-13663871 GCF_022045245.1 Lucilia cuprina
TAGACTAGACTATAGACTAGACTATAGACTAGACTATAGACTAGACTATAGACTAGACTATAGACTAGACTATAGACTAGACTATAGACTAGACTTAAGACTAGACTAAAGATTAGACTATAGACTAGACCTTAGACTAGACTATAGATTAGACTGTAGATTAGACTATAGACTATAGACTAGACTATAGACTAGACTATCGACTAGATTATGGACCAGACTATAGACTAGACTATAGACTAGACTATAGACTAGACTATAGACTAGACTATGGACTAAACTATATACTATACTATAGACTAGACTATATACTAGACTATAGATTAGACTAAAGACTAGACTATAGACTTGACTATAGATAAGACTATAGACTAGACAATAGAATAGAATATAGAAAAGACTATAGACTAGACTGTAGAATAGACTATACTATATACTAGACTTTACTATTGACTAGACTATAGACTATATTATAGACTAGACTATAGAATAGACTATAGACTAGACTTTAGATTAAACTATAGACTAGACTACAGATAAGACTATATACTAGACTATTGATAAGACTATAGACTAGATTATACACTAAACTATAGACTAGACTATAAACTAGACTATAGACTAGACCATAGACTATAGACTAGACTATAGGCTAGCCTATAGACTAGACTATAGACTAGACTATAGAATAGACTATAGACTAGACTATAGAATAGACTATAGACTAGACTATAGAATAGACTATAGACTAGACTATATAATATACAAGACTGTAAAGTAGACTATAGACTAGAGTATATACTAAACTACAGACTAGACTATAGACAAGACTATAGAATAGACTATAGAATAGACTATAGACAAGATTATAGACTAGACTATAGACTATACTATAGACTAGACGTTAGACTAGGTTATAGAGTAGACTTTAGATTAGACTATATACTAGACTATAGATAAGACTATAGACTAGACTATAGAATAGACTATAGAGTAGACTATAGACTAGACGTTAGATTAGACTATATACTAGACTTTAGATTAGACTATATACTAGACTATAGATAAGACTATGGACTAGACTATAGATAAGACTATGGACTAGACTATAGAATAGACTGTATACTAGACTATTGATAAGAATATGCACTAGATTATACACTAAACAATAGACTAGACTATATATAGTAGAGACCATGGTCTACACTATGGTCTATACTATAGACTAGACTATGGTCTATACTATAGACTAGACTATGGTCTATACTATAGACTAGACTATGGTCTATACTATAGACTAAACAATAGAGGTAACGTTTATTAATCAGTTCCTCAGAAAAATACTTGAGGGAATGAGTTGGTTTCAAACAGGATAGGTGTCGGGGTATGAGAGCCGCACTTACCCGTATGTGTGTATCGGACGTTTATCTCAATTAATGTTTCGAATAACTTAAAGGTGGATGTATAAGGACTTATGATATATGTACGATGAAGATCATAATATTATATTAAAGAAATTACAAATGAAATGACCATATTATATATACCTATAGCACAAAAAAATAGGGTATTGATATACCAAATAGAAAATGTTGAATTAATGGATAATTTCAAGTTACTGTAGCATTTAAATTCCGGTTTTTGTATTTCTTTTTTTTCGGTCATTGGACGGAAATTTAATAATGTTGCGGCACAACATACATACATTTATGTATGTTGATACCTTACCGTAACCTAACGTTTGAAAGAAATAGAAAATCGCAATATTAGGGTTTTTTTCTTGTACTCACTGTTATAAAATAGTAGGTGTGTTTGAAATTCCAAAAAATACAACTCAAATCTTAAAAAAAAACAAGCAAACCAATAATGATAATTACTTTTATAGAAAACGAGATTTAAAGTGTACAAAACACTTAAACTTAGATTATCTGTTTCTCTCTCTATCTCTCTGGTCGAGAGTGTTACTCTCTCGCCATGCAGTATGACGTACTATGATGTGTTTATAACCTTGACTTTTGTAATCTTTAAAACTTATTGATTTATTATTTTGTTTCTTTTGTTTTTTTTTTTTGGTTCGTTAACTTCTTGTAATAAAGTTTATACAAATAAGACATTTAAACTTAAATGCTGTTTTTTACATGATCTAAATGTTGAAGGTCTTTCAAGTCATTATGTTTAATTTTTATTTTTTTGCTTTAAAGAAGCATCCGCAATTAACTTAAGATAAGTTTTTGCTAATGAGGTAATGTTGTCGCTAATTGCCCCTATGATTTTTAGAAATAATTAATTTTAGAAAAAATGGATAAAACTGAAATTGTTTCATTGTTTTTCTACAATTTTCTTTAAAAAGATTTTTCAATGATTTTCGAGGTTGAATTTCGACCCTCACGCATGAGATATGATATGCCCTTTAAACTCATTACGTATTTTCTCAAGCCTGACCTCACAGTTGATTTTGACTTCTTTTCCAATCACCCGTTTGCAATGCAACTCTACAACGAACTAGTTCACTCTTTAACAAATTTATCAAGATCAATCACAGTAGAAGATGAATCAAATTAATTCCATTAACTAAATAACCAAAAACTACAAAAGTCAATGAATGCATTTTAAAATGAAAAACTTCATGCAATATTAAGACTGCACGCTTTTCAAGACATTCAACTACACTTAATAAAGGACATTCAAAATGTTTTTGAACTCATCATTCGTGATGAACCAACCAGTTAACTAACTAACCAGTATACTTTTATTTTTACTTTAAAAATTTATGTTAATTGTTTTAAGTTAATTAAGCTAAATATTGCATAAGACTCAGTAGTGCAATTGTAAACCAACCGAGTGCACAACGTCTAGCGCAACAAAAACGAAATTAACACTTAAGAACCGTTAAAAAACCATAACGATCGTATTGGCCGTTTCAAATGTGTCCACTAAGTAGCGAAACAGGTTTCTTTTCCTTTTTATTGTGTTTTTTTTTT
>NC_060950.1:13663971-13672874 GCF_022045245.1 Lucilia cuprina
CTAGTCTATTCGTTCAGACATGCTTTCAAAAAGTTTCCTATTTAAATTAACCGAGATTCCAAAACAAACTAAGAAAATAATTCCATAGTTCCCATATAAGGATCCTACTTCTTGAAAATTGTTTAAATGAACATAAGTCATTAGCGAATTGTGACAAAAGTTAACACTAATATGTTATGTACCTATTATTCATGGGTCCTTTTTGCGGATCGACACATAATTACCAATAGCATTTTCAGAAATTCTCCTAATAGTAAATAACTCATAAATTAAACATCCTGAAAAACTTTACCTACATCGATTCATTATTTGCTTTAAAAAATTATAAACTGTAAATTTCTATAAAAAATATATAAATTGATTATATTACACTAACTTGTTTTACATAAAATATATTGATTGGTACGATTTTCGTTTTCTGGGCTACATTATATGTTTTCAATTTAGTGAATGCTCTTGTGAGCAAAAGACAAAGACTAAAAATTAAAATAAGATTCTGTCTTAAGATCATCATAAAGATCAATGATGGGAGGAGAAGAACAAAAAGAAAGAATGAATATGCATATGTGAGCTACGAAAGGTGAACGTAAATAGATAAATAGAAAGAAATAAGAAGAAAAATAAAAGACACAAAAACACACATTACGTTTTACATATAAAAATCACTTTCACTTTTTTCGTTTTTCTTTTTGTTTCCCTCAATTTTCGCAAAGAATCAATTACACAGTTGGAAAGAAACCAGCAGAGATCATAAACCAGAATACAAACTAAAGAAACTCAAAAACGTGGTGGTTGCTAAATGCGATCAGTTTCCAACCATGTCCAACAAACTATCTGATACACATATGTATGTAGGTACTCGTTCGAACAATAGCTATAATGGAAATTGTACACGGATTTGTATTATTTAAATAACAGCTGTTGGTTGCATGTATTGAAGCCATAACGAATGCATAACAACTATAGCAACAACAATGAAATTCAGAATTTTGAAATCAGGAAATTTTATACTTTTATTTGAAATCAGCTGCAGGTATGAATATTCGTTTGCTTGGTTGTATGTTTTTCATACATTCTTTTTACAAAACTATTTATGTATTAAATATCATCACACACACACACAAACACATACTCGTACATTTTGTTAAGTAGAGCTACACAATTTTAGTTAAATTGTTTTCATTATTATTATTAACAATTTTATTGAATTTTTAACATATTTTTTTTTTACTTTTAACACACAGACACTTAAAATCATTAAAAATTATTTCAAGAAAACACTTTTTGATATGATTTGTATTTCTTTTTGTTGTGTTTTTTTTGCTTCCGTAATAATTTTTTGTTGTAGTTGTTAAATTGTATTTTTGTTTTCTATCTTTGTGAATAACACAAAACTAATCACGGAATCAAACAAATTTTAAATCAACGTCAATATTTTTGTCCGAAAACACGTTACTCCTCGTGCAAAGACCGTCTAACGACTGACTAAAAACTGTGTGATCGTAACAAAAAAAAAAAAAAAAACAGATGTATGTTACTGCTGGTTGTAAACAACAATAACAAAACTCAACTTTGCGAGTGTGAAGACAAGATGAGACAAGACAAAACAAAACACCGCACAACACAACAAAATAATAAATAATCACTGCGAATAATTAATATTAATATAGTTTGTGTTTGTTTTTCTTGGTTCGAGAGGAGAGCGAGAGAGAGAGAGAGTGAGAGAGAAACGATCAGTTCGAGAGATTCTCAAATTATTGGTGTCAATGAAGAAAATATAACACCCGAACATCATCAGAGAGTAATTGCAATTATTAACCTTTAAAATACATAATATGTATGAGGCAAGAGTGGCCATATTGTTAATGTGTATTTCTGGGATTTTTATTTATCGGTTCCCAGCAATTCCACAAAGAGTCAATGCATCCGAAAAAAGACAGTGATTTCCATTTACGTCTAAACACTTGGTTGGCTTTATTTCGTCTTTCGTCACCGATGTACTCTTTATAAACGAGGGTCCCTTTAGTGTCACATTTGTAAGAGTGAGAGTGGATACTTGAAAAACAAACTTAAACCCTTTTGTTGTCTCTTCGTAATCTATGGGGTGACGTTTTGAAATATTGAAATAGCTAGTCACTTGAACTTGGTTTAAGGCAAAAACAGCTTGATATAATAACTATTTTCATTGATTGACTGGATCTTATTTCATTCCAAAACTTTGAAACTGAAATACTAATAATACCTAAACCACAATAGGACTTGATCCTTCCCTTTATTGCTTATTAAACTGTTATCGTAAGATGTTCAGAAATTTAATTTTCTAAAAATACAAATTAGTAAAATTTTCCAAATTTTCGTAAGTAATATTAAATGTATTTGGAATAACATTGGTCCCAGGGTATTTGAACTTATTTCTAGTAGAGAAAGATGTCCTCCCCGCATGCTCTGCTGTGGAGCATCTACAATAGTAGAAATCGTTATTTCTCATACCATATTCCTTATCTTCATAAATGACCTTGTATGTCAAATTTCCATCTCTATCTACTCTTTTGCCGATGACAGCAATACCTGCCATTCCTATTCATTCAAATATAGGCCAAACTCTCTAGTGATTGGGACAATGAGGCGCAATATGAATGAATCGTTTAATCACGATCTCTGAATGGGGTCGTGTAAAGTCGTGTCGATTTTAACGCCCGCAAGACTACGTAGCACACAACTGCCTTAAAGAACACGCCCATATGTGGTCGATTGGCCAGTGGACCGCACTATTCGTATCTGGAACAAACTTCCTGCAGAAGTATTCCCCGCCACTCGATATGAAAAGGTTTAAATCAAATGTCCACAAACACTACTCCCTATATCCTCCCTCCCACAACCTATTTTCCTAGTTGCAGCACAATGCATTGCATGAGTAGGGGTCATCCCCTGAGTGCTGGTCTAAGAAAAAATTTTGATTTTCTTTTGACGATAGAAAGTTTAACTGAACGCATGCTCACAGTTCTCTCACAGATCTTAATGATCGTTTTAACCTATTTGATTAGAACCATTTGTGACAACTCTTTAACAAGCTTATTAGCCTAGTTTCCGGTAATTGTTCGGAAGCCAACAAGATTTGAAAAAAGTGAAAACCCAGAGATCAATTTCTAAAGAATATAGCTGAGTCCATATCTAGCCTTAAAATCTCTCCAACACATTAAGTTTTTGATATATCGTGGCCTCTGTAGAGATCATGACATGTTGATATTGTACTTGGATTTACTTTGTTATTTGCATCTGGAATAAAATCGCTTCTAAGACATTTCAATCCTCTCTACAAGTTTTACTGCTGAGCCTCTTCATTCATCTGTATTTACTCTTCTAATTTTATATAGTCGAGCCTAGTTTCCGTGAGCTTCGTAGATTCGATACATATGGAAGACGATTGAGCTTGAAATCGAAGATTACACAGGGCAACAACATTTGAAAAAAAGTGGAAGCCCAGAAACTAATTTCTAAAGAATAGAGCTGAGCTAGCCTTAAAATCTCTCCATCTCCATCTTGTTTTTTTATATATCGTGGCCTATGTAGAGATCGATAGGTTAAGATAAAAAATTGTACTTGAATTTAAGTTGCCACATTATCGTTTATGTGTGCACCGTACGACAACAAAGCTATGTGACCTCTTAGGATTTAAATTTAAAGAATATGGAAAGTTGTAATGGATTGTATTAAGACATCTTATAAGTTGAAGTACCGATTATCATATTGTAATCGGTATTGTATTATATTAAAGTGGATTGTATCAAGACATTGTTAAAAGTTTTTAACAAAAGCTAAATGGAGAACATTTGAAAACTTTGAGTTCGTCATTTTTGTTGTCCATTCATCAATCATACGATTTCAACCAAGAACGATTCGGTAAATGATCGTTAGTCCACAATTAGAGCCCTCGATTGCACAAAGAAGGAACTCGTATTAAGTCAGGCTGTTGTTTCGATTTAAGGCAAGAAGTTAGTTGTAATTGGGAGGAATTCTAGTACTTTATAAATGTAAGTCGTCGGACCACATTCTGAAATCCTTTTTGTGGCAGTATCGCTTATGTTTGCACCGTACGGCGACAAAATTATGCGACTTCTTAATCAATCATAGGATTTCAAACAAGAACGATTCAGTAATTGCCTCGTTAGTCTACAATTAGAGTCGCCGATTGCACAAATATGCAGAAGCTGTTTTTTTGATCTAGGCTGTTTTTTTTTTGATCTAGGAATTTAAAAATTCCCAAATAATGAACTCAGTATGCTTCTTTAATGGTAAATAAAAACTTTTTTGGCTTTTTAAAAATATTATTTTAAAATTTAGAAATAAATTTTCATTACTAACCTTCCATAACATAAACAATGCTGCCAACATCGCCCTCTTTGATAATAAGACTCTTTGCGGCATATTTAACTGGATACATGCAATCGACAATTTCACGTATTTGGGTGATATCGAGATTTTTCATAAAATCATTATCCAATATGGCAGACTTAATAATTTCACGGGATCTAGAAGAAAAAAAAAAAAGAAATATAATTTAATAACATGAATAGATTTAAAAATATTAAATATAATATAAAAACTATTTTCTGTTTAGGAGTCTTACTTTGCTGATTTGGGAATTTTCATTAATTTATCTTCAGCTTCAACTAAATCTATTAAAGGTTCTGCACTATAACCCTGACGTTTAATACGCTTGGGTTCGGTAGCGGAGGGTATAACTCTAGTAGATTCCATGCCTATGGTACAAGTGAAATCATCACAGTCATTTTTGTGATGTTGCAGAAAGACCTGTGTCAAGGGTTTAACCACCTGACGAAATTTATCAATTTCATTTTGTAACTCAACGACTAGAGCATCTTTGGCTTGACATTCTTCCTGTAGTCGAGCTATGCTCTGACAAAAGAATCGATTACGTTCTTGGCACTCAATCAAAGCATTTTCTTTTTCCTGTAAGATCACACGTAAGTGTTCTATAAGATCGGCCATTTGTTGATAATCGTGTGAAGATCGCGAAGGCGGTCTTTGTGAATTATGGTGCTCTGAATGGTGTTGGTGATGATGATGATGGTGGCAACTGTGCTCTTTATTACTCATTTTACTACAATTTTTCCGAATGTCTTTGTGTTCTATTAGAATTTATTGTATTAAACTGGACTTGTGATTCTTTAAGTAACTTTTTTAACTGTTATCCTTGTCATCTAATGCCAAAAGAATAAATTGTAATACATTACAAAAATCTAAAATTGTGCCTTAGATGTCCAATCATGTTGATCGATAGTAACTAATTAACATACATCTAAAACTCAACTAAACGTATGAAATCAAACTTAATTACTTTGATAGGGCTCCAACAATTGATTGAAAGGGAAAGTTTTTGGTTTCTTATATGTGATCGTTAACACATATACTTCCAAAGTCAACAGTATTTGTCGATATTTGCACAATTACATGTTTGCGCTCCAATGCCTATAATTATGATTTACATGGCTTGTCAGTTTATGGACTATAATGCATGTAAATTAAACGTGGTAGAATTGTTTCGTTTGTATAGTTCAATGTCATTTTAATTTCATTAATGGAAAAGTTTAAAAGAAATACAATTGTTTAGTGATCACCTTAAAAAGAAGTTATATTTTCGATTGTAAAAATACGAGGGTTACTACTTGAATTTTTAGAATTTAAAAATTTCATAGACTGGACGACATACTAGACTAAAGGCTGACCTATACACTAGACTACGGAATAGTCTATAGTCAAGTCTACAGTCTAGTTTTTGGTCACCGGCGGCGCGGCTTGCCAAATACTACCGGCGGTCAGTCAACGCCGATCTGAGCCTATCAACTTGTATCTCTGCTACCGACTATGCTATATGCTAAATTGTATACTCGACAATAGAATATAATGTACGCTTGACTATAGACTGCATGATTACACTATATATAGTCTAGACTATAGACTATACTGCAGACTAGACTATAGATTAGTCTTTAGACTAGACTTAAGACTAGACTACAGACTAGACTACACACTAGACTACACACTAGACTACAGACTAGACTATAAACAACCTATAGACTAGAATATAGACTAGATTATAGACTAGACTATAGACTAGACTATATACTAAACTATAGACTAGACCATAGCTTAGACCATAGACTAGACTATAGACTAGACTACAAACTAGACTATAGACTAGAGTCTATAGAGTAAACTATAGACTAGAGTCTATAGAGTAGACTATAGACTAGAGTCTATAGAGTAGACTAGAGTCTATAGAGTAGACTATAGACTAGAGTCTATAGAGTAGACTACAGACTAGAGTCTATAGAGTAGACTACAGACTAGACTACAGACTAGACTATAAACAACCTATAGACTAGAATATAGACTAGATTATAGACTAGACTATAGACTAGACTATATACTAAACTATAGACTAGACCATAGCTTAGACCATAGACTAGACTATAGATTAGACTACAAAATAGACTATAGACTAGAGTCTATAGAGTAGATTATAGACTAGAGTCTATAGAGTAGACTATAAACTAGAGTCTATAGAGTAGACTATAGACTAGAGTCTATAGAGTAGACTATTGACTAGAGTATATAGAGTAGACTATTGACTAAAGTCTATAGAGTAGACTAGAGTCTATAGAGTAGATTATAGACTAGAGTCTATAGAGTATACTATAGACTACAGTCTATAGAGTACACTATAGACTAGAGTCTATAGAGTATATTATAGACTACAGTCTATAGATTAGACTAGAGTCTATAGAGTAGATTATAGACTAGAGTCTATAGTGTAGACTATAGACTAGAGTCTATAGTGTAGACTATAGACTAGAGACTATAGTGTAGACTATAGACTAGAGACTATAGAGTAGATTATAGACTAGAGTCTATAGAGTAGACTATAGACTATACAATAGACTAGAGTCTATAGAGTATATTATAGACTAGAGTCTATAGAGTAGACTATAGACTAGAGTCTATAGTGTAGACTATAGACTAGAGTCTATAGTGTAGACTATAGACTGGACTAGATTCTATACTGAACTAGACATTAGGCTGGACTAAACTATAGACAAGACCATAGGCTAGACTATAGACTAGACTATAGACTAGACCATATACCTGACTATATACTAGACTATATACTAGACTATAGACTAGACTATAGACTATATACTAGATCATATACTAGACTATAGACTAGACTATAGACTAGACTATAGACTAGACTATAGACTAGACTATAGACTGGACTATAGACTAGACAGCAGGCTAGACTATAAACTAGACTACTGACTAGACTAGAGATTACACTATACTCTAGACTACAGACTAGTAGGCTAGACTATAGACTAAACTAGACTATATACTACATGTTGATGATGGTCTGGATCTTCAAAGACCAAAATTAAATATTCAATTGTAAATAGTTTGAAATTTGAATAAAATAATAATTTTTCGCCAACCTCACACCTTTCTATTCGCAAAAATAAACATAGGAATAGTAACCCTAGTAAAATATCAACAGCTGTTACGATCACTTTACGACACAAACAATTAGTTCTGCCTTAAAGCCAGACAGATACGACAAGTTCGTTATATCCATAAAATTCATCAAATGATGAACTGAATTTCAAATCACTGTTTAGTGTTCACTTTTTAATATTTTTCTTTACAGGTATTGAAAATAATAAAAATCGAAAAAACACTACAAATAGGTATTCAAACATGGTTTGTTTGTCAGTCAACTCTGTTGCCATAAATTTAAAAATAAATATGATTTGACGACGATAACAATCGAATATTTAGTTATCGCGCTGTGTAATTTGTACAGAAATTAAAATCAAAAACTTCAATGTCATTCACGTCATTTAGGGAGGTCGCTAAATTCAAAACAGTTGTAAACACAAAAACACATATAAACACACAGTGTACAACTCAACTTGTAATTAAAAGCTTAATTTACGCTTATCATGATCATTTTCAGTTAATAAAATACTAATTTGTAAGTTCGATGCAACGATCATTCTTTGGCAAAAACACAAATTTTCGGTTTTTTTTCTTTTTTTCTTTCAAAATTTTTCACATTTTAATCTAAAAAAAAACACAAAGTTCATCTTGCACATTATTAAATTGACAAACAAAATTTATTTGTTTTCAAATTTTTAGCTGACATTAGCGATTTTTATGTTTTCAAATTAATATACTTTAAGAAAAACATTTAATTATTACACACGCTTATTTAATACATATGTCAACATTTAATGGCGGAGGCACACAGTTCCACAAATAATTAAAAACTAGAACAAATAATAGAATTAGCCTTGTGGTTGATCAGAGCAGCACGCTGACGCCTTTAGCGTAGTCAAAGTATTCTTCCATGCGTAACCAACTCGAGGGATTCAAGGAAAATTCACTTTAAACACAGAGAGAAATAATATGTTACAAACAATTTCTGTCCGTTGTTGTGTGGTGACCAACAAAAGCGTCTATTAAACTGATAAACGATGTTGACGATTGTTTTAGAAAAACCACCACTCAATGAGTGGCAGCTAGAAATGTTTGCATGCAAAGCAAACTGACACAAACTGGCAACTACTTATACCAGGTATGGGAAAGTGAATTTTTTTATTACTTTTAACAAAAATAGCTTTGAAAGAACTATATAGAATATATTTTAGACTATAGACTTGACTATAGACTGACTATAGACTAGACTACAGACTAGACTATAGACTAGACTATAGACTAGACTATAGACTATACTATAGACTAGACTATAGACTAGACTATGGACTAGACTATAGACTAGACTATAGACTAGACTAGTCTATAGACTAGACTATAGACTAGACTAT
>NC_060950.1:13672974-13674410 GCF_022045245.1 Lucilia cuprina
TAATCGACTCAAAAAATGATTCTGAATCGATCGGTATACTTTAAGTTGGGTATTGGACCAATATTTTTGTATGTTACAAACATCAGCACAAACGTATAATACCCTCCCTACTATAGTGGTGTATGGTATAAAAACATTTATATTACAAATGGAAATGAATCTTCTCATGGAGCTCTCTAAAAACCCTCGGGGCGTATACGTGTTATTTAATTCTTGCATAATATGAATCCTCAATTCCCAATTTCAAATAAAAGAAATAAAATGTATTTAACTTTATAACAGTTATTATTTTAAAAAAATTGTTATTTGATATAAACTTTTGTTATTGTTAGTATGTACAACAAAAGAAAAATAAAGAAAATCGGAAAATATTTGGACTCATTTTTATCAAAAAAAAAAAAAAAACGATGTTGTAATTAAAATCACATCAATCAACATAGAAAAATACTTTTTATAAAATTTTTTATTTATTTTTAAATTTTAAATTTTAAATTTTTTTTTATTTATTTTTAAAATTTTCAAAAACTACTTGTACTATATTGTAGCGCAAAGTAATAATCGCTGTAAACCAAATAACATTAACAAGTCATGCAGAGTTGTTTCTTAAACTTAACACTTTGAAATGCACTGCTGACAAAAGCTTCTTTTCTTTCGCACAAAAGCTTACTTCTATGAGGATCAAAGCTGTATAAATAAACTACGCGAATTTAAACGAAACTTTTCTCAATCAGCTGATCGTACATACGTACACAAACATTTATATAGATATACACAAATATCTGTGAGTTTGCCTGTGCGAATACAAAACAATAATTTGTTGTTAATAAATGAACGAAAAAAAAGCTAAAAACAAACCATGATCATCAAACTATTTGTTGTGCATTAATAATATATATATAAAAATTTATAAAATTTACTATTTGGTTTGTATGTTAAAATGTGTGTGCGACTTTTTTTTAGCCTCATGTTTTCTGCTCACGTTCCTCCTGAACCAGCTAGCTCACCATGATGATGGCTAACGAACCAAGCAAACATTGGATTTTATTTTGCTAGTGCAAGTCAGGCATGGACAATTTAGAGTATTTTGATACCGACAAATACCGTGGTACGCCCCCAACTAGCGTCTAGTCTATAGTTTAGACCAAAGTATTTATATTGTCTTGTCTATAGTCTAGTGTATAGTCTGTTTTATAGTTTAGTATATAATGCAGTCTACAGTCTAGTCTATAGCCTAGTATATACTCTAGTCTACAGTCTAGTCTTTTGTCTAATCTACAGTCTATAGTCTAGTCTATAGCCTAGTGAATAGTCTAGTTTATAGTCTAGTTTATAGTCTAGTTTATAGTCTAGTCTAAAGTCTAGTCTAAAGTCTAGTCTATAGTCTAGTCTATAGTCTAGTCTATAGTCTAGTCTATAGTCTAGTCTATAGTCTAGTC
>NC_060950.1:13674510-13678703 GCF_022045245.1 Lucilia cuprina
TAGACTACACTATAGACTACACTATAGACTACACTATAGACTACACTATAGACTACACTATAGACTACACTATAGACTACACTATAGACTACACTATAGACTAGACTACTGACTAGACAATAGACTAGACTAGCTTATAAATTAGACTATAGACTAAATATTATGACAATTATGGAGGAGCGAGGAAAGAGAGAGTAGAACGAAAAATATTTGCTTATTGTTTTTTTTTAATAATTGTTAACGTTTGGATGCCCTAAGTAATATATAAATTACTCGAAAATATATTTTCTAAACGTTGACAAAGATGTTGGAGTTTATTTTCCTGGCACATCTAAAAATACAAATATCTGAGAGTTTAAACGTTAAGTACTACGTGCACGTTTTAAACTTTTTATTTTTTTTAAATTTTTGTAAAATTTAAATCAAGTTTATTTTTATAAAATATCGCCTAAACTAATATGCAATTCAAATACAATAATAATTGAAATGTTGTGCTTAAATAATATGTAGAAAAATTTAACATTGTAAGCAATGAAAAATAAGTTCAGCTGTTTCGTTAAACTGTTTTTTAAATCAATATAAAAAATATCGAAATTTTTTAATAAAAATTTTTTTTCAATAAAACAAACCTTGTTACACATATTGCTAAAAATCCAAATTTATTATTTTTGGCTGTTGTTTTTTCCTTAAAATTTTCTTAAAGAATTTTTTAAAGCTGCAAAACGACACCGTTATAATTCAAAATTTTTCTCAAATACAAATTAAAACCATAAATGGTAGACAATAATCGTGTGCGTGTGCCATGTTGTTTAAACTTAAAAACTGATCAGACAGACAAAAAAAAAAAGAATTTTTGACACAACTTACCACAAAAGCGTGCAAATATGTAGGTACGACTATATTAAATGTTAAATTCATAACTTACTTACCAGGCTCCTTGCTTACCAACAAATAGATAGTTACACTCTGCACTTTATGTTTCTTGACTTTAACTCGTTATCTTGGGAACGTTTCAATGATTTTTCTTTTCATTTTTGTGTTTTTTATGTGCGTTTTTTAGTTTTTAATTAACCGTAAGTGTGCAAGTTGTCAATTTAGTTGTAAGCGATAACAAATTTTCGATGACCAATTACACAGAACATGTAGCTATCGATGACAAAGGAAGTCTATTGGTTAATAGCAATTATAAGTGCTGGAAAGATTTAGGAGATGAAAACGATTTGTTTTTTAAATGTAAAACGAATTTCTAATACTCTTTATCAAAGTATAATTTTAGTGTTTTAGTCGTCTGATCAAGTCCATACTATTGATTAGTCTATAGGCCATTTTATTAACAGGTCTATGGACAAATCTACAGATCATAAAGTAGTTTAGAGACTGGACTATAGACTAGTCTATAGATCATAAAGTAGTTAAGAGACTAGACTATAGACTGATCTATAAAAAGCATCAGTAGACTGGTCTAAAGAATACTCAATAAGCAAGTTTATAGATTAGTCAATATACCGATCTATTTGACAAGTCTATTAACTTGTCTCGAGTTCAGTCTAATAACTACTCTTTAGTCCAGACTATTAACTACTGTATAGTCTATTGACGAGTTCACGAATCTATTGACTAGTTCAGTCTGTTGACTATTGACCACTCCGTAGATTTGTCTATAGACCAGTCTATTAACTAGTTAATAGTTCAGTCTATTAACTATTCTATAGTTCAATTTATTAACTACTCTGTAGACCCATCTATTGACTAGTCTATATTCCCGTCTATAGTCTATTACTAATCAATGGACTAATCTATATACATATATTGACTATTCTATATATATAATTCCATTGATCAGTCTATTGAGTGGTCTGTAATCTAGTCAATGGACTAATATAGAAAATAGTCAACAGTCTGGACTATAGATCAGTCTATTTAGCCTATAGAATAGTTTATAGAGGGGTATATAGACTAGTCAATAGACGGGTCTAAAAAGTGGTTAATAAACTGAACTATAGAGTAGTTCTTAGACTGGACTATAAACTAGCCAATAGACTGATGCACAGAATAGTCAACAGACTTATCTGTAGACTCATCAATGAACTGGTCAATAGACTATATAGTAGTAAAGTGTCTGGACTATAGACTAGTCTATTACTAATCAATGGACTGATCTATATATGTTGACTATTCTATATATAAGTCCATTGACAAGTCTATTGATTGGTCTATAGTCTAGTCAATGGATTAATATAGAAAATAGTCAACAGTCTGGACTATAGATCAGTCTATATAGACTATAGACTAGTTTATAGAGGGGTATATAGACTAGTCAGTAGACGGATCTATAGAGTGGTTAATAAACTGAACTATAGAGTAGGTCATAGACTGGACTATAAACTAGTCAATAGACTGAAATACAGAATAGTCAACAAACTTATCTGTAGACCCGTCAGTGAACTGGTCAATATACAATATAGTAGTTAATAGTCTGGGCTGTAGATTAGTCAACAGACAGGATTATAAAGTAGTTAAAAGACGGGACTTGAGATTAGTTAATAGACTTGTCAAATAGACCAGTATATTGACGGGTAGATAGTCAGTCGACTGGACCATGAACTAATCAATAGATTTGTCAATAAACTGGTCAATAGACCATACATTAGTTAATAGTTTGGACTATAGACTAGTCAATAGACAAGACTAAAAAGTAGTTAATAGACTGCATTCGAGAAAAGTTAGGAGACTTGTCAAATAGATCAGTATATTAACTAATCTATAGCCTAGCTTATTGGCTATTTTGCAGACCAATGTCTAGTCTTTAGACCAGTCTACTGACTAGTCAATAGAATAGTTTTTAAAGTAGACTATTGACTAATCTTTAGACAATTCTACTGACAAGTCTATATATTTGTCTTAAGACAAGTCCTTTGAATAATCTATAGACCAGTCGATTGACTAGTCTATAGTTTACTTTATTGATTAGTGAATATTCTAAATATAGAGTCTAGTCTATTAACTACTCTATATACATATGTATCAGTCCAGTCTATTAACTAGTTCATAAAACATTCTGTTGACAAATTTCTTACAAAGTTAAAAATATCCTGCTGTAGGGTGGATATATAAGTATTCGAAGAAACTAACAAATTACAATCTTAAATTTCACACGCATTTCATGTTTCTATAGATATTTTATGAGATTTAAGATTTTAAAAGATTGTCTATAATTTTCCATTGATTCAAAGTTGTTTTAAGTCTCAATTACCAGACTTTGGGTGTTGTTTAAATGCGTACGTTGGACGCATACTGAGCGAATTTTTATTATTATTATATAAATACAATAATAACGAAACACACTTGGGTGTGTGTGTGTGTAAGTGTAATAGACTTTTATCGAAAATCCATTTATGAGAACTAGTGCTACTGTTGCTGCTGCTGGGAATTGAAACAAAATATGCATCGTTAAATTTTCAAATTCGGAAGCACGTTTTCATATTTAAAAATTAAAAAAAAGGAAAACATATCTAAGCTAAAGAGTTATGGAGATATGTGGTTTATTTAACAGTTACATATATATATGTAATTATTAAAGTGGATTAAAATGTTGTTACTTTAAGCAGAGATACCAAGCGGTAGCCATTAATAGATTTATGGTAAAAACTTTTCATTTTTTTAACTGTCAATTCAAACGATAACGTTGGCATTTTCACGTATTATTCTTGTTATTAAACAATATAACGGATGTAGTTAATTAAAAAAAAGTTTGAAACTTACTTTAAAAATTAAATTTATTACAACATTTTCACTTACTGAGAAGATGTTAATATGTCACTTCCAAAACAATAATAGTTTTACATATTAATTATAAAGTTACTGAAGTAATTTCGGGATGTAATTTTTGTGAAAATGTAATATTTATTATAAAACAAGTAGGAAAGTATTGTCGGGCATGGCCGACCATATAAAACCCTACATCATGAGTATATTTTTAAATTTTTTACTTTTTATAAAGAAACTTTTATGTTGAATATTATTCCAAAATATTTAAGCAATTTAATGATAAAAAAAACAAAATTTCTAAAAGAGGCTTTATATAGGTCAAATATGGCCCGATCCTCGGTAAATTTGGGAAAAGGATATATTTTTAAATAACAGTTAGTTTTGTTGAGTTTCATTGCGATACAAATGGTTACAAGTCAATTTTA
>NC_060950.1:13678803-13680116 GCF_022045245.1 Lucilia cuprina
GTCTATAGTCTAGTCTATAGTCTAGCCTATAAACTAGTCAATGGTGTAGTATAAGGTCTAGCCTATAGTTAGTGTATGGTTTAATTTTATGTCTACATTTAATAAAAACAATTTAAACTGAACACCCTACTGTCTATTTTAATCTTATCTCATATTACACTAGAGATTTGCTCACTAAATGTTAAAATAAAATGTATATTCATATTTTATGTGAGTTATTTATAATTTTCACTTTTAATCATATGTTTTTGTTTTTTTTTTGCACCACATAGCGATATTATTATTTTAAAAATTTAATGATGTTGGTGTGATAGAAAGAGTGAAATATTTGTTATTAAATTAATATCAAAAAAACCTAGTACATTACATAGATCAATAAAATCATAAAATAAATAATTAACGTTACGACTAGGACTATT
Source organism: Lucilia cuprina (assembly GCF_022045245.1). Taxonomy (NCBI): domain Eukaryota; kingdom Metazoa; phylum Arthropoda; class Insecta; order Diptera; family Calliphoridae; genus Lucilia; species Lucilia cuprina. The sequence goes on from NC_060950.1 coordinate 13,679,223, forward strand.
AACTATATAAATAAACATAGAAAATCATTAGTACGTGTTCAAGACAATATGACAAGATTACTTGTTATACAAAATGTCATTTTACAAGATAAAATATTGTTCCAACTGAAAATTTTACGACGATACACTACCATTAACAAGTGAATTTAACGATTAATGTTTACAATTGAAAATCAGCCAAACGAGTTAATTGTGAAGTGGGACATTTTTTAAATTAGTTAAACCATTAAAAAAAAACAAACTTTAATTAAAAGAAATTATAAAACAAGTTAAAGTTTTAACTACAATTGGCTATGACGAATCGTATATGGCCAACAGCAAGGTAGAGGATATATATATATAAAGTGAGTATAGAAATTTAGTGCTTTATATGCACTTAGGACTTCGGTATTGGGAGTAGAAAATTTCTCTTTTTCCCCCCTTGGATCCGCGAATGGACTAGTCTATAGACATGTCTATAGCCTAGTCTATAGTCTCATCTATAGTCTATTCTATAGACATTTCTATAGTTTATACTATAGTTTAGTCTATAGTCTAGTCAATAGTTTATACTATAGTTTAGTCTATAGTTTATTCAATAGTTTAGTCTATAGTCTAGTATACAGTCTAGTCTATAATCTAGTCTATAGTCTAGTCTATAATCTAGTCTATAGTAAAGTCTATAATCTAGTCTATAGTCTAGTTTATAGTTTAGTCTATAGGCTAGTCTAAAGTCTAGTCTATAGTCCAATCTAGTCAATAGTCTAGTCTATAGTCCAATCTAGTCAATAGTCTAGTCTATAGTCCAGTCTATAATCTAGTCTATAGTCTAGTCTATAGTCTAGTCTATAGTCTAGTCTATAGTCTAGTCTATAGCCTAGTCTATAGTCTAGTCTATAGTCTAGTCTATAGTCT
>NC_060950.1:13680216-13681432 GCF_022045245.1 Lucilia cuprina
GATAGATAGATAGATAGATAGATAGATAGATAGATAGATAGATAGATAGATAGATAGATAGATAGATAGATAGATAGATAGATAGATAGATATATAGATAGATAGTTATTTAGTTTGTTATTTAGTTAGTTAGTAAGTTAGTTACTTACAATCAAAAATCTCTTTTACAGAAGTCATATTTATTTTATTTTAAAGGGAGTTCTTCTGATGCTGTGTTAATCAATATCTTACTAAGAAGTTTTAAGTCTTTTTCTCCCACATTTTTTCAATCAGTTTTTTTTTCATCTCATTGTTGTCAGTAGCTGTAGGGTGCCAAAAAATATTAGCTCAAATGTTCACTTTTAAATTAAAATTGACCATTAAAAGTCAATTTAACAAAACCACACCTCCACAGGAGTTCTGATATTATTGTATGTATAACAGTACACATACATGCATTTCATGATATACAACATCTATGAATAATTTATAAAAATTTTCACAACAGTTCAACAGAATATCCTTAAAAAAAACTGGCAATTTATTAAGTTTCTTAAAAAAACGTAAAATCTATTTGCCTACAACATGTGTGTGGTGTCTTGGGATTTTAAGCGAAAAAAAAGTAATTTCAACTCAAGATTAATTTCTATGTCCACGAAAAGTGTTTATGATCTACACTAAATCATAGGAGATTAAGCTCAACCAGTTTTCCAAATGTTGTTGTGTTTTTTTTCTTCTTAATCGTTTGATCAAAGTTTTTTTTTTCATATAAAAAATATTTGTCCCGCTAGCGTTGAGACTGTATCTTGGCCATTTATTTATGCTTTAACAAAAAAAATAGATAAAACTTTTAAGGAAATTTATTGAAATTGTTTCAAATAAATTTGCTTTATTTTATTACAGAACGTATTTGACATTATTAATAAGTCATTAGGAAGTAATTGAATTTTTTTGAAGGTTTAATGTTGTTATTTTTGTTATTACTAAATATATTTTATATAAAATAAACGCTTTTTAATTTTAATTAAAACTGTATATTTTATTATTATATTAACATTTTTTCTCTTATCACACACAACTGCACCTTAGAAAATATTTTACAACCTATTTATCTATGTATCTATAATATACTACAGTGGTCGAACATGTGTTAAAACTTTGTGGAAAAAACATAATTATTTATGTTAGTTTTCTTTGAAAAGCTTGTCAACAAAATAAATATTACACTCAAAAAAAA
>NC_060950.1:13681532-13696557 GCF_022045245.1 Lucilia cuprina
ATATATATATCTCTAGTTCATAGTCTATTGAGTATTTAGCTAATATATAGACTTATCTTTAGACTATCCTACTGGCTAGTCCATGATCAACATTATTACAAACTCATACATATGCATGTATATAAAATATTCAACATCTTCATTGACAAATTCAACAAAAGTGTTTGACAACTTTCATTTAGTCCTAAAGGCAAATAAAATAACTTATTGATCTATAATTTATGTCAAAATGTGTTAATTTGTACTCCACCTAACTTCAAAAAATATATCAGATATCAGTAAAACTATATGCGATCGAGTTTAGTGTTAAATTTAAATAAAATTTTTAAATGAAATATTAACACTGTGTCCGTCAACTGCTGTTACTTTTCCAACAATATGCATTTTATGATTTATGCACAAAATATTTTTGCAATTATGTCCTGGGGACAAGTCTAGAAACATGTGGATATCATTGGAGAGAATAGAAAAATAACTAGATTTAAAACGTCCACTGCCATAACACACAAATATATGAGTCAGTGGTACCCGGATATTTTTATAGTATATTATTTATTAATCGAAAAACAGAATGTACATCAAATAGATTGAACACACATAGAGACAGAGACTGGAAATTAAATTTACTCAATAATCATCATTTAATGAATATTTGTCCACGTGTCGTATGAAAAAAAATATCCGCCTTTGTCATTTTATTTACCTTGGCAACATTGACCGTCATTTTAAATACGGAGTTTTCTTTGCCTTGCGTCCAACTGTCAAAATTGTTTGTTTACACACGAAATATTGATCTTTTAAGAGTCCAAACAAAAAAATATATATGAAAAACAAATAAATAAAGAAAAATATCTTTAAAAATCGTTTTAAGTCTTTATGAGTAGTATTCATTTGATTTAATACGCCTGTAATAAAAAAAATCAATTTGCAAGTGTCAAATTTATTACAAATACAAATAAATAAATAAATAATTTATAGACACAGTCATACAGTGACGTTAACAGACAGACAGACAGACAGACAAACAAACAAACAAACAGTCACTATACTCATGCCAGATCATACAGTGAGACAGATGGATGGACGGACAGGCTTGAACGGTGTGAAACTTTAACACAATAACAATTTTTGACGGAATAAGAAAAACGTCACGTCAAAATACTTTTATACATAAATATTTGACACTTAATTCAATTTTTGCTAACTATTGATTGTTCACTTTTTTAATTTTAACTTTTGAAAGGGAGGAGGTTCTATTAACGCACCTCAATGAGAGCAATTTATTTTTTAAAAGTCTTTTAAGAAAAGTGCAATAGATGGAAGAATGGTTAGCTAGATGTGTCGTTTGAAAATACTTAGTTTTAAAAATGTTTTTTTTTATTTTTACAATACAAATCACTTATTGACAGACAGGGTGTGTGGACGCCTACATGTTGTTTGTGCTTTGAGTGTTTCTTTATTTTCGTTCTTAAACTACACAGGAAAACACAATTTGAATAAAAGTTAAAATCCAAAGAACAATGTTTATATTTTCGAATCTGAATCTGGTCTTTGAATTTTTCCATCGCATCATATATTCGCGATATTTTGTCTTTAAGTAAGAAATCAATCACTTTTGGTGATTTTTGAAACGTTTTAACAGCCAAAGAACTAAAGACTGGACTGTAGACTAGGCTATAGACTAGACTATAGACTAGACTTTAGACTAGACTATAGACAAAACTATAGACAACATTATACTCTAGACTATAGTCTGGACTATAGACTATACTATAGACTTGGCTTTAGACTGGACTACAGACTAGACTATATACCAGACTAGTCACAAGATTATAAACTATGCTAGATACTAGGATATTGACTATTGACTATACTATATACGATACTATAGACTAGACTATACTATATACGAGACTATGCATTAGACTATCTACTAGACTATAGACTAGATTATAAACTAGACTGTATACTAGACTGTAGAGTATACTATAGACTAGACTATAGACCAGACTATATACTAGACAATCGACTAGACTATAGAATACAGACTAGACTATATATCAGACAAGTTACTAGATTAAAGACTAGTCTATAGAGACTGTACTAGTCAAAATGCTATAGCTTCGACTAGGCTATAGACGACACTAGTCACTTGGCTATAGATTATACTAGTCATTGGACTATTGACTATACTATAATCGATACTAAAGCCTATCCTATAAAGTAGACTATATACAAGACTAGATTATAAACTAGACTTTGGACTAAACTATAGATCAGACTATAGAATAGACTATAGAATAGAATATAAACTGGACTATAGACTAGACCATAGACTAAACTATAGACTTGGCTATAGTCTAGTCCATAGTCTAGCCTATAGTCTAGTCTAGTCAAAAGTCTAGACTATAGTCTAGTCTTTAGTATAGTCTTCAGTCTAGTCTTTACTCTAGTCTTTAGTCTAGTTTATAGTGTAGTCCATAGTCTAGTCCATAGTCTATAGTAGTCTATAGTCTAGATAGATAGATAGATAGATAGATAGATAGATAGATAGATAGATAGATAGATAGATAGATAGATAGACCCGCAAGGGTATCACCAGGCGGTGATAACGGGAATAACGACCCCGCGGACCCTAGTTGTGGCAGGTATGGAGAGCGCACTAAAATGGTGCAAAAGCTTGATGAAGTCCTGTGTCAGGGCGAGAGGATACCGCCCTAAATTAAGTATCCATCCACAGGGGTACCCTCTAGAGAGGAGTAGTTAGAAGGTTGACAACTTCGTGGATCCCTAGTCAGCAACATTGAAGGAAAAATCCAGGCGCGACGGCTTCCATAGTGGACGGCTTCCTGGTCAGCGTCTGCTTCCATGTTAGGAACGGCTGATTCTACACCTGGCGGATAGGTTAAAAACGCAAACCCTAAACAACAACGAATATGAAAAACAATGGAAACAAGGTTACGGTGCAGGGAGTAATAAACCCAGTACCGGCGGCAGTAGAGAGCGAGAGAACAGGCTCTCCGTCGTCGATATCCAGTTACTGTAATACTTCTACTTCAGTAGCACACCTGGCTGAAGCAGAAGCTAATGCTACAGGCAATTCAAAAGACAAGGAGCCGTGGAACGTGGAAAATCCTTTTCAGAGAAGTTCTGGAATGCAGAGGACGCCACCTACACCATCATCGAGATCAACGCCGGCGCAGACTACAACAAACGCGAATTACACCAACCAAGAACACAACGCTAGTAAAAATAGCCCATTCTTGGAACTAGGAAATATGATAGATGTGTTAATAAAACTCATGAAGGGGAAAAATAACATATTTATTCCTATTAAGGAGCAGGCATGGGCCATAAAAAACATGTATAATAAGGCGAAGCTGCAAACGGAAGGAAAAGAACCATCACAAGCTATGGAGATAAGCGTGAAGGCAACACAAACAACACCAAAACTGTGCCCAACTGAAGCCCCTCAGAAAAAAAGTAGAGACTCTGGAGAAGAATCGCCGAAAATACAAGCAAAAAAAAGGAGTAAAAAGGCTGATAAATTGCAGAAAGAGAAGCAAGAAAGCGAAGGACCTAGACCAGAAGAGCCTCCGTTAGATGAAAATAAGACGTGGAAAACGGTTAAAAATAAGAGTAAACCTAGAAAAAGGAGGAATGCCGCCATGATAATCACCGCGAAAGGGGACACGTCATATGCGGACATTCTGAAGCAACTCAAAGGAGATCCATCCCTAAAGGACGTGGGAGAAAGCGTATCTCGAATAAGAAGGACACAGAAAGGAGAGCTCCTGCTTGAGATTAATACCAAGGATCAAGCAAGTGTGGATCTATTCCGTGGACAAATGAAGAAGTCTATTGGCCCTAAAGCTGACTCGAAGGCAGGAGACAATTATAGAATGTAGAGATATCGACGAGGTCACAACAAAAGATGATATTCGCAACGCCTTTCTTACTCAACTAGGCGTATCCGAAATGAAACTAGAAGACATTAAGAGCTTGAGGAGAGCCTACGGCGGCACTCAGACGGCAACAATAAGTCTTCCTTCGGAAATATGCTACCGACTCCTACAAATTGGAAAGGTGAAGATAGGATGGGTAGTATGTCGCATTAGAGAAAGGGTGAACATTCGGCAATGCTATAGATGCTTGGGGTACGGACACATGGCAAAGTATTGTACAAATCCTCAAGACAGATCTAAACTGTGTAGAAGGTGCGGAATAAGTGGGCACATAGCAAAGGACTGCACAAAAGATCCAGAATGCATGCTCTGCAAACAAAGGCAAAGAGGAGAAACCAACCATGTGGCAGGTAGCGGAAGATGTCCAGTTTTCAAAGAAGCACTGGAAAAAGTCCGCAGATGAGATTTATCCAACTTAATCTCAACCACTGTCGGGCGGCACAGGACCTGCTTTCGCAGACTATCTGCGAAACTGGTGTTGATGTCGCCATTATATGTGAACAACACAGAAATCTTCAAACAAGCGTCTGGGCCAAGGACAAGTCTAGCAAAACAGCGATATGGGCATGTGGAAAGCGTGCGATAGAGAACACCCAAAAACAATTGGAAGAAGGATTTGTAAGAGCCAAAATAGGAGGCATATACATATATAGCTGTTACGCCCCACCTAGCGCATCAATCGAGCAATTCGAACAAATGCTAAACCGGCTGAAAAGAGACGCGGAAACCCACAATCCAAAAATTATCGCCGGAGATTTTAACGCGTGGTCTACTGAGTGGGGAAGTAGATCCACTAACAACAGAGGTCGCATCTTACTGGAAACATTTTCCAGTGATGATTTAACCTTAGTTAATAAGGGCGATGCTAACACCTTCAGAGCAAGAGGTCTAGGTTCAATTGTGGATCTTACATTTGTTAGTAGTTCTATGGCACGAAGGATCGACTGGAAAGTCAGTGAACAGTACACTCACAGCGACCATCAGGCCATAATCTTCACTATTGAGGAATCAAATACGAAGTATAGCGCAAAGAACACAGCACACACGAGTTTTAGAGGGTGGGCATCCAACAAGCTTGATGAAGAATCCTTCAAGGTTGCAATCACTAGTAGCCTAACATTGGAAGGTACAGCGACAGAAATGGCTAGACAACTAATGTCAAAATTAAGAGAAGCATGTGACATATCCATGCCGAGAAGAAGGATCACTGAAAACAGGCCGCCGACCTACTGGTGGAACATGGAAATAAGTAATCTCCGAAAGAAATGCTTAAAATCCAGAAGGAGAAGCCAACGCCGACGAAACCGACATGATTTCATGGAAAGACAACAGGAATACAAAATAGCGAGAAGAGAATTCCAAAACGCTATTTCAAGAAGCAAGCGCAAATGCTTTGGAGAAATATGTCTCGAGGCAGAAGCAGACCCCTGGGGGAAAGCATATAAAGTAGTCACTTCTCGTTTGAAGGCAGGAAGATCTCCACAACCTACCTGTCCCCTCTTAGTAAGAAGAATAGTTGAAACTTTGTTTCCTGAACATATCAACGTTCTGTTCACAAGAGACACAGCTATAAGTCGCGAGACAATAACGGCAGTAACGGAGGAAGAGCTGGTTCAAATGGCAATGCTGTTATCTGACAAAAAAGCCCCAGGACCAGATTGTATTCCAAATAGAGCAGTGAAAATAGCGATATTATGCGCTCCAAGCCTATTCGCTAAAGTGTTCAATAGCTGTTTGGAAGAAGGTATATTCCCAGAAAGGTGGAAGAAACAAACATTAGTTCTAATTCCGAAACCTAATAAACCCTTGGGAGAGCCTTCATCCTACAGACCTATATGTCTTCTTGATTCCATTGGCAAGACCTTGGAAAGCGTTATATACAAACGACTACTTCCTGCTGTGGAAGCAAAGGGTGGACTCTCCGACCGTCAATACGGATTCAGGAAGTCAAGATCCACGATCGATGCAATAAACATTGTAGTGAATACAGCTAAAAAGGCGATTGAAGGACAAGGAGCGGACAGAAAATATTGTGCAATAATAACCCTCGACGTGAAAAACGCATTTAATACTGCGGATTGGGGACGTATCATGGATACCCTATGCAGACTTGGAGTACCCGAGTACTTGACAAGGATTATTGGGAGCTACTTCTCCAACAGAGAGCTTTACTACAACACTGACGATGGCAAGAGTACATACACCATAACCGCAGGTGTTCCACAGGGTTCGGTCTTAGGTCCACTACTGTGGAATATTATGTACAATGATGTATTAAACCTTAAAATTCCAGATGAAGCTAACACAGTATGTTTCGCGGACGACATCGTTATAGTCGTCACTGCTAGATATATTGAAGAAATCGAGCTACTAGCAAATGAAACAGTGAACGCTATTAGAGTATGGATGAAAACAAGCGGATTGGAATTAGCCGAACACAAAACAGAAGCTGTGCTAATAAGCAGTCGTCGGAAACGGGAGAAAATAAATATACAAATTGGAAACCACACCATCTCATCTCAGCAGCATCTTACATATCTAGGAGTAGTTATAGACGATAAGCTAAATTTCAAACCACATATTGAAAAAATAAGCTCGAAAGCATCTAATATTGCGGCTGCATTATCTAGAATGATGCCTAACGTCGGAGGACCCAAACAGTGCAAAAGAAGACTAATCTCAACAGTAGTAAAATCGACGATCCTATACGCAGCCCCTATTTGGTCGGAAGCCCTCAAAGTCAAGTCAGCTGCAAAAAAGCTGAAATCCGTGTACAGATTATGTGCTTTAAGAGTTTGCAGCTCATATAGAACAAATTCTGAAGAAGCAGCTTATGTTGTAGCCGGAATGATCCCTATCGAGATACTAGCGGACGAAGCAAGACGGGTATATGAGCAAAAAAAATCAAACCCATCAAATGCAAAGGAAATAGCGAAAATGGAAAGATTAAAATCCATGCAAATATGGCAGAAGAGTTGGGAAGAAAGCCTAAAAGGGAGATGGACGTTTAGACTGATTCCAAAAATAGAACCATGGGTACTCAGATGTCACGGCGAAGTAAACTACTACCTGACGCAATTCCTCACTGGGCACGGAGGGTACAGGTCCTATCTGTACAAATTTGGTCTAGATACGACTCCAAATTGTCCGTATTGCAAAACCCAAACTGAAGATGCTGAGCATGTTATGTTCTGCTGTCCAAGATTTGAAAATGCGCGTTTGTCAATTGAAGTAGTCATAGGACGGGTTATTAACGTCGCAAACATAATAGATGTGGCAATGGAAAAGAAAGAAAATTGGGACATCGTTTGTAGCTTCATTAAAGAAGTCCACGAAAAGTTACGAGTGGAAGAAAAGCAGAGAAAGCTATTGTTGCAGTTAGAAGCAGAGACTAATTAAGTCTATCCGGTCCTGCGAAGTAATATCGTAATAGACAGTCCCGCAGGGCTCATGGAAGAGAAAGGAGGTGTTTTTAGTCGGTAGAAATCCGACATAACCCAACCAACACCTGGGTATCTAATGCAAGATTTTCACCTACCTATCAAAAAAAAAAAAAAAAAAAAAAAAAAGATAGATAGATAGATAGATAGATAGATAGATAGATAGATAGATAGATAGATAGATAGATAGATAGATAAATAGATAGATAGATAGATAGATAGATAGATAGATAGATAGATAGATAGATAGATAGATAGATAGATAGATAGATAGATAGATAGATAGATAGATAGATAGATAGATAGATAGATAGATAGATAGATAGATAGATAGATAGATAGATAGATAGATAGATAGATATATAGATAGATAGATAGATAGATATATAGATATATAGATATATAGATAGATGGATAGATAGATAGATAGATAGATAGATAGATAGATAGATAGATAGATAGATAGATAGATAGATAGATAGATAGATAGATAGATAGATATATAGATATATAGATAGATATATATAGTCTAATCTATAGTTTAGTCCACAGATTAGATTAGATTAGACTATCGACTAGACCATAGACTAGACTATAGACTATAGCTTCGACCAGTCACTAGACTAAAGACGATACTAGTCACTAGACTTTTGACTATACTAAAAACGAGACTAAAGCCTATTCTATAAAGTAGACTATATACTAGACTAGACTATAAAGTAGACTGTGAACTTAACTATAGATCAGACTATAGAATTGAATATAGACTAGACTATAGACAAAGTTATTTCAATATATATGACTCGATATGGTGGTGAAATTCTATAAAAATATACTTTAGTTTATGAGTTTCAAAATTTTTGTTTTATTTTTTCAAATTTTGTTGGCAGGTGTAATTGTAATATATTTAGCAAATAGATAGAACGATCTGTATAGATCGATGTTTGAATGAACGAATGACTGACTGCACAAATGTATAGATGGATGAGTGGATGAATGAATTTAGATTACTAGAAAAAGTATGCGCTTATAATGATGGTAATTAATAATAATAAAAACACCAAATAGCTGTCTGTAAATAGTGTGTTTGATGTGGAGTTAATTGCTTTGGCAGGTATCTAAATAAAATTATCATTAAACTTAATATAGAATTATGATGGTATTTATGGAAATTTTGTAATTAAATGACTACTTGTAGGTAGTTATAATGGAATTGTTAAAGAGGAAATGAAATAATATAAATAATAGGTATAATTGGGATCAGTACAGCATTATGAATATGAAAAATTGTATGTTATATATGTGAAATATCCTTCTAGGATATATGATATTTATGTGTTATAACTAGAAACAATAATGCCAGTTCACTTCCTCTCCTACACTATAATTTTATTAACATACTAAACAGAAACAATTTGTTTATAACTATTATTAATATTTTTTGAATTAATATCAATAATAATAAGTTATTCATATTTATAAAACACGTAAAATAAGACAATTACAATGGAAATTCTAATCATAGAAAAGCTAATAATAGTTATTAACAATTAACAATACACTGAGATCAGATTAAATACAAACAAGAAAATTGCAATAAAAATTTACAAAGAATAATAATTTTTTTTATAAGCATTTATCAAAGACTTATCCCCATAGTCTATAGCCTGCTCTATAGTCTAGTCTATAATCTAGTCTTTAGTGTAGTCTATAGTCTAGTCAATAGTCTAGTCTATAGTCTAGTCAATAGTCTTGTTTATAGTCTAGTCTATAGTCTAGTCTATAGTCTAGTCTATAGTCTAGTCTATAGTCTAGACTATAGTTTAGTCTATAGTCTAGTCTATAGTCTAGTCTATAGTCTAGTCTATAGTCTAGTCTATAGTCTAGTCTATAGTCTAGTCTATAGTCCAGTCTGTAGTCTAGTCTATAGTCTAATCTATAGTCTAATCTATAATCTAATCTGTAGTCTAGTCTATAGTCTAATCTATAATCTAATCTATAGTCTAGTCTATTGTGTAGTCTATAGACTAGACTATAACCTAGTCTATAGTCTAGTCTATTGTGTAGTCTATAGACTAGACTATAACCTAGTCTATAGTCTAGTCTATTGTGTAGTCTACAGTCTAGTCTATAGACAAGTCTATAACCTAGTCTATAGTCTTGTCTATAGTTAGGTCTGTAGTCTTGTCTATAGTTAAGTCTGTAGTCTAGTCAAATGAATAGTTTATTCAATGGTCTAGTCTATAGTGTAGTCATTGTCTAGTTTATAGTCAAGTCTATGATCTAGTCTTTAGTCTAGTCCATAGCCAAATCTATAGTCTAGTCTAGTCTATATTCTAGTCTATGGTCTAGTTTATATTATAGTATATAGTCCAGTCTAAATTCTAGTTTTTAGTCTGATCTACAGTCTAGTGTAAAGTGTAGTCTATAGTCTAGTCAATAGCGTATATAGTCTAGTCTAAAGATTCTTTTGAATTACTTTAGAATTTCAATATATTGCAGAAAACAAGTTCTGGAAGTTCCTGGATGCCATACATGTTTTTAAAGATCTTCTTTTGGCTTTAGTTCTTAATATTAGAAACAAAATTGAAAAAAATCTAAAATTTTTCAAAATTATACACTTTTAGCCTACAGAATATGCCGAGTAAATATAATGCATAAGAAATCTTAAATGGAAGCAAATATAATAATTGTGGGGAAGTTAAATTAATTAAAAATATTTATAAACATATGGTTAGAATTAAAAATCGAAAATAAGATTTCTTTTTTAAAAAACAAATAAACATTTTAAAAGAAAATTAAAAATATAAAATAATATTATGTATGTATGTATTTATGTTTGTTTGTTTGGATGAAGGTATATTTTGAATTATTTGCTAATATGATTCAAAACAATTGAATACATTTTTTTGTTGGTTCCAACAAATAGAAAAAATCTTAGAAAATAAAAAGAATATTGTGTGTGTCTAAATGAAAATACCACAAAACAAACATAAATAGAAAAAACTCGTGCGCTGTGATTTTTTGGTAAAATTTTCAAGTATATAGGAAAGATATAAGATTCTTTAAAAGAAATTAAACTGATATAACTAAGGTTTGTATAATTTTCTGGAAATTTTAGGTGACTTTCAGGTTTTTGCCTAAAGTTAAAGGCGGTTTTAACAATTGCTGATAAATTTGATTGTTCGAAACAAAGTTCAGACTCTTTTAATGTTTTGAAATAATTATTAGAAATAACTGGTCTGGTCCAGTATTAAGGGGATTTTTAGATTTAAGACTCCTAACAAATTGTAAAATTAAGAAATGTTCTAAATTCTACTTACTTGTCATCCTTATCGTATTTGGGAAACGTTACATTATCCAATAGTACAGATGATTCACTCTGAGGCTCAGCTGATATACCCTGAGCACGTTGACGCTGAAATGATTGACCAGATTTACGAACACCACCGGCGGCTACAGCACCACCACTACCCACACCACCACACGGTGTTGTGGCGCCACTGCGCGAAAATGGAAAGACACTCTGAAATTTATCCAAATGAGATTTAAGTTCTGCTATTTCCGTATCCTTGTACTGTAAAGCACGTTGCATTTCTTGGATTTTGAGATCCTTTGCCTGAATTATCTGTATGAGACGTTCCTCATGAGCTGTGGCCGGCACATACGAACTACTAAGCAAATTAACACCGCCAGCAGTGTGATCCATCATGGGGGCCGTATTCGTTTGATTGGATATGCAGAGACCCTGCATTTGAGCGGCCAGATTATATTTTTGTTGAGCACAATAATCAGGTGAGGGATAGACAGCTGTCTGCTGACCGGTGGGTTGTATGACTATGGGATTACCTGTGGGCGAAGTGGCAAAGATACCCTGCGTTTGGGCCTGCAATTGCTGGTATCGTTGTTGCAGCTGTAGCTCTTGTTGGTGTAAAATATTGCGGGTTTGAAAATTTGGATCGGCGTTAAGTTGTTGAGCTCCCGTCGGCACAGTGCCGTAAATAAGCGTATGTGTTAACACGTCGGCCGTATGCAAGGGCAATGATAAGCGTATGCCACCACCGGGTGTATTAGTATCTATTAGCGTGCCACTTAGCGCTGGCAAATTATTGTTGTTCACAAGACCCAGATCGGGTTGAAACTGTATGTTAGCATTCGGTTCTTGCTGCATTTTAGCTATTTTCTCTACTTTTTCGTTCAAATTGATGGCCGGACTCTGCGCGTCTGTCTGCTGCCGCAGTCGCGTTACTTTGTCGTTATTGTGACGTAAGGCCTTCCTATCAACGGCGTCTACGTCGATGTTTTCTTTGTGTTGCTGTTGCTGATTATTTAAATGTTCTTCTTGATCTCTTTGCTCTATCTCAGCAGCAGCGTCAGCATCAGCATTAGCCGCTGTAGTTGTTTTTGTTGCAAATGTTGCGTCAGGTGTTTGAGTTTGTATTTTCTCTTGTTGAGGGAAATTTTCCGCCTTTTCGCCGGAATGTTTTTCCAAAATATTTTTAGTTGTCGTGGGTGTTGTTGAGTAGTTTTTTGCTTTGCGAAGGGAATTGATTAATAATTCACTATGACTATTTTGTGGGCTTTGCCTTCTTGTTTTTATTTGTTCTTGCTGTTGTTGTTGTTGTTGTTGCTGTGTTGGATCTTTTAGTTCCTGACACGTTCCTTCTATATCTATAGTATTTGTTATTGAATTTTCTTGTTTATTTACGTTTCTTTTTTTATTATTATTGTTTATTAAGTGGGAATCTAAAGCATTTAATAAGGCACCATCGGTTGGTTGTTCTAGTGTCGCAACAGATCTGTGTTTATTTAATGTTTCAGTAATTGTTGTGGTAATCGGTTCTATTTCAGTTTCTGTTCTATTTCTATTTGTTGTTTTAGTTGATGTTGTTGTTGATGTGCAAGAAGGAGTTGTTGTAATAACATTAGTTGCTGCAATTGTTGTAATTGTACTTGTTGTTGTTGCTGTTGTTTTATTAACATTATTTGGATTGCTGAGGTTGTGATTGGTAAATATAGCATCATTGGCTGTATTGTCTGATGAGGCTGGCCTCTGTCTAGCGAAGCACAGCCGATCAAAACAAATACGCATGCAAGCGATTTTGACGTTTAAACGCTGACAAGTTGTTTATCAACACACAACAAGCCCTGAAAAAGAAAGTTAAGAATTATTTCAAATGTTATCAGTAATTTTCCTTTACATTTAAATATTTACAAATTATTTGCTATTTGACCCACATACATACATATATACATATATACTATGCAAACATACATACAAATAATGACTGTAGATACGTTTCACTATCAGTATTTTTAAATTAATTAAAGTGTTCTCAAGGAGAGTTTAAATTAACAATATCTACTCTACATTTTAATTTTAAATTACCTATTGTTTATTTATTTTAATTAGTTGCTAAAAATAACTAAATTACTTTGTTAAAAATGTCCTCATTATTTTGTAACTGTGTCATGTTTCTATCATACCTGAAAAAAACTAAGCCAAGCATTACAAATTTTTGTCGGCATTATCTTTAATCGTTTAGGGAAAAGTACCGACATAGTAAGTTTGTTTGTTTCAAACAAATTTTTGTAAGACAAGCTTACGAATAGCCGAAATATAAAAATAACAACAATTATTTAAATTAACTAGATTTTTCAAGTTATTAAGTTTAATTGAAAATATTTAAATATAATTTAAGTCTAATTAACAACGACAAATATTATGATTTAAAAAGCAACTGTTTAGGTATTTTATTTAAATAATATTTTTAATCTTAAATTATAATTGTTAAATTAATTAATACAAATAAACTTTTTAACCTTTAAATGGAAATTTGTTTGCCTAACAGCTGATAAACATAATTTCATTCAAGCTATAGATTACACTAAAGACTAGACTATAGATTAAACTATAGACTAGACTTATACTAGACTATAGATCAGCCTAAAATGTAGAATATAGACTGGGCTGAAGACTAGACTTTAGAATACACTCAAGACTGAACTATTGAATATACTGTAGATTAGACTCTAGGTTAGACTTTAGGTAAACTTTAGACTAGACTCTAGAATACACTTTATACTAGATTATATAGTAGACTATAGACTACATATACTATATACTAGACTATAAAATAGACTATAGACTTGACTATAGACTAGACTATAGACTAGACTATAGACTAGACTATAGACTAGACTATAGACTAGACTATAGACTAGACTATAGACTAGACTATAGACTAGACTATAGACTAGACTATATACTTGACTATAGACCAGACAATAGACCAGACTATAAACTATTCTATAGACTAGACTATAGACTAAACTATAGACTAGACTATAGACTAAACTATAGAATAGACTAGACTATAGACTAAACTATAGAATAGACTAGACTATAGACTAGACTATATACTAGTCTATAGACTAAACCATAGACTAGACTATAGACTAGACTATAGACTAGACTATAGACTAGACAATAGACTAGACTATAGACTAGACTATAGACTAGACTATAGACTAGACTATAGACTAGACTATAGACTTGACTATAGACTAGGCTATAGACTAGACTATAGACTATACTATAGACTATACTATAAACTATACTATAGACTAGACTATAGACTAGACAATAGACTATACTATAGACTATAGACTATACTATAGACTAGACTATAGACTAGACTATAGGCTATACTATAGACTAGACTATAGACTAGATTATAGACTAGACTATAGACTAGACTATAGACTAGACTATAGACTAGACTTTAGACTAGATTACAGACTAGCCTAAAGACTATAGAACTATAGACTATAAAAATATAGACTACAAACTATACTACTAAATAGACTATATATAAAAGTATATACTTTAGACTAAATTATAGACTATAGACGAGACGATAGACTAGACTACATACTAGACTTAAGACTAGTTTACAGACTACACTAAAGACTATAGAACTATAGACTGCAAACTATACTACTAACTAGACTATATATTAAAGTATATACTGGACTATAGACCAGACTATAGACTAGACTACAGACTAGACTATAGACCAGACTACACTGCAGACTATTTTATTCATTTTTTTTTTGTATAAAAACTATCTATTAGTTGTTTGAAAAAATTGTCCTCAAAACATTTGTTATTTAAGTTAGACACTATTGCATATAGTCCGTCTATATGAATTATTATTGTCGTACATTTATAAGAAATTCATTTGAATTCATCAACACTTTTTTGTAGGCTGACACTTGCAAGAATCGCCCCAAGTTAAATTTTTTTTATATTTTTGTTTTAATTTTTAAAAATTATTGAACGAAATAAAAAATAAAATGATCACCAATCGTAGACTAATAAATAAATGAACTAAACTCTGATTGGGTGCAAAGGCAACAATTACTTTTTAATACAACTAGATAATAAAATATGGTTACACGAATTAATAAAAAAGTATGTATTCATATTTAGGGTAAACAAAATATAAAAAGATTTAAAAGATTTAATAAAAATTAAAATTAGATTCTTAAGTAAATGAACTAGAACTGAAGTAGAACTGAACTAGAACTGAACTAGAACTGAACTAGAACTGAACT
>NC_060950.1:13696657-13696988 GCF_022045245.1 Lucilia cuprina
TATAGACTAGACTATAGACTAGACTATAGACTAGACTATAGACTAGACTATAGACTAGACTATAGACTAGACTATAGACTAGACTATAGACTAGACTATAGAGTAGATAATAAAATTCACTATAAAGTAGACTATTGTTTAGACTCAATATTCGACTCAATGAAAGGAGTAGGAATCGAATGAATGGAGATACAAATTCATTACTCAACATAAACTAAAATATGATCTAAGCTATGGATTGGACTATAGACAGGACAGTTAGTAAGACTATAAACTAGACTATTGGTTAGTTTGTACTTTAGACTAAACTCAATAGGCAAGTCAATGCAAA
>NC_060950.1:13696998-13713068 GCF_022045245.1 Lucilia cuprina
GAATGAAGCTACAAATTCCTTAATAAGTTAAGCTATTTTTAATGATTACTGATCACTAAAAATTCTAATACAGTCTCACACACATTCTCGCACGAATAATGAAGTTTTTTTAATAACAAAATGATCGTTACATTACTTCCTTGCTGTTGCAATGAAAAACTAACTACTACACGTATGAGTATTGAAAACGAAGCTCAATTACTGTTACAATAGCAATTACTGCTCAATACGATCGGGTTAATATATGATAGCTTTGAGAATGTATAAGTTGAAATGTGTGAGAGTTTATTAAAGCAAACACTTCATTTGCACTGTTCGTTTACAATAACAGAACGATAACTTCGCTTGGCAGTTTTTTTTTTAAATTTTTTACTGATTGGCTCTCTGTCAATATGGAAAAAAAAACAGTATAGATTTAGCCCTCTTCAGGAACACATCGTAAGAAATATATTATTATGCGAACAGAATTCAGAATAAAGTAAAATAAATAAATAATAAACAAAAAATTATAAATAAAAGCCGCCTTTAAAACAATTGAAAATAGTGTAACAGTAATAAAAAAATACATTACGTGATTTATTCAAATATTTACGGAAGTTTTTTGTTAGAAAATTTTTCCAATTTTTATTTTTGTTTGTAACAACGGAAAACTGAACAAAAAAATTCACTGCGATCGCGTGTGTTTTAATAATCTATAGCTACAGAAAAAGAAAGAATTTATAGAAAATTATATTCCTTTTTTTCTTAGTAGCAACATAAATAAAGTTATAAATTAAACAAATTGTTAAAAAGAACATAATAAAATTCAAATTAAATTATTTAAACAAATAAAATCCTGTGCTAAACTGTTAACAATAAGCTCTTGCTGCTAAGGTATTATTTTGCAAAAAAAAAAAAAGAAAAAACAAAAGTTTTAAATAAACAAACTTAAAGAAAGACGGACGCATGGACAGACAGACAGAGGAAAGAACTTAAATTTAAATGATAAAGTTTTTTTTTCTAACAACAATATATTATTTATTAAATAATATTAAGTACTGTTGTTATTTATAGTTAATTTTTACGATTTAAAGTGGTTATTAAAAACTGTCACTTAAATGCATTTTCAAATAAAAAAGAAAAAAAATTATTTAAAAAATTTTGATAAAGTTATTTTACTGACAAGAACATTAAACAATAGTTAAGCTTACCTTAACGCCACTATAATTATAATTAATAATAAATAAAATTAAATTAACAATAAATAAATAAGTTAAATAATGAAAACAAAAAATTTATCATGTGACCCTCACACACACACGTAACAAAAGAGTGATCATGTCAGCTACCCCAGTCCTTTAACTAATTGGTATTAAAATTTTCAAAAAAAAAAATCTACTTGTACTTTAATTAAATTTTGTTGTCGCAAAAATAAAAACCAAGATGACAATCAAACAGAAAATACAAATCGTTAGAAAATTGTCAGACAATCATTTATAAAATAAAATTTTTTTATTACTGATTCATTAATTTGTTCTGGGTTTGAGTTAATTTCTTTTGATTACTTATCGATCATTGTTTTATGACGTATGTGTTTTATTTGCTTGATTTGTTTGTGTATGTATGTGTGTATTTTTTTTTTTTCAAATATATGAGTTTGTATATATATAATCCATATAAATTTCATGTGCAAAATTTCAAAAAATAGAAAAATCGTGCAAGTGTCTTGTTAACAAAAATAATATAAATTTGACATAAAGATTCTAAATCATCCTTAAATTTAAAAAAAAATGACACAGCCCTTTTGACTTTTACAGTTACGTCAATTGAAAAAAAACAATAACTCGTATCAGTAAAGTTTTAAATATCGATTAGTCATTTGTGATCATTTTAAAGGAGAGTGATCATACAAAATTACAAAGATTTTAAATGATTTATACAAAAAGCAAGAGATTTTTTTAACAAAATTTGAATTAACGATAGTAAGTGATCTACCAAAAATGTAAAGATCGTATAGGACTTGTATATCAGTTAGATCATCAATAAACTCTTAGCCCTGTTAACATAAACATATTAATTGTTTATTTTAGGTTTATTAAGCAAATTTTTATACAAAATTTCTAAAATAAACCATCAATAACTTTATTAAGCATTTTTGAATATAGAGGTAAATCTTTAATGTTTAATAGAGACTGATCACTTTAAACGTGAGTGATCTACTTTAAATACAAAGATCGCAAATGATTTATACAAAAAAAGCAAAAGATTTTTATCAGATTCTTTAACTGTTTATTCCACATAACGTATGAATGTGATCTACCAAAGTTATAAAGATCGGTTGACACTTAAAGATAAAAATAACAAGTAGGAAAGTATAGTCGGGCATGGCCGACCATATAATACCCTACACCATGAGTATATTTTTAAAATTTTTACTTTTTATAAAATTTTTATTTTTTATAAAGAAAGTTTTATGTTGAATATTACCAATAATTCCAAAATATTTAAGCAATTTATTGATAAAAAACTAAAATTTCTAAATGAGGCTTTATATAGGTCAAATATGGGCCGATCCTCGGTTAATTTGGGAAAAGGATATATTTCTAAATAACAGTTAGTTTTGTTGAGTTTCATTGCGATACAAATGTTTACAAGTCAATTTTAGACGTTTAAGTCATTTTTTGAAGGGGGGTTTGTATGGGGGCTAGGGTCAAATATAGGCCGATCCTTACGAAAATCTGCAGCGTCATTTATACTTATATAAAACTTATTTGTGCCAATTTTTAAAGAGATAGCAGAATATTTGACGTAATTATGGCATAAAAAGTTCAAATCGGGAGGTACGGTTGTATGGGGGCTAGGTGAAATAATGGACCGATTTCAACCATTTTCAATAGGCTTCGTCCCTGTGCCAAAAAACATGCTTGGTCCAAATTTCATCAAATTATCTTGAAAATTGCGGCCTGTACCTTGCGCACAAGGTTTACATGGACAGCCAGCCAGCCGGACAGACGGACGGACGGACATGTTTAAATCGACTCAAAAAATGATTCTGAATCGATCGGTATACTTTAAGGTGGGACCAATATTTTTGTATGTTACAAACATCAGCACAAATTTATAATACCCTCCCCACTATAGTGGTGTAGGGTATAAAAAGAGTGATACCTTCTACTATTTCTTAACCATTTTTACACAAAAAGTCTTTAGAATTTTAATTTTCATACAAGAGGCAAAAAATTCTTCTCAGATCTCTTTACTTTTTAATCCACATAATGTGTAAAAGTGACCTACCAAAGTTATAAAGATCGGATGACACTTAAAGTTAAGTAAGATCGTTGTTAAACTTTAACCCTTTTATAACCTTGAGTAAAAAAGAAGTGATTCCTCCGAGAGTGATCTGCCAAAGATGTAAAGATTGCATAACCGTTATTGATGTGTAAGATCATCATTTAACCCTAGATCTTTGATAACCTTGGTTAAAAAAGTTATTTCTTAAATGATTCTTTAACTTTTCAATCATAAGAAATCGTTAAAATTAAACATTTTCATAAAGAGAGATCATTTGAAAAAAACGAAGATCATAAATGATTTATACAAGAGGCAAAAGATCTGCCAAATATGTAATGATCGAATAACCCTTAATAATAAGATCTTTAAACTCTCAACATTTGATTGTCATCGATGAAACCCTCAAAACATAAAAAGCCTTTAAAATTTTAATAAAAAGTGATCATATAAAACGAGAGTGATCATACCAAGAATACAAAGATCGTAATATATATTCTTACAAGATTTCTTAACTATTTATTAATCATAACGGGCGAAAGTGATCTACCAAAGTTGTAAAGATCGGATGACACTTCAAGATGATTATGATCAAGATTAAACTCTTTCTCTTGATATTTTGGGGTAAAAAAGTAATTTCTCAAACGATTTCTCAAACTCTCTATACATCTTAAAAAAGATAAGTGATCTAATAAAGATGGATGAACGGATAAGCCTAAATGATAAAAAATATCTTTGAACTTTAACTCTTTGAAAGTGATTTATCAAAGAGTTTCTTAATCATCATAAGTGATCTGCCAAAGGTGTAAAAATTGCATAACAGTAAGATCATCATTCAAGCCTTACATTTTTGATATTCTTGGGTAAAAAAGTAATTTCTCAAGCGATTCCTTCAGCTTCGACGCTCGCTTGAGAAATTATTCATTCATTCTTCTTAGATTTCTTTACTTTTTCATCAACATAATGTATGAAAGTGATCTACCAAAGATATAAAGATCGTATGATACTAAAAGATGAGTAAGATCGTTATTAAACTCTAACTCTTTGATAGTCTTGGGTAAAAAATGTGATTTCTCCTAGATTGATCTGCCAAGACTCATTAGAGATTATGTTGTTACATTTAAAATCACTTAATAATTTGAAAAAAATTCTTTTTTAGACTAAAAGACTTCTCAAAAAAAGTTATAACGTTAAGTTATAATGTTTCAAACAAAATCAAACAATGTTTAATTTAGTGATCTGCCGAATATATGATCGCCGAAAACTCTTTTAAGATCATATTAAATGGTGTTTTTTATCACCAACAAGATTTTTATATTAAACAAAGGTGATCTGCCAGAAATATAAAGATCATAGAGGATCTTCAAAACCTTGTGTGTATTGTTTCAATTATGTGTGATAATAGGGCGTTCAATGACATTCTCTTGCGGAGTTTACTAGGGTTCTATAGTTGAAATGAAAAGTCAACTTTTCGAGTTTTTGCATTTAGTTAAAAGTCAACTTTTCTACTTTTTGCATTTTATGCAAAGTCGATTTTTCGACTTTTTTCATTTATAATAAAAGACGACTTTTAGACTTTTCTACTTTTAGTATTTTATAAATAGTGGACTTTTCGACCTTTTTAGACTTTTCGACTTTTTTTGACTTTTCGAATTTTTTTCGAATTTTTGACTATTTTTTTACTTTTTCGAGTTTTTTAGACTATTTTAGAGTTTTTACCTTTTTTCCACTTTTTTTAATGTTTCGACTATTTTTGACTTTTTTCTACTATTTTCGAATTTTTGCCGATTTTTCGATTTTTTAAACTTTTTTCGACTTTTTGACTATTTTCATCTTATTTTGAACTTTTTTCGACAATTTTTTACTTCTTTGGAGTTTTTCCGACTTTCTTACAGTTTTTGTGTTGCTTTCCACTTTTTTTAAATTTCTGACTTTTTTCTACCATTTTCGAGTTTTGGATTTTTTAGAACTTTTCGACTATTTTCGACTTTTTTGGACATTTTTCGATATTTTTTTTTACTATTCTCGATGTTTTCCGACTATTTTTGAGTTTTGACTTTTTTCCCATTTTTTTTAAAAATTTTCGATTATTTTTGACATTTTTCTACTATTTTCGAGTTTTCGATTTTTTGACTATTTTCGACTTTTTTATTTTTTTCGAGTTTTTCCGACTTTTTTAGAGTTTTCGACTTTTTCCCACTTTTTTTTAAATTTTCGACTATTTTTGACATTTTTCTACTATTTTTGAGTTTTCGACTTTTTTCGACAATTTTTTTTTTACTTTTTTCGTATTTTTTCGACTATTTTAGAGTTTTTGACTTTTTTCCCACTTTTTTTAAATTTTCGACTATTTTTGACTTTTTCTACTATTTTCCAGTTTTCGACTTTTTTCATAGACGATAGTCGAAGTTTCGACTAATAACGAAATATTCGACTTTTCGACTTCGAGAATCCAATAAAGTTTTTCATTTCAAAGAAAAAGTGATCTGCCAAGTTTATCATGGAAAACTTTTAAAATGTTTAAACAATTATTTAACTCTTTTAAAGATTAAGTTAATTATCTTTCGGTGTAAATAGAAGTGATCTGCCAAGTATGGGAAGAGATCATAGAAGACTTTGCGAAAAATTTGTTAATTCTTCCAACTATAATTCGAACAATTATTGTTCAATCTGCCAGAAATATGAATGATTAATTTTCTTTCAAATAATTTCAATTATAAATAAATGATTGTAAACATTGATTAAAAATTATTTACCAGTTTTGGGAGTAACTAAGTAAATCACCCCCAATTAAGATTTATTTAGATTATTACTTATTGCTTTAATACTAATTATTTACAACAATTGTGTGTATGATAAGGATCAGTTTAATTCACACTTTAATAAATTATATGCTTGAAACTGGGCCATTTTATTCCATTTTATTCCATTTTCTAAAAATCGCCACAATAATAAATTTTACCACCATAATCATTTCCATGTAAATTCTCAAACTAGGTCGAAATTGATACAACAAATGTTGTTGAAATTTTCTTCTTTTTTATTTGCGGTCTTGTACGCAGTTTTATGCTCTCTTTTATTTTTTTCGTCTAACACTATCAGGGTATAGAATTATCGATCGTTTTGTATTTCGATCGATCATTTGTTTTTGTTGTAGTCGTTTTTTTTTTTTCTTTGCAATTGTCAAAGCTAGTAATTGCTACAAATAGAGGTTTTGTCATTTATAAGTTGAATGTACTAAAAGAAAAAAAAAGAAAATAACAAATATATGCACCGCATGCCATGGCAATGCGTATCAGATGTTAAGAGGCCCCTTGGCGCTTATTTTGAGGCAGTGGTAACGGTAAAATGGATGCAATATACATATACGCACATACGAGGCTAGAGTTAAAGGCTTTTTAATTATTTAAAAGAGATAAATATTCGTATTTAACATTTTGATAAAACGATCAGTCATAATCCATACAATAAAAAGTGATCTTGTGAGAATTGCTGGGAATCTGAGTAATTTACAGATTCTCAGACCTTTTTCATACTTTATTATGTAGTCTCTTTAGATTTTTGTTTTAAAAAAAAGAGATCTATTAAGTAATTAAAGATCACAGATGACAATTAAATGATTACGCGTCTTCTTTCCGCAGTGAAGATCGTAGCATATTAATATGCTATGATCGGTAATAACCAATCTATTCTATTAGTCTTTCCTTACTGTTGCGATCTCAAATCAATGAGATCTACCATCTTAATAAAAGTGATATAAAACGTTTAAATTATTATTTCGCTATTAAGATCATGACAAATGAATACCGATCGTTAAAAATTTTAATGTTTGAAACAAAATCAGAAATTTCCAAATATAAAATTTAGTGATCTGCCAACTGAGTATATGATCACCGTATACTAGAGTTATCCGACAAATGGCGATCTTTAACAAAAACTATATTGGTTTAGTTTTTCTTTACTGTTGTGATCTTAAATCAATGAGAAAACTGATACAAAACTCGGTATAATCGGTAATAACCATTCTATCCCATTAGTCTTTCCTTACTGTTGCGATCACAAATCAATGAGATCTACCATCTTAATAAAAGTGATATAAAACTTTTAAATTTTTATTTCGCTATTAAGATCATGCCAAATGAATACCGATCGTTAAAAATTGTAATGTTTGAAACAAAATCAGAAATTTCCAAATATTTAATTTAGTGATCTACCAACTAAGTATGCGTATACGAAAGTCATTCGACAAATGATGATCGCTAACAAATATTCTATTTCTTTAGTCTTTTCTTACTACTGTGATCTCAAATCAAAGAGATCAAACTTTAAAAATAATTATTCCGCTATTAAGATCATAACAAATGAACATCGATCGTCGAAAGTTTTGAAATTTTTAATTTAGTGATCTGTCAACTAAGCGTATGATCATCGTATACGAGAGTCATCCGACACATGATGATCGTTTGCTTTAGTTTGATCTATTGCTTTAGGTTTTTCTTACTGTTGTGATCTCAAATCAATGAGAAAAGTGATAAAAAACTTTTAAATTATTTTTATGCTATTAAGATCATGACAAATGTATATCGATCGTCAAAAGTTGTGATGCGTAAAACAAAATCAGAAATTTTCAATTTTTAATTTATGTGATCTGCCAAGTAAGTATATGATCGTGGCCTCCGGTAAGTTAGTGGTTAGTGTTCTAGTTTGGTAGACTAGAGGTGGTTGGGTTCGATTCCCACCTAAGGCACTGGTTAAGGAGCCCACAATAGTCCCGATAGAGGCCTAGGTGTATTTCTTAGGATTTGATGTATATATTTATATCCTCCTTTCAAACTAACTAACTAAGTATATGATCACTATATATGAAAACATTTAAGATCATCTAATAATCTTTCAAAGTTTTATGTGCAGAACAGTACAATTTATCAATTCCTTTATAAAGGACGTAATAAAATCTATTTCATTTTAAATGCCAAAGTGCTGAAGATCTCAGAAGACTTCTGAAGCTTTTTTTAAATTTAATTTAATTTTTCAAAATTATATGATAATTGATAATCACGAGGAAGTTTTTATGTGTCAAACAATATTAAAAAATGTGGTCTAATGTTTAAATTAGTAATCTGCCTAAAATATGATCACAAAATACTCATTTGAGATCATGTTGGTACATTTAAGATCACTTAATAATCTGCCAAAAGTTCTATTATAGACTTGAATACTTCTTCCGATAACTTGTAATGTTTCAAACAAAAGCAAAAAATTCAGTTCTCCAATGTTTAAATTAGTGATCTACTAAATATATAAGATCACCGAAGACCCATTGAAGATCATGTTAATATATTTACGATCAATCAATAATCTTTCTACGGTTCTACTCTAGAACAGTACTATTTACTAATTTCATTATTAGGGATTTAATAAAATCCATTTCAGTTTAAATGAAAATGATCTACCAAAGAGCTGAAGATCGTAGAAGACTTCTGAATTTCAATTCAGTTAAAAATGATCAGATAATTGATATTCAGGAAAAGTTGTAATGTTTCAAATAATATAAAAAATCAGTTTTTTAATGTTTAATTTAGTGATCTGCCTGCCAAATATTTGATCACCCAAGTCTCATTGTTGGTACATTAAAAATCACTCAATACTCTGCCAAAAGTTCTTTTATAGAATACAATACTTCTCACGAAAAGTTTCGATAAGTAAGTAATGTTTTAAACAAAATCAAAAAAATTATTTTTCCAATGTTTAATTTAGTGGTCTGCCGAATATATGATCACCGAAGACTCATTTAAGATCATGTAAATACATTTTATAGGCTAGAAAAGTTCTCACAAAAATAATTTTGAAAAACAAGTGTCAAACAAACTTAAAAAAATAGTTTTCCAATGTTTAATTTAGTGAACTGCCAAAGACTTAGTGATCATCAAAGACTTAGTGATCACCAAAGACCCATTTGAGATCATGTTAGTACATTTAAGTTCAATCAATAATTTGCAAGCATTTCTTTAACACTTTAAAAGCTAATAAAAGTTCAGCAAGTATATTTTTAAGGTCCTTCAGAATTCCTATCTTACATTTATATTTTCCTACAAAAAAGATATTCCAGCTTAAAAATCTTCTACGAAGATCATCGTATACTTGCGTGTAATACAAAAATAGCTACAGGTGTTCAAATATGCAATAATCTTAACACAACACAAAAAATGCCATAAATATGGACTGGTTGATGTTGTTGGTCTTTGGACCTCCAGTCATCTTGGCTAATGAATAAATTGAGCTGCTGTTCGTTTGCTCTACTCGTGTTACGTCTATTAATTTGTCTTTGATTAAATTTCTTTAACATTTAATTTCTTTTACTTTTCATACACTAAAGCTTAATCAATAATACTTAAGAATACCAAAATGTAACTGCACTCATAAAGGCGCAGAGTTTTAAAATGTATCGAAGTTCAGTTTTTTTTTTTTTTGGTTAGTAGGCGATGTTTAGTTAGTATTGGTATTTGTTTAATGGCAGCAATACATAGATAATAATGACAAAAACTTTATTAGAGGTTTTGCCAATTTTATAGCCAGTTTATACTTCATCGATCATTTGTCATTTTGTTGTTGTTGTTGTTATTTTTGTTTTATAGCAATATGTAGCTTGTAAATTCTATAAATTCTGATAAACGTTTAACACTTTTTTTAATTGTTTTTTTTTTTTTTTCGTTCAAAAATGTTTAATATTATTTTCTGTTTAGTTTAAATTTAGTTAAGAGCTCATAACCGTCAAAGTGTTTGTGTATAAGTAGTAAATAATTTGATTTTCAACAAGTTTAGATTTTTATTTTTAAATATTTTTCCGCTTAACACTATTAATAAATAACCCAGTTAATTGGTTATTTACACTGTGCACTACTTACATTATGACGTTTCCATTACAGGTGATATTTAATGATATTCCCGCGATCGCTACTAAAACAGAGCAGATGTTCTCAAAAAGTAAATATTTACAAATTAAAAAGTTCAGCTCTAGTTCAGTTCTAGTTCAGTTCTAGTTCAGTTCTAGTTCAGTTCTAGTTCAGTTCTAGTTCAGTTCTAGTTCAGTTCTAGTTCAGTTCTAGTTCAGTTCTAGTTCAGTTCTAGTTCAGTTCTAGTTCAGTTCTAGTTCAGTTCTAGTTCAGTTCTAGTTCAGTTCTAGTTCAGTTCTAGTTCAGTTCTAGTTCAGTTCTAGTTCAGTTCTAGTTCAGTTCTAGTTCAGTTTTAGTTCAATTCAAATAGATTAACTTAAAAATTGTTGGGAAACTCTGTATTTAGTTATATATTGATCATTCATATAAACACAGTGTTAGCTTCCAACTTTGACTGTTTAGTAAATAAATTTTTCTAAAAAAAAAAAACAACAGTCCACTTTAAAAAGTTTTTATTTGTAGTTCGTTAAAATATTAAACATAAAAAAAATTTGTTCAATTGATTTAGTTATAACAACGATCGCTTGATTTTGATTGGTTTAAATTGTTTTCCTTTTAAATGCGAACAAAAAAAAAGTGCTATAAATAAAAACAATTGTCAAACTAATAGACCAAAAGCGAGAAAAGAATGTTTATTTGTTCTTACATGGAATATTTACAATTGAAAATTAATCCGCATTCCAAAATAATTTAAAAAAATTTAACTCAAATTAGTAGAAAGCAAATGTTTTAAAAGCTTTTGGAACTACTTTTTTATGTTTTTTTTAATAAACTAGAACAATATGGTTTCCTTGCTAAATCGATTAATTAAAAAAAAAGTAATGGAAGAAATATTTTAAAGTTTTGTTGCTAAGTAAAGTGACAGTTGAAATTTTTGTAAATTGTCGACTAAGTGTCGCCTGCAACTTGCTACTTATTATGTGAAGTGATGTTGAGTGAAAATAAAAACTGAAAGATACGATCGTTACTTACAAAACATTGGGGACCTTAACTATTACTTCCTAGGCATTTTGCTAGTCTAGCTCAAGTTTATGTAAATTGACCCTTAAAAATGAACCGTGATAAGTTCAGAGAAATATGTACTTGAAAAGTAAACAGAAAACCAAAAAGAATTTAAGGTCATTGTATTGCAATTTTAAAGAAAATTAAAATTTTTTTTGTTTTAACTGTCCATCATTAAGTATATTCATTACAAAATACCGCCTCACAAATTATTTAATTAATATTACTTTAATCATTATTTAATTTATTCAAGTCAAATACTTCAGTTATTAATAATGAGGACGTTCAACTTATATCTGTCACAATTCGATAAAAATAAAAAAATTATTAAAAGCACACGATGTTTATTTAGGTTTTTTATTTTAGACTGCTATATGATCCAAGATGATGATGATGATGATCATTATCATGATATTTAATTTGTTTTCTCTTATTAATGCTGTTGTAGTTGTTATTTATTTTGATCATATTCATAAATCTTATTAAAAATTATGATTGTGTTTAATTGACAGATAGTACAAGTATATAAATATAAAAATGTATGGACCTGAATGTGTTTGTCTTTATATACATATGTAAGCGAATAACAAGTTTATAAGAATTTTTAAACCATCACTAATTTATTGGCCCTAAAGCTGTAAACTATGTACTTATGTCTCACTTTATATGTTATTTATTTTTAAATCAATAGCTAAGTTTAATTATTTGTTTTCTTTAAATTGACTCTAAATATTATTTGTTTTTATGAAAACTTATCCCGCTATTTTAATTTGTTTTTGATTTTTTCTAACAATTGTTTCGTTTAGTTATTGAAAATTAAATTCGCCTTGAAAAACACTATATTTTTAGAATATTCAACCCTACTACGTATAACTCGAGATTCCCACTCACGACAAACATTGTATTGTTTATATTTAATACACCCTACAGTTTTCTATTTGTTGTGTGGATAAGGAGTTTTTGTTTGGGCTAATGCTTGTTATACAAGATTTTGTTCTATTTTTGTTCTAGTTCACTTCAAGTCTAGTTCTAGTCCAGTTCTAGTCCAGTTCTAGTCCAGTTCTAGTCTAGTTCTAGTGTAGTTTTAGTCTAGATCTTGTTCTATTTTAGTTCTAGTCTATTTCTAGTCTATTTATAGTCTAGTTCTAGTTTAGTTCTAGTCTAGTTCTAGTCTAATTCTAGTCTAGTTCTAGACTAGTTCTAGTCTAGTTCTAGACTAGTTCTAAACTAGTTCTAGTCTAGTTCTATTCTAGTTCTAGTCTAGTTCTAGCCTAGTTCTAGTCTAGTTCTAGTCTAGTTCTAGTCTAGTTCTAGTCTAGTTCTAGTCCAGTTCTAGTCTAGTTCTAGTCTAGTTCTAGTCTAGTTCTAGTCTAGTTCTAGTCCTAGTTCTAGTCTAGTTCTAGTCTAGTTCTAGTCTAGTTCTAGTATGGTTCTAGTCTAGTTCTAGTCTAGTTCTAGTCTAGTTCTAGTCTAGTTCTAGTCTAGTTCTAGTCTAGTTCTAGTCTAGTTCTAGTCTAGTTCTAGTCTAGTTCTAGTCTACTTCTAGTATAGTTCTAGTCTAGTGTTAGTCTAGCTCTAGTTTAGTTCTAGTCTAGATCTAGTCTAGTTCTACTCTAGTTTTATTCTAGTTCTAGTCTAGTTCTAATATAGCTCTAGTTCTATTCTAGTTCTATTCTAGTTCTATTCTAGTTCTATTCTAGTTCTATTCTAGTTCTATTCTAGTTCTATTCTAGTTCTATTCTAGTTCTATTCTAGTTCTATTCTAGTTCTAGTCTAGTTCTAGTGTAGTTCTATTCTAGTTCTATTCTAGTTCTAGTCTAGTTCTAGTGTAGTTCTATTCTAGTTCTAGTCTTGCTCTAGTCTAGTTCTTATCTAGTTTTAGTCTAGTTTTAGTCTAGTTCTAGTCTAGTTCTAGTCTATTTCTAGTCTAGTTCTAGCCCAGTTTGGTTCTAGTTCAGTTCTAGTTTAGTTCTAGTTTAGTTCTAGTTTAGTTCTAGTTCAGTTCTAGTTCAGTTCTAGTTCAGTTCTAGTTCAGTTCTAGTTCAGTTCTAGTTCAGTTCTAGTTCAGTTCTAGTTCAGTTCTAGTTCAGTTCTAGTTCAGTTCTAGTTCAGTTCTAGTTCAGTTCTAGTTCAGTTCTAGTTCAGTTCTAGTTCAGTTCTAGTTCAGTTCTAGTTCAGTTCTAGTTCAGTTCTAGTTCAGTTCTAGTTCAGTTCTAGTTCAGTTCTAGTTCAGTTCTAGTTCAGTTCTAGTTCAGTTCTAGTTCAGTTCTAGTTCAGTTCTAGTTCAGTTCTAGTTCAGTTCTAGTTCAGTTCTAGTTCAGTTCTAGTTCAGTTCTAGTTCAGTTCTAGTTCAGTTCTAGTTCAGTTCTAGTTCAGTTCTAGTTCAGTTCTAGTTCAGTTCTAGTTCAGTTCTAGTTCAGTTCTAGTTCAGTTCTAGTTCAGTTCTAGTTCAGTTCTAGTTCAGTTCTAGTTCAGTTCTAGTTCAGTTCTAGTTCAGTTCTAGTTCAGTTCTAGTTCAGTTCTAGTTCAGTTCTAGTTCAGTTCTAGTTCAGTTCTAGTTCAGTTCTAGTTCAGTTCTAGTTCAGTTCTAGTTCAGTTCTAGTTCAGTTCTAGTTCAGTTCTAGTTCAGTTCTAGTTCAGTTCTAGTTCAGTTCTAGTTCAGTTCTAGTTCAGTTCTAGTTCAGTTCTAGTTCTAGTTCAGTTCAGTTTCTAGTTCAGTTCTAGTTCAGTTCTACTTCAGTTCTAGTTCAGTTCTAGTTCAGTTCTAGTTCAGTTCTAGTTCAGTTCTAGTTCAGTTCTAGTTCAGTTCTAGTTCAGTTCTAGTTCAGTTCTAGTTCAGTTCTAGTTCAGTTCTAGTTCAGTTCTAGTTCAGTTCTAGTTCAATTCTAGTTCAGTTCTAGTTCAGTTCTAGTTCTAGTTCAGTTCTAGTTCAGTTCTAGTTCAGTTCTAGTTCAGTTCTAGTTCAGTTCTTGTTCAGTTCTAGTTCAGTTCTAGTTTAGTTCTACTTCAGTTTTATATTTAAAATTTAATTTTAGTTCTAGGTCATTTCGAGTCAGGTTTAATTCTCTACAACTTTTGGACCATGAATTTCTTTGAAAAAAATCTTATGTCATTTTGACATTAACTTATTACTCTAGTCCCTTAAAAGATAAAATCGAATAGACTTAGATAAACGTTTCATTTCGATTTAATGAATAAAGTAAAGACTATAGCACGATCAGTATTGATCATGTTTTTCTATTTTTTTTTGTGTTCTTCTCATAATAGTTTTTACTTCCCAATTTTACAATAACAATGAATGGAAATTATTTACGTGATTATGCATGAGTGACTGTATGTGTGTGTGTGTGTGTATACACGATCAATTTTAAATTAAAATGTTTAGTACGATAAACTCTTTACTTATAAAAAAACCTAGACAACACATATGTTTAAATTTTATTATGAAATTGTTGGCAATTAGTAGTTGATGTAATTGTAAATTTGTTTATCTTAAATTTATTTCAAAAAGAAGCAAATCAATTTAAATTTTTATTACCCCAGTGCGCTATGAAAACTACTAAGATCTTATCAATATAGGCAATCATCTTTTATGGAAAAAAACATTAATATGATTCAATATGCAGACATTTAAGTAACATTTGCATGTTTTTTGCGTATACACGATCTATTAGTTTCTTCTTCAAATTACATTGAGAGACTTTAAGTTAAATTTTCTTTTACCATGATCAGGATTCACAACTTTCATTACTTGTCTTTATAATGACAACAAATTCTATGGGTTTCTTATTAAATATGTTAGATATCTTTGGTGTAGACAGTCTTATGTAGAAAATTTTTAAAATTTATGTTAAATTTAACGCTTCATAACTTGTTTACTGTCAAATGTTATGGAATTTTTTATAAACTCTCCTTTGCAACTAGAAAATACATACATACTTACATACATAATAAACATTATATTTTGTGAGGCGGTCTAATGTGCTTTTACATTCAGAAGTATTTTAAAAATATTTATGAGCAAATATCCATAGCTAGCTGGTTCTGTTTGTTGCTCTAAACTATTCTGATCTAACATATGCATTTTTGAAGAAAAAATCTATATATTTTATAATAAAACTTTATTATTATTTTCTTAAAACCACCTCAACGCCACAACATGTACTACATGCAGAACCTGTAGAGTCGTTTATGTTGGATAATTGTTGCAAAATTAATAATTTTTGTTTTTTTTGCGATCAGTTAGTAAATATATTCAAAATTGTGTAAGAATTATTTTACCCCTCCTACTGGCTCAAAAAAAAAACAACAACAAAAATTACATAAAAAGTGCGTTCGTCGTTTGTTTAATTCACCAAAAAAGTTCCATATAATGTTCGACAAACATAGAAATAAAATGCGTATGTTGTATGCCACAAATAGTGCATTTTAACAACATTGGCAGTATAAAATTTATTCATCTAATGTGTTGTTTATCTTGTAAATAGTGTCTAGAGAAACAGAATAGAATAAAAAACAACAACATGATGTTGTTGTTTTTGTTGGTTGGCAAACTGTGTGCCATAAAATATAATACCGACAGACAACAGCGACAGTCAATGAAAGTTTTGTATTTTGGACACAATGACTTTACACTCACATACAACTGATCGTGTTAGGGTATTCAATTCAAGGACCCAGATTAATTTGAATGTTTGCAATTCAAATTTGAAAACTTGCTCATTTTTAGTTTCTCTGAAGAGTTTAGTTCTAGTTCAGTTCTTGTTCAGTTCTAGTTCAGTTCTAGTTCAGTTCTAGTTCAGTTCTAGTTCAGTTCTAGTTCAGTTCTAGTTCAGTTCTAGTTCAGTT
>NC_060950.1:13713168-13726058 GCF_022045245.1 Lucilia cuprina
GTCTAGTCTATAGTCTAGTCTATAGCCTAGTCTATAGTCTAGTCTATAGTCTAGTCTATAGTCTAGTCTGTAGTCTAGTCTATAGTCTAGTCTATAGTCTAGTCTATAATCTAGTCTACAGTCTAGTCTACAGTCTAATCTATAGTCTAGTCTACAGTCTAGTCTATATTGTAGTCTATATTGTAGTCTATATTGTAGTCTATAGTCTAGTCTATAGTCTATCTATGGTCTAGTCTATAGTTTAGTCTATAGTCACAGTCTAGTCTTTAATCTAGTCTTTAGTCTAGTCTATAGTCCAGTCCATAGTTTCGTCAATAAGGAGTATCCGAAAATTAATCTGTAATGTACAGTTGCATATAAGTTATGTATAAATTATAAAAAAATCAATATTATGTATACGTTGTTCATCTACTGTTAAAAATAAGTTTTGCATAATTTTTGTAATCTTGAAACGACCATAATGTTTTATGAAAAAGTTAATTACAAATTAAAATCAAAGATATGATATAAATGATCGTTATGATCTTATCAACATAATTAAACTAAGAATTTAAAAAATAATGCAGTAATAAGATACAATTTTATTTGCTTTTTGTAATTTTTTTTAAACTGCATTATACATGTACGTGCGTTTCCTTCAAATGTCGATAATACAGATCTTTTAATTTCCTCCTCAAATTGGTCGATTGCCAAAATTTATGACTTGCATACAGAATATACACCAGTGATGAAATATAAGAAGTATTAAATTCATGCAAAAAATTACTAAAATTTTATAAAAGAAAAACTATTCACCGGTTAAACGAGAGCTGGCCTAAAACATATAAGATTCAAATCTTTCCAAAAGCTAAAATTTAGATGGAGTATTTTTTTCAGAAAAACAGAATTTTAGATCTGATATTTTTCTTAAAATCAGAAACTATTTTGTACTTTTAATCAAATAAAGTACTTTTTCGAATAAATTTCACTGTTCCCTGTACGTTCTCTTTAATAATATTAAGAGAATTTCTAAGAGTATCTTAAAAATTTTAAATAATTTTAAAATAAAATTCAGAATATACAAACAAACATATATAAGAAATGAATGAATAATGAATGCATACTCACTCTCTTGCTGAAAAATTGCAATCAAATGAAAACGAATTTTTTGTTAAAAAACAAAAACAAATGCGGAATGCGTTTAAGTTGTTGGGGATGACATTCCAGTATTTTGTTTAACAAATAGGAAATAAATTTTGTAAAATTAGTTTAATAACAATTGTCACAAAATAAAATTTAATACCAGGGTACATGTTAATTCCGTTAATTTAAAACATGAGTTTTATGCATTTCGAATACATATTTAGAAGTTGATCATGCAAGAAATGTCGAATTTGCAGGGGCACTTGTTGAATGAGAAGTTATTTGATAGTACATGCAAGGCAAACTGAATTTTGTTTACTAATAAATTCCATGAGAGATGCTTTAGACATTTTTTCTCTCTCTCCCTATCTCTTTCTGTTGGTTAGGTTGCAAACATGTGGAAGTTTTGGTTTGGTTAGGAAATGTTGCCATATCATTTGGATGAGCGCTTTTATCTGCTGTAAAGGCTTAACCCTAACTAACTAACTAACTAAATATCTATCTATCTATCTATCTATCTATCTATCTATCTATATATCTATCTATCTATCTATCTATCTATCTATCTATCTATCTATCTATCTATCTATCTATCTATCTATCTATCTATCTATCTATCTATCTATCTATCTATCTATCTGAACTCCGAGGGTATTTGAGAGCTTCAAAAAAAATTTGCTTCTTTAATGTCCCACTCTGCAGATGAATTCCAATACATCCTTGCTGATTCAAATCCAAATCACATCAATTATCCTAATATATGGATAAGGATATTAATTAAATATTTTGTGTAATACATAAAAGATATATCTTATGGCAACACTGATCGCAACAAATCGACTGTAGTAAACAAAACTATAAAAATAAGCAACAAAGTCATTTAAATACTGCGAAAGACGTAGAAAGAAACGTAACATTTGCATGTGTGAGAATGCATCATGAATGAATAGATGGATGGAAGAATTTCAAAGAACGGCTAAACAAAAAATATAAAACACATTTTTTTCAATAAATTACGTCGTGTTTTTTTTTTCTTCATTTTCTTAAATGTTCAATACAAACACCGGGAAGGGCTAATAAACATCGAATCAATCAAACAACTGGTCAAATGTAGAAAAGAAAAAAAGAAACAATCGAAACGATCATGAGGATCAATAGGTGATGGAGGTGAGCTGTTGGGGTTTTATTGTTTTATTTTTAAACATTTGTGATATGCTAATTTGTATTCGTTTTACTTTGAAGAAAAAAATAGAATAAAAATACTAAATATTGAAGAAGCATTTAAATAAACTTTAAACTATTTCTATATATTTTATAAGCTGAAAGTATTATTAATATTTAAAGCAAGTAGATAGGTATGTATGCATATGTGTCAATTTTATTGCAAAATGTATTGCTATAGAAAACAAAAATTGAAAATATCATTGCAACATTTGTGGATGTGCAAATGAATTTATTGTCTCGATCTTGATCTTGGCTCAGCTTAACTTGGCAATAATTTCACCGGCTTTATTGTTTTAAAAATATATATTTATTTATATTTATTTATCTTTCTTAATGAAGCTAAAAATAAACAATAAATTTACAAACGAAGCTTTTAATTCACATATAAAACTTTACAACTACATATTTATTTTCTCAATTTACATTTAAATCAAAACCACTAAAATTTCATTTTATTTACTTGTACGTACAGTGAGTAAAAAAAAATGACATACTGTAAGACGTTTTTTGTTTTATGTTTAGATTAAATCTGTGTTTACTTAAAAAAGACTATTGACTAGACTATAGACTAGACTAAAGACTAGACTATAAACTAAAGACTAGACTATAGACTGGACTATAGACTAGACTATAGACTCGACTCTAGACTAGACTATAAACTAGACTATAGACTCGACTCTAGACTATAGATTTCACTCAAATAGTCTAGTCTATAGTCTAACGATTATACTATAGACTATACTATTTTACTATAGTCTAGTATATAGTCTAATCACTAGACTATAGACTAGACTATAAGCTAAAATATAGACTAGACAATAGACTCGACTATAGACTAGACTCTAGACTAGACTATAGACTACACTATAGACTAGACTATAGACTAGACTATAGACTAGACTATAGACTAGACTATAGACTAGACTATAGACTAGACTATAGACTATAGACTAGACTATAGACTAGACTATAGACTAGACCATAGACTAAACTACAGACAAGCAATTTAAATAAAACTGCATAGTTTTCCTAAGTTTTTAATTTTAACATTTTTGGTACAATATAAACAAAAAACAAGGCAACTCAATTGTTTTAAACATAAAAAATAAAGAAAAATAATTTTTATTATTAAACATTTTTAGCATTTGCTCGGTTGTGCTAAACGTTTGGCAAATTTTAAGTTAAAAATACATATTTTAAAATTTTGAAATAATTAGACATCTGTATATGTGTGCGTTTATTGTACTTAAGTAGTTCATAAAGATTTTCTTAGAATTTCTTTAAATAAAATGGGATCATTTTATAAAATTGATCGTAATTTTGTAGTTTGTTGTCACATTTTTTAGGAGAAGCACACCGACAAAACAAAAACACGTTTTTATTTATGTATAATTTGGCTTTTGGATAAATATGCGTCAGCAAGAGAAAAAAAGCGAATAAATAAACAAATCAAAATCTTATTATATGCTCTTTGAGAAGAGTGTACGATCAGTAAGTAGTGTTGCCAGGGGAGTATGAAAATAAATTACATAAATTTTTGATTTGATAGACTATAGACTGAGTTCATATAGACTAGACTTTAATAATGTGTCAAAAATTCTCTATACACTTCACTATACACTAGACTATAAACTAGACTATACTATGGTATAGTCTATATTTTAGACTAAAAAGCAGACTATAAACAAGACTAAAGACTAGGTTTAGATTATATTACAGACTAGACTAAAGACTTTACTATTGATTATATTCTAGACTACATACTAGACTAAATCTTAGGCTATGGACTAGAATATAGACTATACTATAGACTAGAATATAGACTACACTATAGACTAGAATATAGACTATAATATAGACTAGATTATAGACTAGACTAGACCAGACTATAGAGTAGACTAGAGACTAGGCTATAGACTAGACTATAGACTAGACTATAGACTAGACAATAGACTAGACTATAGACTAGATTATAGACTAGACTATAGATTAGACTATAGACTAGACTATAGACTAGACTATTGACTAGACTATAGACTAGACTATAGACTAGACTATAGATTAGACTATAGACTATACCATAGACTAGACTATTGACTAGACTATAGACTAGACTATAGACTAGACTATAGACTAGACTATAGACTACACTATAGACTAGACTATAGACTATACTATAGACTAGACTATAGACTAGACTATAGACTAGACTATAGACTAGACTATAGACTAGACTATAGACTAGACTATAGACTAGACTAGATTATAGAATAGACTATAGACTAGACTTTAGACTAAACTATAGATTAGACTATAGACTAGACTATAGACTACACTGTAGACTAGAGTATAGACTATACTATAGACTAGATTATAGACTAGACCAGACTATAGACTAGACTAGAGACTAGGCTATAGACTAGACTATAGACTAGACCATAGACTAGACTATAGACCAGACTATAGACTAGACTATAGACTAGACTATAGACTAGACTATAGACTAGACTATAGATTAGACTATAGACTAGACTATAGACACTTTAGAATACAATTTTTCATTCTGTACGGTAACTAACTGATCGCTAATTAGATTTCTTTAACATTATCAACATTTTCTTTGAATCTCGTCGACATCTAGCAATTTATAAAAACCTGAATTTTTTAAAAAGCCATTTTTTTGATTTAATAAATTATTTCACAAATTACTTTCATAAATTTAATTGTAAAATAATTTAATTTAACACTTAAGTCATTTAATATTTATAAATTGCGTTTAATATTTTTTCAAAAAAAAAAACTTTTAAATGTTAAAGTTCAAATACTTTACAAATTCACATACTTAATAGCGTTTTAAACGTTTTCTTAATATTTTAGTGACTTTAAATAAACAAAAATGTTAACAAGTTATCTACACTGGGTACAGATCGCAGAGCACATGTTCTCACAACATCTGTAGGTACTGCTCATTAAAAGCTGGTTGGTAGGTATCTTTCGATAAGAATAGAGTTAAAAATGAAATGTTATTTTTATTATTATTAGCAGAGAGCTAAAAAGGGCATAAATAACAATAAAACAAAATTAATGTAAAATAAACTAAACTAAAAATAGAAACAAGTGGTTGTGTGAAAATAAAGCAAACATAA
The DNA here is from genome assembly GCF_022045245.1 of Lucilia cuprina. Taxonomy (NCBI): domain Eukaryota; kingdom Metazoa; phylum Arthropoda; class Insecta; order Diptera; family Calliphoridae; genus Lucilia; species Lucilia cuprina. The sequence continues at coordinate 13,718,661 of NC_060950.1, forward strand.
GCTAAAAATAAACCACTCAAACACTTTGAAATACTATGGAAGAGAGTGAGATACTGATGATGATTGCTAAGAGTTGCCAAATTAGAGATATAAATAATAATAAAATACTTAAAAAAAACCTGTTACAAAGTAACATTTTCATCACTTATAGTGTTTTGTGGTACATATTCGAACTAGTGCTCATAAGGGCTAAACATCGCATCAAATAACTAGTCAGCAATGTGTGTGAGAAAGTTTGTGATCATGAGGATCAAATATCTATTCTATAGTCAAGTTTATAGTCTAGTCTATACTCTAGTCCATAGTCTAGTCTATAGTCTAGTCTATAATCTAGTCTATAGTCTAGTCTATAATCTAGACTATATCCTAGTCTATAGTCTAGTCTATAGTCTAGTCTGTAGTCTGGTCTATAGTCTGGTCTATAGTCTAGTCTATAGTCTAGTCTATAGTCTAGTCTATAGTCTAGTCTATAGTCTAGTCTATAGTCTAGTCTATAGTCTAGTCTATAGTCTAGTCTATAGTCTAGTCTATAGTCTAGTCTATAGTCTAGCCTATAGTCTAGTCTATAGTCTAGTCTATAGTCTAGTCTATAGTCTAGTCTGTAGTCTAGTCTATAGTCTAGTCTATAGTCTAGTCTATAGTCTAATCTATAGTCTATAGTCTAGTCTAGTCTATAGTCTAGTCTAGTCTATAGTCTAGTCTATAGTCTAGTCTATAGTCTAGTCTAAGAAAAAGTCGCTATTGTAGGGCATAATTATATCGGGCAGTATTAACTGTAATATCTCACTTGTTTATTTATGACTTTTTGTATATAAAATTTGTTGTAATTTTACAATTACATATACATGTTGTTGGTTTGCCTATGGCAATGGAAGAAAGCACAGGAGGGGTTAGGGAAGAGGAGGGAGTAATAAGTAGTCACCAGAAACGGGAAATCAATGAGCCAAATGGCCCACCGATCAACCACTGAGAGCTAAACACAACAACAAAATAGTGAGTAGAAAAGCCAAAAGAAAAAAAAAACAACACACAACGAAAAAAAGCAAAAACTAGAAAAAACTCAAAAAAAGACAGATTTAAAAATTTGACAGAAACACTAACTGACTGATTGAATGACTGACAGACTAACTAACTCATTGACTGACGAATGATAAGATACGCGTAGCGTATTTAATTCACGAAGATTTCCGAGGAGGGCTCTTCTTTATCTATTGTTTTCGTTTGAAATTAGTTGAAATTTCGCTCAAATTAAGAATATTATTTATATTTCTTTTGTTTTATTTTTATTTTTTAATAAACAATTCTGTTGTTGTTGTTTTTTATGATTATTTTACCGGGTGGAAAATTTAAGGGCTTTGTTTCTTTAATATATTTTTCGTTGTTTTAATTAAATTATTACTTTTTTAAATTCACAAAAAAATCACAAATTCCTTTAATAAAAGCTCTCTTTTTTAACTTTACTCTCTCAAAATGAGCTTATTAAAATGCTTGTTTTTCACTTTTTCGTTTTTTTTATTCACTTTAATTTTTATATTTTTGCTTTCAATATTGAACTTTGATTATTTCTTTCGTTAAATAAAAAAAAACTGTTGATTCTTTAACACACAAAATAAAAACTATTTAATTATTTATTGTCTTTTCGATTTGCATAGTATTTATTTCTATTCTTTTTTTTTTTTTTTTTTGATTTTTATTATTGCACATTCAAAAAAATTCCACACCTCAGAAAGCACTTTGTTTTTAGTAGACCCGTGTACTAAAGCGATGTGTTTGTTTAAAGAGTCGTTTTGTACTGAACTAAAATCTTCTGATGGGACAAAAAAAAAAAGAATAATAAAAATAACAGAAACTGAAAGAAAAAAACACACAAAGTTAATCGCTGTATATTTGTTTGTAAATTGTTTGTGTAGTCTTTGTTGTTGTTTTATTGTTTCTACTTTATCGTTTATCTAACTCTCTTTTAGTTACATTCGATTTCTTCTCCGTTCGCTCTCGATCAACAATCAATGAGATGGTTGAGGGTTGCCAAAGTCTAATTACATTTTCTTATCACACTGTCTAGTTAGTTAGTTAGTTAGTTAGTTAGTTGGTTGGTTAGTTAGTTAGTTAGTTAGTTAGTTAGTTAGTTAGTTAGTTAGTTAGTTAGTTAGTTAGTTAGTTAGTTAGTTAGTTAGTTAGTTAGTTAGTTAGTAAGTTAGTTAGTTAGTTAGTTAGTTAGTTAGTTAGTTAGTTAGTTTGTTAGTTAGTTAGTTAGTTAGTAAGTTAGTTAGTTAGTTAGTTAGTTAGTTAGTTAGTTAGTTAGTTAGTTAGTTAGTTAGTTAGTTAGTTAGTTTGTTTGTTTGTTAGTTTGTTAGTTTGTTAGTTTGTTAGTTTGTTAGTTAGTAAGTAAGTTAGTTAGTTAGTTAGTTAGTTAGTTAGTTAGTTAGTTAGTTAGTTAGTTGGTTGGTTAGTTAGTTAGTTAGTTAGTTAGTTAGTTAGTTAGTTAGTTAGTTAGTTAGTTAGTTAGTTAGTTAGTTAGTAAGTTAGTTAGTTAGTTAGTTAGTTAGTTAGTTTGTTTGTTAGTTTGTTAGTTTGTTAGTTTGTTAGTTTGTTAGTTTGTTAGTTAGTAAGTAAGTTAGTTAGTTAGTTAGTTAGTTAGTTTGTTTGTTAGTTTGTTAGTTAGTTTGATAGTTTGTTAGTTAGTTAGTCAGTTAGTTAGTTAGTTAGTTAGTTAGTTAGTTAGTTAGTTAGTTAGTTGGTTAGTTAGTTAGTTAGTTACCTTCTATTAACATTCAAAACTGTTTTACCATGTACACTGTTTTATCTTGTATTAAGGCTTGTGTCATGACTACAGCGTAGTGCAGCCAAAAACCTTTTGTGTGAGTGACCGTACTGAAAGTACCTCTTTATTAAAGGGGAAATTGCCTTAAATTATTCCCCTTATAAAAATTCCCTTTTTTCATGTTCAGGTATTAAACTCCGCCCACCAGTCTCGCTCTCTTCGGATACAACATTGTGAACAACCACTTTTCCGTCGCTCGTTGAGCAAAACAACAAAATAATTGCTACTTTTCTATTATCCTCTTTTTTATTGTACGTTCTTGTTGTTGTAGTTGTTGCTGTTTACTTTTGTTGTTGTTCGTTTGCCTTTAAGGCCACCCAACTGAGACGCCATATCCTCTACTTGAATAAATATATTTGAATTCTCCTTAGCACGTGATGTACAACGAGTAGTATAAAGAGCAAATGGCTGCTGTTTCCGGTACCCAAGTGGGTGGACAATTGGGTGTTTGGTTGTTTAGTGAATGTGTTTGTTGTATTGTATTTACATTAGTTGCAGATGCTTTTAGTCTGTTGTATGTGTATGTGTGTTTGTTCGATTGTGGTTGCTGCTGGTGCTGGAGCGAGTACAATCAGCTAGAGTTGGGGAACAAAAGTTGATTAGATGGATTTCGTTTGGTTTTTGTGTTTTTAATCACACACCAATTTCATTTATTAAATCTTAACATCAGCAACAAAAAAACAATTTATACACTAAGCAAAAACTGCTGCTGCGAGTGCTGCTTTGGTTGCTCATCGGTTTAAAGCCTTGCAACAACACAACAACATTTTTGTTTTTTTATGTTTTTTTATACTTAAACACGAGTGTGTAGGGTATGTGCATTTTTATATTATTTTCAATTTCATTTTAAGATTATTGTTGTTTTTTTAATTTTTTTATAAAATTTTGTTGCTTTTTCATTGTTGCTGCAATTTCTGGTTTAGCTGTTGCCTGCTTGCTTTTGTTGTTAGCTGATGGTTTAGTGTCAGAAACATTTTTTTGCTTTATTTGCTGCTGATGAAATATACGATAAGACTAAGGCTGATGTTGTTGGAAATTTATTTAAAATTCCTTAATTTTTTCTGTTTTTTTTTCTCTCCCGAACCCAATACCATTAATTGAAAATTAGTCTTTATATTGGCAGAATAACGCCCAGAAGACATTTTTATTATTATTATTTTTTCTGCCTTCGTTTCAGTTTTTTTTTTATTAAAATGTTATTAGAAATATTTTCCTATGTTGTTGTTGTTGTTTTGTTGTACGACAACTCTGGGGATTCGATTATAATCAACATTTATTGGATGATTTAATTTTATTTTATTTATTCATAACGAAGTTTGTTCGTTGTTTTGGGGCAAATTCATTTTGTTTCGTTTTTTTTTTCTTTCTTCAATTATTTTGTGTTTAACAAAAATTATTCATAATTCAATTGAAATTTTAATTAAAATTGTCAATTTTCATTAATAACATTTATAGTAAATGTAATTTAACACATACATATTTATTCAAATATTTTACACACATACATCTATGTGTATATAAAGGGATTTTTGTACAGTTGGAATTAAAAAAACTGTTTGGCAAATTTATTTGATGCGATTCTTTGGTTTATAAATATGAGAAAATTTAAATCGCCTGTAACTTCATTAAAACAAATCGATTTTTTGTTCTAAAAACTAAAATCGCTATTAACTTCGTTAAAACAAGTTTAAATTGAAATATAAGCTTATTTGGTGATCACTCATGTTTTCCTCCAAAAATCGATTTTTTGTTTAAAAAACTAAAATTGCTTATAACTTCGTTAAAACAAGTTTAAATTGAAATATAAGCTTATTTGGTGATCACTCATATCTTCCTCTAAAATTCGATTTTTTGTTCTAAAAACTAAAATAGCTTATAACATCGTTAAAACACGTTTAAATTGAAAAATAAGCATATTTAGTGATCACTCATATTTTCCTCCAAAAACCGATTTTTTGTTCTAAAAACTAAAATTGCTTATAACTTCGTTAAAACACGTTTAAATTGAAATATAAGCTTATTTGGTGATCACTCATATTTTCCTCCAAAAATCGATTTTTTGTTCTAAAAACTAAAATTGCTTATAACTTCGTTAAAACACGTTTAAATTGAAAAATAAGCTTATTTAGTGATCACTTATATTTTCCTCCAAAATCGATTTTTTTTTGTAAGAAAACTTAAATCGCTTATAACATCGTTAAAACGCGTTTAAATTGAAAAATAAACTTATTTGGTAATCACTTATATTTTCTTCCAAAAATAGACTTTTTGTTCTAAAAACTTAAATTGCTTATAACTTCGTTAAAACACGTTTAAATTGAAAAATAAGCTTATTTGGTGATCATTCATATTTTCCTCCAAAAATCGATTTTTTGTTCTAAAAACTAAAATTGCTTATAACTTCGTTAAAACACGTTTAAATTGAAAAATAAGCTTATTTAGTGATCACTTATATTTTCCTCCAAAATCGATTTTTTTTGTAAGAAAACTTAAATCGCTTATAACTTCGTTAAAACACGTTTAAATTGAAAAATAAACTTATTTGGTAATCACTCATATTTTCTTCCAAAAATCGATTTTTTGTTCTAAAAACTAAAATTGCTTATAACTTCGTTAAAACACGTTTAAATTGAAGAATAAGTTTATTTTGTGATCACTCATATTTTCACCCAAAAGTCGATTTTTTGTTCTAAAAACTAAAATCGCTTATAACTTCGTTAAAACACGTTTAAATCCAAAAATAAGCTTGTTTGGTAATCACTCGTATTTTCTCCCAAGATCGTGTTTTTAGTTAGTTCTAAAATGAATTCCGAATATTTTTCTACATAATTTGTGAATATAACACAAATTAATTGTTGTTAAATATTGTTTGGAGGTAATTAAATACCTTCATAAAAAATTCATTCATTATAAAAATGATGTTGTTGTTGTTTTTGTTGTTTTATTCAACATAAATTGATAAACATTATGTTTGAATGAGTGAATGAATGAAGTAAATTAATCTACGAAAGAAAATATGAAAATGAGTAAAAGGTGGTGGATAAAAAGAGGCATACACATACATACATGCAAACATACATACATGTGTATGTATGTATAAATGTACATATTTTTTATGGCTGTATAAATAAAAATATAAATAAATAATTTAAAAGTTGCAAGGAGTGAGAGTGTCGTTTAGAAAATAGCAACCATCAAGCAATTTTAGAAAAAAAGGCTACATACACTTTCGTCAAGATATTAGGATATTTAGAAAGTACTGTTGAGATGTGTTCATGTGTGGGTTTCATTTAGCATAGTACATCCTTGCTCCTCTCTAGCTTGAGCTTTTTCTCAAAGTGAATGTGATTATTTCTTTTTTTTTTCATTCTTTATTATTATTTCATTTAGTTTTCGTGTGTATATAATTTGTAATTTTCTTTCTTTATCTTGTTTGGGCCATAAAGGAATATGAATACTGCGTGGTACGTTGCAAATATGTTGCTGGGTGGGTGGTTTGTTTGTCTGCCCGACTGTTGGCTGTTGTTGGTCTATGTGAATACACTTTATTTTATTCAGCTTCTTTTTTCTCGCCATTTCCGGTTGCCATTTAATATCGTTTAAGTTACCTTCTTCTTTATACTCTCCAGCTGGTCTTGTTCTGGTTTTTCTTTTCATCCATTTTTTTTTATTTTCTGTTTTTTTTTTGCTCTGAATATAAAATGAAATAATAATATCAGATTCGAAAAGCATGGATGAGGGGTTCTTAAGGAGTGTGGTGGGCTGGTTTAAATAAATGGAGAAAATGAAATTGATGTTATTTATATGAGCACTTGACGCGCTAAATTGCCTTTCCGAGCTACTTTCTTTTGTACAACTTAGCTTTAATGGAAAATAATTAATTTCATAGTGCCGCTGCTGCTGTTGTTATTCAGCTCACACAGCTAGTACTAGGAAAATGAATGGTGCATAAGGCTGCTGATGATGATGATACTACGTACTCTTTGTATGTCTATAGACTACCAGGAGTTGGAGTACACATGCATATGGGTATGAGTATATGGAACACTGCTGTGGCAAATGAATTATGGGAAATAGCAACTCAAACCACCAACTATGTAAACTGTAGCAAGTACATTAAATTACAAAACTCTAGTTAAATTGTTTTGCAACATGACCGACTGTTAATATACTCACTCATATATCATATAGTATACATACATAGATACGAACGAACATTGTTGCTATTAAGGTTAGTTCGCTAGTGAGGGTATTCGTAGTTATTTTGGCCACCAAAAGCAAGCACCACCATCATCGTCTCCTTGAGTAAAGGCCTGTTTTGCTTTCAATTTACTAAATTGTTTTAAAATAGCTTTTTAACTTTTTGAGCTGCTGAGCAGACTTAAAATGAATGGCTACTAAAATACAATTACTTACTCTGAGAAATACTAATGGAGCGAGAGGATTTCCCAACGGAACTAGCACAAAAGTAGAACAGAACTAGAACAGAACCAGAACAGAACTAGAACAGAACTAGAACAGAACCAGAACAGAACTAGAACAGAACTAGAACAGAACTAGAACAGAACTAGAACAGA
>NC_060950.1:13726158-13728546 GCF_022045245.1 Lucilia cuprina
ACACTATTGACTGGACTATAGACTAGGCTATAGACTAGATTATAGACTAGACTATAGACTAGAATATAGACTAGACTATAGACTAGACTATAGACTAGACTATAGACTAGACTATAGACTAGAATATAGACTAGACTATAGACTTCAAAATATTTTCTGAAATAAATGTGTTTAAAAGGTGAAAGGAGTTTGGGAAATCTATTAAAAGTGATGAATTTCCCCAAATACGAATTTATCTTCTAAATACAATTTCTACTTTACTTTATTAGCATTTGCTCGTTATTTTATTTATAACGTATATTTCCTTTTTTTTTGCGTCATAAAATTTATTTATTATATTTGGTTCTTTATATTTAATCCTTTTTACCTATTGCGCTAATATCATTAATATTTCAAAACCTAATTGAAACTGAACTCCATAAAAAAGGATACAAAAGCACAAACATTCTGCCACATTTAACAACAGCAACAACAAGCCAATCCATGCTATAACATGGCATCACATTACATTATCTTGTATTATAGTAAATGCCACTAAAAATTTTACTAAACTCACACACAGAGGCGGTATATGAACCCAGTGGTTCGGGGTGACTGTAGCGAAATAGAAATTTGCATAGTTAGGACTGTCTATTGAAATAGCAATTTGTGTAATAAGAGGACATGTGATCATAGTTCATACTCTATGGTAGTATATAGACAAATGAAAGCTTAAGAAGCCGAGTTAACAATCTCCATTTTTATTATCTTTCCTTGAAATATCTCATGTTTATATTAAATTTAGTTAAAACTTAATTTACAAAAATGCTTTAACTAATTACTCTCTAGATTACTTGGAGATTTTAATATAACGATTGACTACCCGATAGATTACTTGGAGATACTTAAGTAGCTTGCTTATTTATCCTTTTTACAAAAATTACAAAGAAGACAAATCTTTTCGATATATTTGATCCCTTGTAAAACTACTGGAACTTATACGAACAAAATTTGTTGTTGTACACTTGTGTTTGTGTCGAAGAGAGTTTGGGGATGTACAAAATTGTCAGTCATAAATAACAGAGAATTGTAAAATGAATGCACAACCATTTAACTTAAAATAATTGGGAATATATATTTAAAGTCAAAAATACCATATAAAGAGAAGAATAATGTGAATAAAAGAATAACAAACAAATACTTATGAATGTGCATAAATACAACTTGTCTCGTTGCTCCTCCATATTATGGCTTTTGAACAAGGACTTGAGTAAGTGTGGTATTCCTTCAACACCACCATCATTACCATTCACACTGCAATGGGGAAAATGAATATAAAGAAATAATAAAAAAGCCGGAGATGATGATGGCGACCGCAATAAAATTTAAACAAGCATAAACGTTTTACCAGCACCAACAACAACAACTACAACACCAAATAACCAGAACAATTTAGCAGTTATTATATGAAAGTATCCTGGCCCAAATGCCGCAAAAGTCATGCATATTTGAGTTGAGTTGAGTACATATTCAAACATTTCTATTACTCAGCAATAGCAGCAACAACTACAACCAAAATGAAAACATTAGGCAACATCAGCCAACTCAAGTCAAAACCAAATAGTACATTCGCCAAGCGAATACTCAGCCATTCCCTCACTTTTACTCACACACACACACTCACACATTTATTTATTCACATCCATTTTTTGTTCGTGCGTTTGTGTGTTGTTGGTCCTTCTTGCTGTGTATTAAATGTAAAAACCTTAGCAAGATGAAGTCATTTTCAGTCAAAAAGGCAAAATGAAAAAATAGTCATAAAAATGTGAATAAAATTTTCATAATGGTAGCCCCTCATTAAGCGCCAAAAATGTAATACATCTCTTAATTTTTTCTTTTTTGCTTTCCTTTATATATTGGGCCTAAAAACTTACGTTTATACAAACATACATAATAATACTACCTGTGTACCTGCCCGAGTTGTTTTCAAATATGTAATTTGTACAAACAAATTGCGGGGAGAACGCACAAAAAAAAAAGACAAGCAATAAAATTTACTGTAATGTTGATGACAGTGGCGCACAAACGTAAAATGCATTAAAATTTGAGGTAAAAGTGTGTGTGTGTGTGGCAATAAGAACCGCATCAAATACAAAGAAACATACATTTATGTACTATACGGCGATTTGGGAAAGGGATCAGGCTTTAAAAGAAATTTATTCTCTAACGGATAGAAGAAAAGAGAACATTTTTAGTCAAAAATAAATGAAGTTATAGAGCAGTTGTAATTCAATTGTAGCACAGTTGTAATTCAGTTCTAGTTCAGTTCTAGTTCAGTTCTAGTTCAGTTCTAGTTCAGTTCTAGTTCAGTTCTAGTTCAGTTCTAGTTCAGTTCTAGTTCAGTTCTAG
>NC_060950.1:13728646-13741431 GCF_022045245.1 Lucilia cuprina
TAGTCTAGTCTATAGTCTAGTCTATAGTCTAGTCTATAGTCTAGTCTATAGTCTAGTCTACAGTCTAGTCTATAGTCTAGCCTATAGTCTAGTCTACAGTCTAGTCTACAGTCTAGTCTACAGTCTAGTCTATATTCTAGTCTATGGTCTAGTCTATAATAATAACCTTTTTAAAACTAAAAAATTATACACATCTTAAATCCTTCTAAAACTTATTTGTGAGTGTGTATATATAAGTGTCATATAGACATATGCTGATTATTGTCATTGTATTTGTGTAATTAAATAGAAAATTAAGGCAATTTACCGATCAAGAAATTTCTAAAACATAAAACAAGTTGTAAGCACTAAAGTCTAAAATAATAAAATAAAAAAACACAATACAAAGGAATATAATAAAATAAAACAGGATTCATTTTGCCAATGTAAAAGGACTTTTTAGCTAACAACCCCCTTTATTTTAGCGTTTTTCAATAGCAAGTTCGCCTGATTTCAGCGCAAGTGTCATTGTCAACATGAGCTTTGTTGAATGTTGAATTAGTTGTTGTGATATAAGAGTGCTGGTGTTGTTCGTAGTTATTGTTGTCGTCGTCATATCTCTTTCAGAGTCTGGCTGTGTGTGTTTTTTTTATTATTGTAATATATTTTTTTGTCCAAAACGATTTTAAAGTGATGCCAACGATAATTGAATTTAGAAAACAATTGTTTTAAACTGAAATCGTGATCTTTTGTTAGATTTGTTCTCTACAACAGATTTATTTCGAAATCACAGTCAATGAGCTGCAGTTGTTGTTTGGCTGGCGATGGTTGATGGTGATGATGAGGATGATGATGAGACAATGGCAGCACACTTATCACTATAACTATATAACACAACAACCGTGGACAATCAAATTTAGTAGTTTAGTAAAAAAAATAGAATTAGACAAACAAACGGCTGGATAATATTTAATGAACTCAAAAATATACATAAGTTTTGCACACAAAAAAAGAGACAAGCGGCGGAAAAGTTTGATGACAAAAAAAGAATATATGAAACGATTTGCACTAGAAGTGCATTTTAGCACAAAAAAAGTGTTTTATTTAATTTATTTACTCTCTCAAGTTTAAACAAAATGTATGTCATGTCATTTAGCATAGAGGTGGGTGGGTATTGCATCCGTTCAATTTGCAACACTTGGTTCTCTTTACACACACACACACTCTCTCTCTTTCTCTATCTCTAACACCGGCTTAAATTTTTTCAAGTGATATCATCATGATTATAACTTGCAGCATTAGAATGAAAATAAACGGTGTTTCCAAGTTAGACAAACGACAACACATGCATATAGTTAGAGCTAATTAGGTCTGAAATTACATTTACTCTCGATCAGAGTATAGTTTCAACGTCTAATGCTTGCAAATAATATCACTACTAGAACAATTTGAAAATCACCAGACAGACACTTAAGCAATCATATTGTTATATTTAAATTAAGTATAGCGTTGATTTCATTACGTCCATCTAAATTCAAATAAAAAGTGCTTACATCCGCAATGCCTAACTAAATAGATTTAGCACGTGTTAAATGCACTTTTTTTTCTTTAGTTTGTAACAACAACAAAAATTAGAAAATTTTTTACAAAAACACAAAATTACAAACTAAAAGTTAAGCCTTATAAAATTTAACTAAAATCTTAATCAAACACTTTAATTAGTTTAGTTTAAGATTACATATGTATAAGTGTTTTAAAATAAGAGTTAGTAATATATTTCAGGGTTACTTCAATTAGTGCTAAGATCAGTGATCTTCAATTAAGGTTTCTTGTTTTTTTTTTAATATTTTACATAATTTGTGTTGAAACTAGTAGTTTTTCTAAAGAGATTACTTTATTAAAATGATCTTGTCGGAGTTGTTAAGAAGTGATCTTCATTTAGTGATTTCTTTAGAAGTCGTTTTTTAAACTACCAGTAATAAAACAGTAATATATTTATAGATGAGATTTGATATTATTTCTTTAGAATGATCTCGTTGGAGGTGTTAAGAAGTGATCTTCATTAAGTGTTTTCTTAAGGAGTAGTTTTCACAGATTCTTATGATTTAAAGTTTTGTAAACTATTCACAATCAAAATCTTTTTTGTTTTTTCTAAATCAGTTATGATATTATTTCATTAGAATGATCTTGTTGGTGGTGTTAAAAAGTGATCTTTATTGTGTGATTTCCTTAGGAAAAGTTTTCACAACTTCTTATGATTTAAAGTTTTGTAAACTATACACAATCAAAATCTTTTTGGATTTTCCATTTCAGTTCTGTTATTACTCCATTAGAATGATCTTTTTGGAGATGTTAAGAAGTGATCTTTTTAAGGAGATTTCTTTGTGAGTAGTTTTCACAAATTCTTATGATTCAAAGTTTTGTAAACTCCTTATTAAAATAGTTTCTCTATTTTCCAGATCAGTTATGATATTACTCCATTAGAATGATCTTGTTGGATGTGTTATGAAGTAATCTTCATTAAGAATTCTATCAAAATCTCGGTATTATTCAGATATGTACTTTCATAGAAAATTTTCTAAAACCGATAAGACAATACTCAATTTCGTACTGATCATATCTCTGCAACTGCGATATGCATTTCATAAGACCTTGTTGCTGATCATGTAATCCAATAATTTAAGCATAGGAATAGTTTTAAAATTATTCTTATGTAATGTGCAGTTGGATTATGTAGTCCTAACTGACGTCATTACAAAGTTAAATGAAATCAAGTCAATATCGTATACCCTATTCTAAAGAAAAAGCAGATCACTCGATCGTTTAAAATAAAAATTTCATTTGAGGCATCAAAAGTGACGAGGAGGAAACTTTTTCACTGTGATGAGTTTTCTCTATTTCTTGATCTACAAATGTGTTACAAATAAATCATGTAATGTAATTCATTCACAATAGGCGATCGAACCAATATCTTAACCAATTCTACAAGTGTCCAATACACAAGCAACACACACTAAGCGATCTATTAACACTAGAAGAGTGCATTACTAATTCTTTGTGAAATGCTCTCGATCTTCACCATGAAAAAATCTTCTTTGTGAGGAGATTTCTTTACAAGAACATAAACACCTAGTCTCTTTAAATCACTGGGTGAACTCTCTATTGTGTATCCAACACGGCTATTGCAATTTAGGTATATGGAATTTTTAGTCCAGTATACATGCACTTTGCCCGAGTGCCCGATCTATCTTGACTCTTGCTATGGTAGTCCCCGACAAAGGAAAACTTTATATGTCGTCCAACCACACTAATGCGATGGTTTCTGCTGTTTTGTCAACAACACCTAGGAAGCATAATTGGTGGTTCGAAACGCGGAATTATAATGAACAGACTTATTGCAATGACCACAAAGAAAAGTCGAGCATGTTTAGAGTAAACTCCAACACACTCAACCAACACTCCAAAAAAATCGCTCCTTCTTGCGGGTTTAGTTTTAGACAACATCCAGTACCTGGATACCGAAGGAACCTCTACCGACAGACTAGCCAGGACATAGTCTTGGGTACAACTGGACAGCCGTAGTACCAAATTGTCTGGTGCTCATGTCAAATCATTCAAGTATTAACCGAGGAGTGAAAAGACATCAAAAGTTTATAATCCCGGCAGACTAGAACTACTGGTAGCATATCCTATACCAAGTACTGGTATCATATCTTCTACTAACCTCTACCAACTGACTAGCCAGAACATAGTCTTACGGACAACTTGCCGCCCGTAGTACCAGATTGTGTAGTGCTATGGTTAGATCTTAGATCAAATTAGAATTAGCCGAGGAGTGAAATGACATCAAAAGTTTATAGTCCCGACAGACTAGAAGTATTGGTAGCATATCTTTATCACGGAATTGAAATACACCAAGATGTGGGTCATACATCAAGGAAACATTCCCCGGGGGAAATAGATAGAAAAAGTTTTAATTCATTCACAATGGACGATCGATCTTATTATCTTAACCTAATCAATGTACAATACACAAGCAACACATATTATAAGATCGCTTACTATCGTTCTATTAATAAAAAACTTGTTCTAAAAAACTTGTTCTCTAAAGATAAAGTTTTAATTCATTCACAATTACCGATCGATCCATTATCTTAACCTTATTTATGTACAATACATAAGCAATGCATATTGAACGATCGCTTACTATCGATCGATTACTAAAAAACAACTTTTTTTTTGATCTAAAGAAAAGTTTTGATTCATTCACAATGAGCGATCAAACCATTATCTTAACCTAATCACACGCAACACATACTAAGCGATTGCTTACTATCGATCGTTTCCTAAAAACTCCTTGTTTATGATCTTAATTCTAACACTAATGTTTCATTGATGGATCTTATAAAATTTGTAGAAAATATCAATAAGTTTTGCTTCATAGAAGTTATGTCAAAAACCTTTATTTTAAAGCTGACTGAATGAACTTTCTTTCTTAAGTCTTAAAGTTGTATTAACGTCCCAAAAAAGGGCAAAAATTCATTTATTTATCAAACTTTACGATATATCGAATCCCAACTTCTGATTTTAGTTAGATTCAGATTCAGTGTAGTTCTGAAATCTTTCTCTTTGTTGTCCTGTGTAATTTGTTTTAAAACTAAAACCGTTTAGTAAATTTTTTCCACTATAAACTAAATCGGTTTATCAAGATCGTTCAAGTACGCATATAGTGTTTGTTATAAAACACAAACTATAAAGTAATTGAAGTGTTTAAATTCATACCTTAAACTCTTTTGCACAAATTAAATAAGCATTTTACCTAAGAACCCTTAAAAACTACTTATCAAAAGGTTTTAAGGACTTCCTCTTAAACCAATAAAAAATCCTGCTCATACCAACATAAACTTTTAAACAAACAAAAAAAATCTTTGAAAAAATTCCCACTACTAAACTCAATTCTTAAAAAACAAAACATTTAATTAATTTGCAAATTGTTTAATTAATAATGAAAAGATGAAAAAACAAACACACACGCACATACTCACACACTCACACATAAATTAACCCCTAACTAACTTTAAAGTTATTGAGGTCTATCATACCAGCCTCTTTGGTTGCCTTTACAAATACATATTCACATTTTAATATTTTTTAAATATAATTGGCAACCGCCGCCATTAATTATTGTACTCATCCATTGGTTGAAATCAATATTGAATTATTCCAATCAAACGTTATTTCCCATTTTCATAAATAAATACAAATTCGATTTTTTTCTTATATTTTTTCTGTTTTGTTTTTGCCGTCACATTTTAAAACGTTATGTACCACAATTTGTTGCAAATGCATATAAATAAACTCAGAGTACTGGTTGCACATGCACATTAAAATATCCACAATATATGTACATACATATGTATGTATGTATGTTTATGAAACGTTTTAATTTTATTGCCAATGTACTCAATAATAAATAGTCCAGACCCGCGATAGCAATGCAATAGTAGTGGTAGCAGTAGTAGTAGTAGTAGTAGCCGTAACAAATGTAAATTAAATTGATAAACCACAAATTAATTGAGAAAGGAGCTCTAATGGAGTGTATTCAATTTATTGTATATTGAGTCAAATTATTTATGCTTTTTTTCTGATATGTTTCGTTTTTTTTTTGTTTGTTTGCATTACTTTATGTTTGTATTGATGCAACATGTGTGGCTAGAAAATTTTTACAATTACATATGTCGACAATCAAAAAGGGGGACATTGATAACGAAAATAGCGAAATTTAATATAAAATTTATCAGATATTAATAATAATTATGTATGTATATGATGATGTATTTGTTAAAATGTGTATATACATAAATAGAAAGGTTTAATAAAATGTTTGCTATTGTTATACTACACAGAAAGAAAATTGTTTACAAAAATGTAATCTATTTTTGTTCAGCTTTAGCAGAAAACGTTAATAAACGTTAAGGATTTTATTACTTGAAACTTTTTCTTAATTTTGATAACTAGTCCACATAGTAGTCAATAGACCAGCTTATCATAATATATCATAATATAGTCTTGCAAATAAATTAGCAAATACTTAGTTTAGCCTATATTACAGTCTACAGGCTAGTATATATTCTAGTCTATAGTTTAAACTAGACAATTTCTGTATTGAAGTCTAGTCTATATTATAGTCTACAATTTGTACAGTCTAGTCTCTTGTTTATAGTCTACTTTATAGTCTAATTTATAGTTTAGTCTAACTTTAAACTAAGTCTAGAGTGCCTTCTCTAATATCTGTATTCTAGTCTACAGTCTAGTCTGTATTCTAGTCTACAGTCTAGTCTACAGTCTAGTCTATAGTCTAGTCTATAGTCGCATCTATAGTCTAGTCTATAGTCTAGTCTATAGTCTAGTCTATAGTCTAGTCTATAGTCTAGTCTATAATCTAGTCTATAGTCTAGTCTATAGTCTAGTCTATAGTCTAGTCTATAGTCTAGTCTATATTCTAGTCTATAGTCTAGTCTATAGTCTAGTCTTAAGTTTAGTTTGAAGTGTATAATCTAGTCTACAGTTTAGTCTATAGTCTAGTCTCTAGTCTAGTCTATAGTCTAGTCTATTGTCTAGTCTTGTCTATAGTCTAGTTTATAGTCTAGTATATAGTCTAGTCTATAGCCTAGTATATAGTCTAGTATATAGTGTAGCCTATAGTCTAGTCTACAGTCTAGTCTATAGTCTAGTCTATAGTCTAGTCTATAGTCTAGTCTATAGTCTAGTCTATAGTCTAGTCTATAGTCTAGTCTATAATCTAGTCTATAGTCTAGTCTATAGTCTAGTCTATAGTCTAGTCTATAGTTTGGTCTATAGTCTAGTCTATAGTCTAGTCTATAGTATAGTCTATAGCCTATTCTTTAGTATAGTCTATAGTCTAGTCTAGTCTATATTCTAGTCTATAGTCTGGTCTATAGTATAGTCTATAGTATAGTGTATAGTATAGTCTATAGTTTAGTCTATAGTCTAGTCTAAGTCTTGACTATAGTCTAGTCTATGTTTTGGGATAAAATAATAAAACCAATACGCCATCAAAACCCAGAATAATGTTAAAGTCTACTAATTACATTTATGAAATAAACATTAACATAAATACGAATGTATATTGCGAGTTAAATGCATTTAATTTTCCATGATCCTATCCATTTATCTAAAATAAAATCCCTATTTACAGAAAGGAATTTATCTGCAAATAAAACTCATATAAATATACATACAAACACATACGAACAAATAAAAATCACTAAACATTATTAATTTACTGAATGTTTTCTAAATACATAATGCTGATGATGATTTTGTTGTTGTAGATGTTATTGTTTTCTAATGGTGATGATGATTATGATGATGAGATATCCTTGGGTAAAATAAGCTTAAACGTGTTGATGAACTTATAAAATCCTAACAAAATGCTATAAACATTAAAAAATGCCAACAAGAAACAGAAACAACAAAATAGAACACAGACATAGAAATGTACTTAATTCTGAAACAAAAATCAGGATTCAACTACACACAGATACCGACATACATACACACACACATACTTATAGATATAGTTTTGCAATAACAAGAATTCATTTCCTAATTGCTCTACAAAAATAATGTAAATGTTAGAAAAATTAAAATGAGAAAGCAAAAAAAAAACCTGTAAAGAAATATTTATTTTGTAGCAAATTGTGGAGAGGTAATACTTGCAGTAGCAGCAGCAGCAGTGTAGGAGTTTAATATGTATAAAGTATAGTATAAGTAATATAAATGATTATGTGTTTGTATATCTAGTTATATACCAAGACCAAAAAAAATTGAAAACAATAACAATAAAGGCTATAATTCCCGATAATAAATTAACTGAATTCACTTGCTGTTACGAATAGTAACATTAAAAAATTCCCAACAAAACAAAACAACAACAATGAAAATACAATAAAACCCCACCCACCTTTTCACAGAATATGTGTAAATGTATAAGTAGATACAGACACTTACCTACATACATTAATATAAATTTAGGGATGTACGTGTTTTATATTAAAGATATTAACAGTGGTTCCACGATGAAAAAAAACTTTAAGGCCATAGATTTAGCTATAGTTTAAACTATAGTAGGGTCTATAAAATATAGTCTAGATTATAGATATTAGTCTAGTCCATAGTCCAGTCTATAGTATAATACATAGCCCAGTTTAAAGTCTATAGTCTATTCCATAATCTAGTCTATAGTCTAGTCTATAATCTAATCTATAGTCTAGTCTCTAGTCTATAATCTAGTCTATAGTCTAGTCTATAGTCTAGTCAGTAATCTAGTCTGTATTCTAGTATATAGTCTAGTCTATAGTACAGTCTATAGTCTAGTCTATAGTCTAGTCTATAGTCTAGTCTATAGTCTAGTCTATAGTCTAGTCTATAGTCTAGTCTATAGTCTAGTCTATAGTCTAGTCTATAGTCTAGTCTATAGTCTAGTCTATAGTCTAGTCTATAGTCTAGTCTATAGTCTAGTCTATAGTCTAGTCTATAGTCTAGTCTATAGTCTAGTCTATAGTCTAGTCTATAGTCTAGTCTATAGTACCGACTGTAGTTTATACTTAGTCCCAGTTATAGTCTGTGATTCAGATTATAGTACATATTCCATACTAAAGCTTATATCTCCAGACTGTAGTCTATTTATAGTCCGAAGTACGATAGTGTCTAGTCCAGATTTCAGTCTATAGTCCAGATTTCAGTCTCTAGTATAGTCCAAATTAAAGAATGTATTCTAATCTACAGTTTAGCATTTATCCTTCTATATAACTTCCACACAGTACATGAATTGTTATTTCTATGAATATTGATGGTATGACTGAACTAGCTGCTGGTGTATATTTCTGGTCTGGCGAGGAGAGGAAAATTAATAAAAATAAATTGAGTTGTCAAAAATGATATTCGAAATAAATTCCTCGGTGAGTAATCGTTTTGAGCGCCAAGCTTTAGCAACAGAAAAAACAAACACAAACACATTTTATATGTATAATAAATAAATATCATGACCACCCAAAAAATAAAAAAAAACAACCAAACATTTTTACAAACACACATAACTACTATGAGAGTAAAATACTCGTAACAAATATTTATGTATGAAATTTCTTTAATACTACTAAATGTAAATGCCTGACGATGAAAATCCAATTTCATTTTTCTTCCCAAAAACCTTTACTATATAACTAGATGCCATCTCATTTCCACTTACAATCATGGGTAGGTGGTTTATGGAACTAACACATACATATGTACATTTAAATAAAAAAAAAATCTTAATATTTTCGTTTTATTTTACGTTTCTCAGGCGGAAGCAAGGGAAAACCCTAAAATAACTGTAATAAAATAAAGTATCAAGCAGTTTTGCCAAACAAACGAACAAACGGCACTGAAGTAGAAGTGGGCAAAAAACAAAAAGAGGGTGGCGGAGAAGGTGATAGCAAGAACCTTAGGGAAACAAAGGCAAGAGAGTGAAACATACATTTACAGTTATAAAAGAGGCCATTGTCGTAAGCTTTAGATACAAACAAACAATCGTACATACATACATATATCCGCATCCTTAGGAGCTGTACAGCTACAAACAACTTCACCTTCAAAAGCAACAACAACTATAATAAAATTGAAGAGGAAGAAAAAAAGAAGAAGATGTTAACGATGAAAGAAGAGCAAAAAAAAGTAGCAAAAATTGAATTTTCCAACGAAACGTGAAGAAAATTCACACAAAATGAGAAAATTGTCTTTTAATGAAGACCCATAACAGAGTTAAAAATACACAATACTAAAGAAAGGAAAGGGGGGGAGGAGAACAAGATAAAGGTGGAGGAATAGGATAAAGCAATAAAACAACTACAACAAAATCTATTAAATTAAATCTATCACTTAATGGAATCAAACAGCAGAGTATGAGTGCGACAGAGAAACAGCAATAAAAAGAGAGGGAGAGAGAAGAAAACATGCACACAAAACCTATTAAAACATGAATAAACAAAACAAAACTGAATTGATTTTGCGCTTTGCCATAAAAATACAGGGAAATTTCTCTCAATTAAATAAAGATTTACTCTAAAACTGGGCGGTCTTTTGGATTTAACCCCTCGTTTATGCCAACATAATAAAAAGAAAACCCTCATAGACGCCATTTGTATGAGAAGTCTAGGAAAAAAGTGGTGGTGAGAGCAGTGAATGGATGGATGTTTGGATTTTTATCACTTGAAATTTTTGTGTGATATTTGTTGATGCA
Organism: Lucilia cuprina; assembly: GCF_022045245.1. Taxonomy (NCBI): domain Eukaryota; kingdom Metazoa; phylum Arthropoda; class Insecta; order Diptera; family Calliphoridae; genus Lucilia; species Lucilia cuprina. The sequence goes on from NC_060950.1 coordinate 13,738,932, forward strand.
AAATAAACCGTTAGATCATTCGCTATTTAGCATTACAACTCAACGGTCGTGTGTAATTCTTGTGAAATTAATTTATACAAAAAACAACAACAACAACAAAATAACAAAAATTTCAACAAAATTAAAGCATTTTAACGGTAATAAATCCTGTTAAAAATAAAACGTCAAATCAAGTGACAGCTTAAAGCAAAAATTATTTAAAAAAAAACAGCAAAATAAACAAAACAAAAATAATTGTAAATTAATTAAAACCTTAATTAGTGTAATTAAATAAAAACTTCAAACAAGAAAATTATAAAAGTGTTGTTTAAAAAAAAACATAAAATTTATTTAAAAATAAAAAAAATCTATTCTAAACCACACACTTTTACACCTGTTTCCTTTTTTACACACATGCAGCAGCAACAACATTTTTAAGGATAATTAACTTCGAAAATTGTGTTTAAAGTTTTGTTCAAATTTCTTTGACGTTTATTTTTATACGGTAATTTAAACTTTCTAAAGTTTAATTTGGTTTTGTTTTCGCATAGTTTAAGGAGTTTTTCCATTACACAAATACAATCACCTTAAGCTCAGTTAAGTGTGTGTTTAGTTGTTAAATAAAAAAAAAATAATCAAAACTTTCTTTCATTCTTAACGCACGTGAGGCAGAGTTTCTTTACGAAACTCGCCCAAACAATTGCTGCCAAAATTTTCACAGACGGTAATAAGGTAAATTAAATTTAAATCTTAGCTTTGTAAGTTTAAATGAAAATTTGTTAAAAAAAAATATTACAAAAAAATATTATTAATACGTAAGACTAACTGTTATAGATTAAACTGCTAATTTTGTCATGCTGACAATTCATGGAAGTCATGAAAAAGTAAGCAAATAAGCGCTTACATGTAGTTTTATTAGCTTAGATATAACAGTGAGCTTTTTTTCAACAACTTACCTTAAAAAACTTCAACTTGCATAAAAACGGATTTCTATAAACCGATACCGTTACAGACAAAGTCATATATTGTAATTCTCATTTAGTTTAGAATGAATAATCTATAAGTAGAAAGAAGAAACTGCTTCTAAATAGATTAAACCAGGAAAGGCAAATGGAATTTTCATATTTTACAAAATAACATTTAAGAATGTACAAAAGTATTTCAAGCCGACTTCTTCAGTCAGTTTGTCAATGTACTGCTAGTCCGTCGACTAGGCAATAGGCTAATCTATACAACAATAGACAGGATATTACTAGACAATAAACCATTTTATAGAGTTTTATACTAGTTCAAAGACTAATTCATACAACAGTCCCTAGAAATGCTTGAAACATCTAGTTCTAGTTAGTAGACAGTTTATTGTCTTCCTATGGAAAAAGTAGTATATTAACCAGACAAAAGACTAGTCTATATATTGGACATTAGATTAGTGTCTAGTCTAGTCTATAGAAAAAATCAATAAGTAGTAGTCCAAAGACTAATTCAGAGTATGGAATAAGAGGATAGAAAATAATACTCAAAAGTACTATATTTGTTAAATGTTGTTTCTTCCAGGTCTTTTTACAATATCGTCTTACAAAAAATGTTACAAAAGTCGATAGTTTTTTTGAAATTTGTGTTAAAGGTACAATTTTTATATTAATATTTCAACAATGAAATATATTTTAAAATTGTACAAAATGAGTCATTGGTCAACCCATGAACTTTTTAAGTTGGAATTGTACCGAAAAAAATAAAATTGTACTATTTTTTATTTTAAAGTCAATCACATTGGACTTTCAGATAACATAAAAGATTTTGTTTCAAATATGTTTAAACTGGAGAGATTTTCAAACCTAATGACATGATATCTGGAAATAATGCGCTGCTCAATACTAGATATTTGGGTTTCGACTTTGTTTTAATTTTGTTGTTTTAAGTTAATCAAAGTGGCCTCCGGTTAGTGGTTAGAGCTGTAGTCTGGTAGACCGAAGGTAGTGGGTTCGAATCCCACCTGAAGCACTGGTTGAGGAGTACACAACAGGCGCGATAGAGGCCTAGGTGCATTTCCACGGATTTGATGTATGTATGTACATCCTCCTTTCAAACTAACAAACTAACTAAGTTAATCAAATGTAGTTCTTTAACAATTCAAACTGACATTTGTTAGTGATAATAATATTTGAAAAAAAAAATTTATAAAAATCTAAACAAATTTAAAATTGATGATATCTGATATATAATATGACAATAAAGGTAGAAAATAAACTGATAACCCTGGTACAACATGTACATATACGTCACAAGTATAATTTGATACTATCGATACAAAGTAAACAAGAAAGTATCTCAAAAAAGGAAAAGAAATTTATCAAATTGTCTTGAATCGATTAACTTCTTTAAAGTTGAAAATCGACCCGTCGAAACGGATTGCGAGATTAGACTATAGACTAGACTATAGACTAGACTATAGACTAGACTATAGACTAGACTATAGACTAGACTATAGACTAGACTATAGACTAGACTATAGACTAGACTA
>NC_060950.1:13741531-13747056 GCF_022045245.1 Lucilia cuprina
CTTCTATATTAAAATGTACTAGAAAAGGTATATAAATTGTTATTGCTCCCAAGTAAAAGTATGTAAATTAAAATAAAATTATTAACAAATTATAATTAACTTAAAAAAACGCCAATAAATTAATTTCTATAAACAAATTCGAAGATATTTTTAGGCTCGAAACGTTCTCTTAATGACAATAAGCCAATGAGAGGCCATTAATTAAATAAATAAAATGTTTGTCAATTTATATTTGATAAAAATTAATTTAATTGAATTAAATTGTTTATTTGACAATAATATTTTACTCTGGTAGATTCACAACATACCAGCACTAATATGGTATCAATATGAATGTCAAAAAACAACCACAACAAACAAGCAAACAAATAATAACTAAAATTTTTAAAAATTTATAATTTAATTAAAATTTATATAAACATTTTAATATTTTTGAAAATGCACACAAATACACATTGGCAAAATTTGAAAATAACTGTGTTCACATACACAAACAAATGTTTATATATTTTTTGTTTGTTGTGTTTTTAATTAATATTGAAAGTTTTCTAAAATTTATTTTAAATATTAATCTTATTTAAAATTTAAATAGAATATGTGTTAGAGAGCATGTTTGCCAGTGTGTGTGTGTGTGTAGATATGTAAGTATGTATGCTGACATGTTGTAGTCAAGTTTAGTAGTTTTAGGCCTAAAATGTGACCGCATTTAATTGTGTGTTCACACTAGTTGTTAAATCTATAAATGAGAGTGTTAGTTAGTAGAGGTGGTAAAGGGTTTAGAACTATAAATGTAATTTCAAAAATTTGAATTTTAATAGACTAACATGACATACAACCATAAAACAGGATGTCCACATACTTATGAACTTTTGTATAAGTATACGTTTAACTAGAGTGATAGAGAATTTACATCAATATTCGAGTAGAACTAAAGCGATGAATGATGTGTGATGATTGCTTGGTTTTGGTGTGATGATGATGGCGATGATGATGATGTTACTATAGCCTGCTGTTGATTTACAAATGTAAATGATGGACATGTTTTGATTGAATTTGCATTTGAATTAGATGATGTAAATGATACCGTTAAACACACAACTACTAAAACAAACTGATACTGATACAACAACAGTAATTAGTTGAAATCATGTTGACTGCTGTTGGCTGCTGTTACTGATACATGATGCTCAACATAATGATGATGTTAATGCTGCTTGTTATTGTGGTGGCGTGTGTTCGTTCATTTGCTTAAGTCGGATGAAAAAATTATAATGCTGGCTGGTGTTTATGCTGTTATGCAAAATGGACAAAGTGTGCCACAAAATTTAATCTTTCTAAAAACATGTTACATCATTTAGGGAATCAGGGATGCGAGCAATATAACAACAACAACGATAAAAAAAACAAATTGATATTTGAAAACCAAACCACGTAAATGAAGTCCAAAAACAATTTTTGTTTAAAACTAAGAGAACAACTACAAAAAATCTTTTACCTTAGAAAATTTTAGAAATAGCTGCGATTTAAGCCGTTAGTTCTACAAATTAGCTGTTGTTGTTGTTATTATTGTTTTGCCTCAAACCCTTTTTAAGCTGTGATAATATTTTTCACTGATTTTCTACTTCATTGTCTGCTATTGAATTGGATTTTTTAAAAAAAGAGAAGGGACATTTTATTACAGTGTTCGTCTATCTGTCATCTGTATTTGTGTTGAAATGTTAATTGAATTTCGCGTGTGCGCTTTCATTGTCTTGTTGCAAGTCTCGGAAATGCATTACAATTGGATAATTGCATTTATTTTGTTAATGGAAGTCGTACAACAAAAACAAACCATGGCGTGTTTTTTGTTTCGCCATTGTCAACCCAAAAATTTAATTAAAATTAAAAAAAAAAAAATCATGAACAAAGTTAATGCAATAAAATATGGGATTTAACGGGGGAATTAAAGTCACTTGTTAGTGTTACAAGTAGTACGTTAAATATATTTTAAATTTAATTTAATAAACAGGACTACTTGTTCTTTAAATTTTAAAGCAATTTTCGTGAGATTTAGTTTATTAATTAAAGTAAATTATTTATTTGTTTAAATTATTGGAAAGCACTTGTCATTAGTATAAACCCCCATTTTTCAATTATAAGTGCATAAATAATTTATTTAAAATTAATTCATATGCTTTAAAGAAATGTCATGTCATTATGACATCAACAACCGACCAACCTCATCAAACAGATGAGTACAATATCATAGACAAACTTCCAGTACATTTGCGATATAGCAACGCAACACAGTGGGACAATAGACAAATAAAAAATAAACTTTTGTTTATTGAACTAGAACAGAACTAGAACAGAACTAGAACAGAACTAGAACAGAACTAGAACAGAACTAGAACAGAACTAGAACAGAACTAGAACAGAACTAGAACAGAACTAGAACAGAACTAGAACAGAACTAGAACTAAGTAGAACTAAACTAAACTAAAACAACTAGAAGAGAAATACAACAGAACTAGAGTTGAACTAAACTAAAACCGACCCACTGTCCCATATTAGCATCACTCTCTGTAACATCCTGGTCACAAGTGTGTGGCTGCATGAATGTGTGTGCAAGTGTTTGTATTGTAAAGGTCCCTTCTAAATAAATATTATAAAATTTCCATTTGTAACAAATTAAACATTTTACATTTTACATTTTATTTAATGAATTTTACGTTTTTATTACTATTATTTTTGGTGGGATAAAAAGGGTGGTATAACAACAACAACAACAAAAAACACTATACATTTGTTACACAAAAAATTATGCAAAATTTACACACGACACTTCATCTCTAATGGAATTTTATATCCTTTATATATACTCGCACAAACGTCGTACAAAATAACAGCATTTGTAGTAAAATATTAAAATAAACTGGGACCCCAGGTGCCTGGTAATATGAAACCAAAATAAATGTGCTACTCCCTGCACACACTTACATACACGCACACATTTACAAATCCCATATTAGTTTGTAGTATATAATTTTTAGTGTGGAATCATGTTCTTTTTTTACTTGTAACCACAAAACTTGGCTTTTTGGGTTTACAACCAGAGAATGTTAAAATGGCCGCCCATTTTTTGGCGTCTCCCTTGGACTCAGGTGTTTTATTAATATTATTTATAGTTACAATATTACATGTACATATGTATTTATGTATGTAATAATGTGTATGTTGGCCGTTAGTACTCAGGGTGTAAATGTTGTTTTTATTGCTATTATAGTTCTCGCCTCGTTTGTAATTTTTGACGCATGGGGAGCAGAGGTGTTAAGCAATTAACTTTAGTTGATTTCTAAATGAATATTTGAAATTTATAAAATTTTTCAAATATATATATATTTAGTTGGATATATTTCATATATAATGTTATATTGTAGATAGTGTGTGTTGGTTAAAGTTTATATGTAAGTATGTAATTTGTAATAGTGATGTCGAACAATTGAGCATAAATGTATGTTTAATTTACTGTACATTGTTTGATAATGAAAATGTTCATTATTTTATAAATGTAATTTATTAGTGCATTAGAAATTTTTAAATTACTTTAATTTTAAAATTTTCGTAAAAATCATAAGTTAAGTTCAGTTGAAGCTAAACTAGAACTGAACTAGAACTGAACTAGAACTGAACTAGATCTGAACTAGAACTGAACTAGAACTGAACTAGAACTGAACTAGAACTGAACTAGAACTGAACTAGAACTGAACTAGAACTGAACTAAAACTGAACTAGAACTGAACTAGAAGCGAACTAGAACACAGTTTCAATCCAAATGCAGTTGTGTTTATAGTTCGTCCAAGAAGAAACACTTTCTGTGCATAAGTCTGTATTGGGCCGTGTTAGAATCGGCTCGTTCGGAAGCGATTGTCATGAGAATACTATTGCCAGTTGAAAACACTATCAACTTCAAGCCCTATCCTCTACTTCTTCAAAAATAGACCAATATATGCAATTTACAAAAAAGCACTGAAAGTGCTTATAGTTTCCCTGCAGCAAAATAAATTAAATGCATGTGCGGTAAAAAGATGAACAAAAAGATGAAAAAGAATGAATAAAATGAAATTAATTTAAAGCAATTGCTTTGTTTGAGGACAATTTAATCAATTTATACATACAAACTGATAAATTAAGAAAATGACAATATAACAATAACAATATAACAACAACAATTGCATACTACAACTCAACAATGCAACTCTACTCGAGGCAAGACAAGAGGATGCATTTAAATTACATATGTATATGTAATTCTCCCCTTTGCAATATACATATAGACAACATAGATGCAACAACAGAACATGTTGGGCGCTGACATTTATGACAGTGATCTTAACAACAAATTTACAAAGAGTAGTGTTTATGTAAAATTTAGAAAAAAAAAGTTTATTTATAAATATTTCAATATGTATTGTAAATAATAATGAAAAGAGAGAGAGAAAAAAAACGAATAATAATTGATTCTAATTGAATCGAATTAAAGGTGCAATTGACAATATTAACTCACTGACAAAAGATAAAATACATAAAAGTTGCATTTACCGCCAGTTTGCTGAAGATAAATATAAAAAAAATCGATTAAATGAAATATATGTATGTATACGTTTACTTGACACCCAGCCTCGTTTGACAATACTTCTAAGAAACTTAATGATTTATTTTCATTAGTTAACAGAAAATATTTAGTTTTCAATGTAGTTGTTTTCATACATTTTCAATATTTTTTTATAGAAATATAAGATGTAAGATTTTATAGAAATATAAGATGTATGTGTGTGTGTGTGTATATGGCACCCGTATACATTTATATTGAGTCCCCCACTCTTTTTACTCTCGTTGTAATTGCCACCGGGGGTTTTAATTGATGTAATTTTTTCAATTACTTTAATATTATGCCGCATAATAATTGAATATCAATTGAATTTCTAAAATAAATTATTATTGATTCAGCTTAAAGCGTGATTGAAAAATTAAAAGAATATCATGCAAATAGTTGTTGTTGTAAAATCTATTTAAAAAATTATGTTTTTAATAAAAATCTATACAAAGAAACTAAAAACTTTCAAGTTGATCATATTGTTTTCTGTTAACGGCATTTATTAGTTAACAATTTATGATTCTATTGAAATTAAAAACAATTTTTTTTTCAAAATTTTCCGATTATTCGTTATCAATTATTCGAATAATTTTTCTATTCGTTAAAAATCTTTTTATTCTTCAAAATCTTAAAAGTTATTAATTTCTGTAAAGAAAAAGCATTTTTGAAATAACAACTAATTTTTAACGATTATTCGATTGAAAATAAAAGTTTTTGTAATTTTTTTAAGCCGATTATTCGCTTTCAGTTATTCGAATAATATTATATTCGCTGCAAAACTTAACGACTAGACTATAGACTAGACTATAGACTAGACTATAGACTAGACTATAGACTAGACTATAGACTAGACTATAGACTAGACTATAGACTAGACTATAGACTAGAC
>NC_060950.1:13747156-13752051 GCF_022045245.1 Lucilia cuprina
TATTTTGCAGGAAAATCGTTACTTTTTAAATCGATTATTTGTTAACTATTAATCGAATAATATTTTAATATGACTCGTTAAGTTTCATACAAATATTTTCCTTTTTTTAAGAAAATTAATTTTTAAAATCAGTAGTGTTGGTTTTTTAACGATTATTCGCTTTTAAAATTATTCAAATAATATTTTATTCGTTACAAATTTTTTGTTTTATTAAAAGTTTTTTTGGGTTTGTAATAATTTTCATTAGTTTTTGAACATTGTAAATTAAAATTTTAACGATTATTCGATTAATTTCTATATTTCTTTTTTTTTTATCAAAAAATTTTTAAATTTCAATGAAATAATTTCTTTATTGTTCTTTTACAGTTGGGTCCTGCTGCTGCGGGAAGAGGCATGTTTTGTTATCAATGTCCACCCGCTTTACATCCCTGTGGTCCGCATCCACCTCGTTTGCCTACGCTGGAATATCCTTTTGCAGCTACACATCCTTGTAAGTAAATACTAACTAATAGACATGTATTCATAAGTATGTATGTGTAGAAACAATGAGTGGCAAATTTTATCTATTTTACTATCAACAACAACTACATCAACATCTTCATCCTTTAGCAACATATGTCTAAAACTGTTAACACAAAAATTTGCACTGAAAAAAAGAAAAAAGAACAATCCTCAATAGTAATAATAATAAAATCATTATAAATCTACGATTTATTCACTTTTAACAGAAAACGAGATAAAAAGCTAAAGATAACTTTTACGCCAAAATGTTCTATATGATAACAGCAAACCAGCAGCAACAGCAGCAGCATAAATCCTTCAACCTAAAAAGAACATTTATTGATGATGTCTATGATTTCCCCTTGTTCCCTTAACAGATGCATTAATATTTTATTCTATTAGCATTACTTTCTATATTTTCCTTGACAAAAAAACGTCCTTTTTGTAGTAAGAGTGAGTGCTGCTTGCTTGCTGCACGTTTGTATGTATTGCTCGCTGTTGAATGGTAATAAATATGTTTAGTGCGTAAAATATCCGATTACCATTTTAAGATAATAATTTATTATGGTGCTACAAATTTAGTCATATTTTTTCACTACTGAAGAGATATTGTTCTTGTTGTTGTTGTTGTTTTTATTATTTTGAGGGGTTAATTGTTTAAGGGTTGTTTGTTTATATTAAATCTAGTTATTTTTTTGCTGGTTCTACTTTTGATCTATTTTTTGTTGCTTTTTTTTTAGATTGTGATCTAATATTTTATTATGATTTGATTGAACTTAATATTAAATTATAAAGATTATTTTCGAGTAAAACAAAAGGCTAAAAATTATGCTAATGTTGGTTTAAATCACAAAAAGTTTTAGCGCAAAAAAAATAGAAAAGATTGAAGATAAATTTTAAGTGAAAAACAAAAACAAGTATTTTAGGTTTCTGGATCATTCATTTGATTTTATCTATTTTTTTAAATTTTTTTATAACACCGAAAACTCTTTTTTCTAAATTAATGCTTCTTTCAAGTCTAATAACTCATTACCTTTAGCATTACTTAATAATAACAATTTTGGTATAATTTACAAGACAACTCCTTGTCATTGTTTCTTTTTATACAAACAAAATATTAAATCTTAGTTAACATTTAAAATTTTAATGAAATTTACAAAAGGAAATCAAATGAAAATTTTTAAATTTTTATGAAAATTCGTAATATTGATGAAATTTCATAATGTTAATATCAAAGTTAATCGTGCAAAATTTGGGAAATCTAGTTCTAATAGTTTCCCCTGATTATGTGATTCTCTGGTTAGACGTTGACATCACCAGTTTTTAGTTCTGTCAGCCTAGACTTGCACCTCTTTCCCCCCGGATTGCAATAAAACCAAAATGGGTTCAGTCATCAAGGAGCAGTGGCACGGGGGTGTAAATAAGGGAATACAGATGAATGTTATTCTCCAGCTGGACCTCATGTCAAATCAATCAAATGAAAGACCAAGGATACAACTGACATCACCAGTTTATTGTTACGACAGCTAATAGGTACTGGTAGCAACAACTTTCCCCGGGATAACAATAACAACAGTATATGGTGAGGTCATTCATTAAAGTAACATGCCCCGGGGGTGGAATCCAATCTCTGGTTAGAGCCCATGTCAATCCAAGGAAATATGTACATGAACAATTTATACTCTTGGCAGCCTAGACTAGCACCACCTTCCCCCTGAATTGCAATAAAACCAATCATCAAGGTAACATACTCCTGGGGGGGAATTCAGGGGTTACAGCTGTATCGGCGTAGAAAGAGATTATGTGGTTCTCTGATTGGACCAAATGTTAGAGCAATCTTAGGAAAGACCGAGGATTCATTTTACAGTTTATAGTTTCGGCAGCCTAGAGGTACTGGTAGTTTCTCCGGGATTACAATAACACAACACATCATTCATTAAAGTAACATGCCCCCGGGGGGAAATTCAGTTGTACAGTGAAAAATTGGAAAGATTTATATGGACAGACAGGCGGATATAGCTTAGCCAGAATTCTGATTCTGAGTCGTTTGTTATAAATATCAGCACACTATAGTGGTGTAAGGTATAACAAATAAATGCTCTTAGATATTAGAAAGACACTGTGAAAGTTTCAGGAAAATCGGTATTATCTATAGATTATACCGCTGAATATTTAAGAATATTCATTATTTTAAGGACATTTCGTAATATTAATGAAAATTCGTAATTTTCCAGTAAACGAGCGCACAAGAGCTGCTCTAAAGGCCTATGCAAACTTCTCTGGTGTTGTTTTAAACTATAAACTTTTAAACTATATTATTAATAATAATTTTTAAAGGAATTGTAAAATTAAACATAAAAATATAATTTCAATAGATTTCCATATGTGAAAAATAATATGGTAGAAAAAACTGTTACATTTTTAAACTTTAATTAAAGGCTGTAACATGCCGCTACTATTATTACTAAACAATTACAACAACAACAAAAAATCGATTACATATGAAAAAAATCATATTTCCCAAAGAAAATTACAAAGGCGGTTAAATGAAAAGAATTATTTTTCTTTGACAAAATTTTCGGTTTAATTTTGGAAAATTTACTTGAATAAATGAATTGATTATAGAAATATTTTTATATGATTTTAATTTATAAAATATTTACATAAATTGTTACATGTAAATTATACATATTTATGGTAAATTTATACATATACATATGTATGTATGTAATAAATGTATATATGTATGTATATGTTGTAACTACTCTACAATGTGTACCTAAGTTAACACATTAATGGAAATTTAATAATCACTATCAAAAAAACAGTCAGAAAGACACCTGAATATTATCTGCAGCAGCAACAGCAACAATTGCCAACATCAATAACAGCAATACTATCAACATCAATATATTGTCAACATCATCAGCATTCAATCAATATAGAAAATCTACAAACAACATCAATTTACATGCAAAACAGAGACGAAATAAAATTTACATACATATATACATATACATGTGTATGTATGCATGTAAACATATGTATGTATAGATGTGTATATATTTAACTATACTCTACTCGGGTAATTTACATTCCATTGCTAATAACAATTTTATTATTTATTTATTTCGTTGCTTTTTGTCAATATTCACTCTCTGAATAATTGTATCATGAAAAAATGAAAAAAATATATAAAAAAATGTTAAAACATCTACAACTTCAATAACAACAACAACGTCAACAAAACAGCAACTAAAGGCACTCCTGAGTTTCGAAAAATCATTGTCGATAATACGTTGCTCAACGTTTGCTGCAGCTGCTGTTGATGCTCACTGTGTCTTTTGCTTTAACAACAAACAAACAAACAAAAATGTTGTAAATCGAATCAAATCGAATCCCATTCAATCAAATTGTTGGCAAATTGCAGTTTTTTTGTCCTGACACAGTGTTGTAATTTTTTTCTCATTTTTTGTTTTAAATTCAACGTTTAATTTAATGTTCTTTTTTAGTTGTTGTTTTAGTTATTTTGTTTTTGTTTTTTGTTGAGATTACTTTACTTTTGGTGTTTGGGATTTACCAAATTGAAATGTCAATTTCATTACTGCCACAATAATTTCTTTTTTTTTTTGTTGACGTACTTTTTTGTCTTTCAACATCAACAAATTGAATTTTAGAAAAATGTTGAAGTGTTTTGTTCGAGTTGCTGTGCCAAAGCAAATGCTTAGGTTTTTTATTATTTTTTCTAAATTTAAATATTTTTTACTAAATTATAATGTAATTTAAATGTTTAACGAGAAGGAAATTTAACAAAATGAACTCAAATTAGTTACCAGGTAAGTAGGCATGTAAGTACTTACTTTTTGGTTTAATAACTACTTATTAGTTATTAATCAAAGAGCTAGTGATAGATAATTTAGTACTTTTGTACTTTTTGAGAATCATTTTTCAATGATTAGCAAATATGCTAATAAACAGACTAGTCCAAAGACTAATCAGCAGACGGATCAGTGAAAAAGTCACAGAACCGAAAAGATGTCTAAGAAATCGTAACTTTTTTCTCGAGGAAAGATAAATTATTCAGAACTTTCGTACATTTTGGAAAATTATTTTTCTAATTCGCCTAGCCAGTAGGCGGGTGGGGACTTGCCCAAAGATCAGTCAGTTGACCGACCACGGAACAAATCTATAAACTACCTAACTCAACAGTCTGGATAATATACATAGATCTTGGATAACTTCTCAGGCTGTTATATCGATTAGACTGTGGACTCGACAAATTCTAAATCTATCTATTATCTATCTATCTATCTATCTATCTATCTATCTATCTATCTATCTATCTATCTATCTATCTATCTATCTATCTATCTATCTATCTATCTATCAATATA
>NC_060950.1:13752151-13753576 GCF_022045245.1 Lucilia cuprina
ATCTATCTATCTATCTATCTATCTATCTATCTATCTATCTATCTATCTATCTATCTATCTATCTATCTATCTATCTATTTATCTATCTATCTATCGAAGTCTCATACAAATTAACCTTCCTCTGTTCCTCAAAGTTATATATTCTTGCCATAAAGGTGTTTTAAATAAACTATTTTCAGACTCTTAACAAAACTAGCATTTTGTAAAGATTTAATCTATAAAATCTTAATTAGTAACACGTTATCCTTAATATTAACTAAACTAAATTCTAAAACTTCTTAAACACACACACACACATACACATTTGAAAGTATATTCGAATAAAGCTGCTTAAACAGGAGAATAGCCTGGCAGTTTTGCAAGAAGTCAAGAACCTTCTATTAAGCAATTGTCATCATAATCTAAATATAAGTAATTTTAAAGTTTTCTCTTCCTTTAAGAGTAGTTACTTAACACATCACAAGTAATGTACAGAAGAGTAAATTGTGTTAATTTGTAAAGGATCTACACCTGGTAGAAGTCATGTAAGTTAAAATAACAATTCAGCAATGTTGCCACGATTTACCAGGATATCTGTTTACAACTACAAGACTTTAGTAGAGTTTCATATACAAGTTGGGGTTGGTAGGAGAGCAGCAGTTGCATATTTCCACACTTAGCTAATACGATTATTTGTTTATTAGTATTTGTATTACTCAAACTACTAGAACAAAAATATACTTCAACAAGGATGTTATAAGTAAAAGTTCTTGAACTCTTATGTTTTGAAGGTATTTCTATGAATGTGTTGTCTACAAAATGCATCCCTAAAGTTATTACGTCTACATATCTATATTTGTAATATTTATAGGTATTTTAGCACATTATTATTCCATCTCTCCCTCTCTCACTTTATCACTTAATATACGGTTTCAAATTCCTTTTAATGGACTCTAACCAACCATCATTTACTAACTACTTACATATTAGTAAGTACATACACTACTAAATGTCGTCTACACATATCCCTCTCTCACACGTGCGTGTGTGTTTGTATGTAATTTTTCTCCAAAAACTATTCGTTAAGATTAAATTTCATTCAAGGTGTTTTAGTTAGTTTTAATAAATCATATCTTATCATATTTTATATAAAATTATTATTATGTTATCTGTGTGGATAATATTCGTCACTTAAGAGACAGACATTGAAATAAATTATTTATGAAGATGTAAAAATGAAAGTCAAATAAAAATTCATTCTTTTGCTATTAATAAGATTTATTAGCAAATTGGTTTGAATAACATAATTGTGTATGTTATTAAGAAGAAATTGTTATCTTGCATAACAAATTATTTTAATATATTCGATATTATATAACTTAGACCATTAGTTTTGCAGCAAAGTCTTTGCAAATTATTTTTATAAACTTAGCATATATCGTATAA
>NC_060950.1:13758676-13773368 GCF_022045245.1 Lucilia cuprina
TCTATCTATCTATCTATCTATCTATCTATCTATCTATCTATCTATCTATCTTCTTTTAGGAATCTGTCCTCTTCTTTTAGGGATTTTTTCTTCCTTAGGAATTTAAATGGAACTGAATCCAATTTGTTCCCCATTTTTTTGTAGAAAAGAGTGGGTTGTGCAAAAACGCATTAATTTTTTACCATATGTATATATAAATATATAAACAATTTGTTTCAGTGTTTATTTGTTTATTCATTTATTTATTTGTTGGACAACATTTCCATCATTATCATCATCATTACTACATATACTTTTAAACACGTAGTGTATGTATGTATGTATATGTACATTTAAAAGTATGTCTGTAAGTACTTTTGTAAATATTAATAATGAAATATAAAAAAAGTTGTTGTTATTTTTTTCGTATATGATGCGAATAAAAAGTGATGAAAATGTGATGATTTAATTATTTGTAAATAAAAATGAAACGACTTCAAATAAAATAAATAAAAAAGTAAATAAATAATGTTAAATTATAAGTGAAATTATATTAAAAAATTGGAAATGAAATGGAGGAAATATAATTTCAGGGAGAGATGTAATGCAAATTGTATTTGCAGAGTTATTATTTAAAAAAAATTGTTGAAAATAACAATGTTAATGATAATTTTTCATATTTTTAAAGAAAATTTGTTTTTGAAACATTTTTTAAATATATTAAATATTTTTCATTTTTTTATATTTTTTAGATACCAGTTATTCTTACCATCCTGCCATACATGATGAAACATTTGTAAGACGTAAGCAACGGCGTAATCGTACCACCTTTACGTTACAACAGGTATCTAGCATGTCTTGCAAATTTACTACACTATATTTTAGCGTTACTTAAGCAAAACTTTTATAAAACTTTTAAAAAATTGCTTAAAACTAAAATTTGTACATTTTTTTCTTCTCAAATGTTTCTTTTTTTTTTTTGTTAAACTTTCCTAGTTGGAGGAATTAGAGACTGCATTTGCCCAAACTCATTATCCGGATGTTTTCACACGTGAAGATTTAGCCATGAAAATAAATCTAACCGAAGCTAGAGTACAGGTGAGTAAAATTATATATAATATATATATAGAGAGTTATCAAGGATTGGGGTGGGTTGATTTAAAATTGTATCAAATTTCATTTTATAATTTTCTTTATTTTGATGATTTCAAGCATAACGACCCCTTTTCTTCTTATATTTGCGATTTATGTTGTGTTGTCCTTGTGTTGTCTGTATATTATATTATTCATATTTTAAAATATCTCATGCCTTGTGATCAAAAGGATTTTTATTCTCCATATTTTATGTTTTATTTTTGATTT
This sequence comes from Lucilia cuprina, assembly GCF_022045245.1. NCBI lineage: Eukaryota > Metazoa > Arthropoda > Insecta > Diptera > Calliphoridae > Lucilia > Lucilia cuprina. Next base: position 13,760,018 of record NC_060950.1, read on the forward strand.
CTTTTTTTGTTGCTTATTTCATTTAAAGGAATATTCAATTTTATTAATGTTTTTTTTTTGCATTTAAATGAAGAAAAAGCTTAAATAAAGCAGTGATTATTGTCATAACTTACTTTTCTTTATTCAAAAATACGTTCATTCTCATTCCTCTTCATAAAATTCTCATTTAGTTAAGTATATTTTGATAAATTGAATCAAGTACGAATCGTTTACAAATCAATACCATTTTGGGATTAATTCAATCTTTTCAATTTAAATCATATTGAAAATGCTCAAAATAAGAACATTGTGAAACAATTCAGATCCAAAAAGGCTTAAATTTAAATCGTTCGAATTTAACCGATTTTGTTTTTGAATCAAGTACGGATCGGTTATCAAAACAATAATCCGTCTGTCTAAAAATCGAAAAACTTAACGTAAACTCCTCCTTATTTCAATGAGGTACTTTTACAACTGCAGAGTGAGCGATTCTGAATGTCTCTGTTGTTTCGGCAACAGCACCTAAAGACATAATCGGTAGACCATGAATACCTGCCTCTCGGCCTTATTTCACTTCGATACTTATACAACCGCAGGGTTAGCTATTCCGAAATGCAAAATTATCTCTTCGGTTTACAACCACGTAGATGGAAGGGTCTCTGTTGTTTCGGCAACAGCACCTTGAGACGTAATCGATAGACCGTGAACACCTACCTCTCGGCATTTTTTCCCTGTGGTACTTTTACAACTGCAGGGTATGCTATTCTGAGAGATGCAAAAACATTACTTTCGTTTACAACCAAGCAGATGGAAATGTCTCTGTTGTTTCGGCAACAGCACCTAAAGACGTAAAAGGAAGACCGTGAACACCGACCTCTTGGCCTTTGGGAATCCATTAAATAATTCAAAGTCACAAATACATTACGGCAAATCTGATTTAAACAGAGTAAACTCTGAACATATCCTAACATGTAATGCTGTCACCTGTATAAGGCAGCATTCATCCATTACAATTCATCCTGTTCATTTAGCTGGGAAAAATATCAGGCATATCTTGAGACGCAATCGGTAGACCAAAATACGAATGCATTGAATAAGCCAATGACAGTTTATAGCAGACTAGAGGTACTAATAGCCCATCTTTTTGCTCGGATTGTAATCACACCAAGTGTGGAGAAAGTTCATCAAGGTTCCCGTAGTATCATATAATATAGCTCTCTGATCTGAAACCAGATCAAAACATAGTAAAGAAAATGCTGATGATACAACTATAGTTCCGACAAACTAGAGGTACCTATAGCACATCTAATCCCCCGGATTGCAATCACATCAAATTGGTGCGAAGTTTATCAAGGTTACATAAACCGAGGGCACTTCCGAAAGCAGTTTTCTTAAATACCCCGATATATGTGGACCCCAATATTGTATCATTCCTTCTGACATGCTTTCTAGTAGAAAGCTATTTAAAATCAGCAAAATTCCTATGTTTACAAGTTTCTACGTTCGTCCAGAGACTTACAGCGATTAGAATCGGTTCAAATTGTTATACATAGTTCGCCTCTTCCTGAAAATCTCTCAATTCCATATAACTTGTGAATTAATCGCATTATCGGGAGGAATATCGAATGGAATATGATTTGAATATATAGAAATCATTCTGTAAAGTTTTTTATGGATCTGTCCATAATTGGCCATAGCTCCTATACACTTAAAGCTATATATCCTATATATATGAAGACCTCTTCCTGAAAATCTTTTAAACGCATATAACTTGTGAATTATTAATGCTATTGTAACACAATTAGAATCGAATATGATTTGTATATATATAGAAATCATTCTGTAAAGTTTTTTTTTGTGGATTTGACCACAATAGACCATAGCTCCTATACATATAAAGCTCTTTTCCTAAAAATCTCTTAACTGCATATAACTTGTGAATTAATAATGTTATCGGGAGGAATTTTGAATCGAATACGATTTGTATATATAGAAATCATTCTGTAAAGTTTATTTGTGGATCTGTTCATAATTGACCATAGCTCCCTTTGTATATATAGAAATTATTCGGTGAATATTTTACCGGATCTGTCTACAATTGACCTTAGCTCCTATAGATATAAAGATCTCTTCTTGAAAATCACTTAAACGTAAATAACTCATGACTTTTGTATATATATATACGTAAAGCTTTCGATGACACTATTTGCACAACGACCCATTACTAATACAAATGACAAATCTCTTGTTAGTGGTAAAATGTGTTAGCAACTTTGCAGTGTTTCTCTCATTCGCCACTTATCTAATTGCAAAATTATATAAATAACTTTATAATTAGAGTAAATAGAAGAAGACAAAAACACTACTTAAGTTTAATGTTGTTGTTGTTGTTTTTTTCTCTTCGACACTTATGCAGGATAATTGTGCCGGAAATAGACTTAAAATCTACCACTAGAGAACCCTAATAGCTTTAGACTCAAACAAACATACATTTAACATTACAATCTCTTTTAACACGGATGTTTTAAGTGCTTAAGCGTTTTAAAAAACTACAAAAGAAAAAATGTTTGCTAAAGAAGAAGAAAAGAGGTTGAAATATTTTAGCTCGTTAAAAATGTTGGCAATTAAATGTAGTAGCAACAGCAACATTTACAAAAAAAAAAACAGTAAACAACATGTTTCAAATCTTTCTTTAGTTCTTTAGTTAGTTAGTGTTTGTGAGTAAGAATAGAAAAAAAGGATAATTTGTTTTATAATAAACAACAACAATAACAACAACCGCTAATGAACATTTTTTTCTTCTTTTGTTTAGAGGAAATAACGTGCAAAAGTGTTTCTTTTTCCGTTCTAACGTTTGCTTGCGCTCAAGTAGTAAAAGCCTTAAATGTGTATATGTGTTAACTCATACATACATAATTACTTACATTACATTTGTGTTAATTGCATTTTGTAGCAAAATAAATAAGAAATATTTATAGAAGAAAACAAAACCCATAGTGACGTTATATTAAGCCTTGAATTTTAAACATAAAATTCCCTTTAAAATAACAAAAAAACTTATACACTGTGGGTTTTCTCTTTAACAGCTTAAATGTCTAATAAATTTTCATTTTAATCAGCACAATTTTCATATTCGCTTAATAAACAAATTAGCAACACTTAATAAAGGTTTTTGCAAAAAAAAAATAACTAAACAATCAGAAACTTGATATCTCTGATTAAAATTTACATGTTATTTTGCATAAGACTTTGAACAAAACTGACAAACAAATGTGAACTAAACAAAATCATTTTTTTTTATTTTTTTGAAAATTAATTGAGGATGTGTGTTTGTGTGTGTGTGTGGTGTAAAATTAGCAACAATTGACGTCAAATTTGAATAAAGTTTAATTGAAGACAATTGTTTATTAAAATCAGGTAAAAACAAAAGACATCGCTTGACTTTTGTTAAACAAAAATTGTGTCTAAATTAAAATGAAATTATTTATAAATAAATACATTTAATATCAAGTGAGTAATTATAGCCGGATATGGCCGAACATATGATAACCTATATCAGGGAGTTATGTGGATTTTGTTTGAAGAATAAAATATTTACTTTGTTTTGTTCCATAAGTCCGAAATATTTTAACAATTTGTTGGCAAAAAGGGAAATTTTCTGAATGAGGGCTTATAGAGGGGCAAGAGTAAATATGGTCGAAATATGGTTAGCATGTCCCTGGATCAACAGATGTGTATGTGTGCCAAATTTCATCAAGTTGCGCCCTGTAACTTCACAGCAGTTCCACGAAGAGTCAATGCATACGAAAAAGACAGTAATTTCCACTAATAGTTAACCACCACCTATTCGTCACGAATGTACCCTTTGTAATCGAGAATGAAAAAAGTCGTCACTTTAGTGTCCTCTTTATAAGCGAAAGCGGAGACAGTCGTCTCTTTACTGTCCTCAAGATTATACTCTTGAAAGTTTTTTTTGTACTTCCGAAAGACAATCGTCACTTTAGTCTCTCTTTTGTAAGCAAGAGCGGAGGCAATCGTCTCATTACTGTCTCTTTGTAGGGTGTAGAGTGACGATTGACTTCCTAGTAGGACAAGCCCATGTTAAAATGGTCGGTCACCTGGGTAGTCAGGTGGCTAGGGGCCACCACAAGTAGTAGGTTAAGTGGTCAGTTCGGAACTGTCCTGTCGAACTGCTGGGTTGCGCACAAGGTTTACATGGATACACACACACACACAAAGACAAATAAAATTTTAAACGATTGAATTAGTCCCATTATGTACATGATTTAAGCTCGATTTGTACTCGATTTCGGAATTCAAAATATTTCTGTTAATTACAAAAAAACTATAGCAAAACAAATTTTCTTAACTAAATGTGAATTATTAGTTCTAATGCGAAATAGAGTATTAATATAAATATGATGGATTGTAAACGATTGAATTAATCCTATAAGCTCCTATAAACTTTTCGAAAGCATATCAAAAAGAATTATTGATGCCAAAGATATCTGGGCTCTTCAGAAAATTTCAGATTTCAAGAGACAGAAAGACATACGAATATGATGCTTTCTTTATGTCGAAAGCATGTCAAATAGAATTATTGAAGATTTAGTACCCAAAGCTATCTAGGGTCTTTAGAAAATTGATTTAAACAGATATATAGACGAAAGATCAGGGTTCTATCTATAAGCTTTAACAAGATATTTTCTAAAAACGGAAAACCTGGCCAAAAATTATTAAAAGTGTTATTTAGTTAATGTCTGATTTTTTTGAATTTCCTTTTGAAATTCATCTTTGAAATTCGTGTGTTTTACGTAAATCCTAAAATGATTAAATCTTATTGTGGTTGGATCAAAATTTTAAAATAGTGAAATTTTTAAAAAATCGCCAAAATTTTTTTCTTGGACCTAAAAATAGAGATTTCATACTTTATTGCTGCATATAAATATTTTGAAATATTTTTTGTTGTAAAAATCTTATAAAATAAAAATGTTTCAAAAAAGTGTAAATTTCAAAAAAAAAAAAAAAATCGCTAAAAATAATTGCGCAAATTTGTGCAAACTTTTTTTCTCACTCCCAAAAGTAAAGATTCCATAATCTATTTCTGCATATAAACATTTTTGAATACTTACTACTTTTAGTTGTAAAAATCTTATATATTTTTTGTTAGGAAAAGGGTAATTTTTTGAAAAAGTGAAATTTTCAAAAAATTACCAAAAATATTTGCGCAAATTTGCGCAAACCTTTTTTCTAGTTCCCAAAAGTAGAGATTCCATACTAAATTTCTGCATATAAACATTTTTGAATACTTACTACTTTTAGTTGTAAAAATCTTATATATTTTTGTTAAGAAAAGGGAAATTTTTTGAAAAAGTGAAATTTTCAAAAAATTGCCAAAAATATTTGCGCAAATTTGCGCAAACCTTTTTTCTAGTTCCCAAAAGTAGAGATTCCATACTAAATTTCTGCATATAAACATTTTTGAATACTTACTACTTTCAGTTGTAAAAATCTCACATATTTTTGGTTAAGAAAAGGGAAATTTTTTGAAAAAGTGAAATTTTCAAAAAATAACCAAAAATAATTGCACAAATTTGCGCAAACTTTTTTTCTTGTTCCTAAAAGTAGAAATGCCATACTTTATTTCTGCATATAAACATTTTTGAACACTTATTACTTCCAGTTGTAAAAATCTCACATATTTTTTAATAGGAAAAGGGAAATTTTTTGAAAAAGTGAAATTTTCAAAAAAATTACAAAAAATAGTTGCGCAAATTTGCGCAAATTTTTTTTCTAGTTCCCAAAAGTAGAGATTCCATACTTTGGTGCAAATTTACAAATCTTAACCTAAAGTTTTAAAAATTCAATATATAATGCAAAATTTTGTTGTCTATTGAACTGCGTACTTATTTTTTAAAATTTCTTTAAATTCATTTCTGCCCTTTTAGCCAGCTTTTCAAGTTAAATGCCACTTAGTGGTTCGGAAAATTTGTTAATTAGCATTCGGTAGCATGTGCTGCTTTAATTTTTCTTAATTTCATTTAAATTATTTCATATCAATCATTTGTTTACGTTGAAAAAAAGCACATGATACCAAAATAATATCAAATTTCAGACAAATGCTGGGCACAAAAATTCTCTTACTAACATTGTTCTCCCGCCCCAAACCAATTTTATAACCGAAAAAATTATATTTCTTAATATTACATTTAAAACAGTAATTTTAGTTTTTTATTACATTAATGTATGCTAAAACAAGTAGGAAAGTATAGTCGGGCATGGCCGACCATATGATACCCTACACCATGAGTATATTTTTACAATTTTTACTTTTATAAAATTTTTATTTTTTGTAAAGAAACTGTTGAATATTACCATAATTCCAAAATATTTAAGCCATTTATTGATAAAAAACTAAAATTTCTAAATGAGGCTTTATATAGGTCAAATATGGGCCGATCCTCGGTAAATTTGGGAAAACGATATATTTCTAAATAACAGTTAGTTTTGTTGAGTTTCATTGCGATACAAATGGTTGCAAGTCAATTTTAGACGTTTAAGTCATTTTTTGAAGGGGGATTTGTATGGGGGCTAGGGTCAAATATAGGCCGATCATTACGAAAATCTGCAGTATCATTTATACTTATATCAAACTTATTTGTGCCAATTTTTAGAGAGATAGCAGAATATTTGATGTAATTATAGCATAAAAAGTTCAAATCGGGAGGTACGGTTGTATAGGGGCTAGGTGAAATAATGGACCGATTTCAACCATTTTCAATAGGCTTCGTCCTTGTGCCAAAAAACATGCTTGGTCCAAATTTCATCAAATTATCTTGAAAATTGCGGCCTGTACCTTGCGCACAAGGTTTACATGGACAGCCAGCCAGCCGGACAGACGGACGGACGGACGGACGGACATGTCTTAATCGACTCAAAAAATGATTCTGAATCGATCGGTATACTTTAAGGTGGGTATTGGACCAATATTTTTGTATGTTACAAACATCAGCACAAACGTATAATACCCTCCCCACTATAGTGGTGTAGGGTATAAAAAATATATGTTTATTTCCATAGATAATACACTTTTTACATTAAAATATATTACAAAATTCCCTTGAAGAGCTTAAACGCTACAACGGCATAAGCCCAGCATCACACAGAAAGATAGACAAACAGACAGACAGACATCCAGCTAGTCAGTCAGTTAGTTATGACAGTGGTGTGTTAAATTCAAACAAACACCCTTGTCAATTTATACAACAAGAACAAAAAAACAGTTTGGCATTTATGTCATTATTTTTTTGAGAGGAAAAAAATCATACCTTTCTCAAAAGCGAGGAAGAAAACTCAAACCAAAGAAAACAAGTGGAAAATTTATATTGTGGTTTGTCGGGCTTAAAATACACTATTAAAGTTAATTCAATTTCATAAAGTCAAAAATTCCCTACATTTGCCAAAAAAATTCCCTTACAACAATCAACATTATGTTTAAGCCAAAGAAAAAAAACAACAACATTAGAAAATATGTGTAAGTATACTTACAGTTACATGAAGAGGGGGAGGATTACAAAAAAAAAGTACCATTTTATACAATATTTCCTTCTCAAGCTTATTACATGTATGACAGTAGCACGTGTTGTAAACAGAACATTTGAAATTTGACATGTAGTAGCAAGTAGTATTGTTAAATCTAAATTAAATTCAAAGTATCAAGTGTCAAAATTATTGTTAACAATTACATTAAAATTACTTTTTTTTCTTCTTTACCGTTTTCATTTGAATTTTACACAAACTTAAACAACAGGTTTTATTACTGTATTACATTGAAAATAATATCTTAACAAAAAAAAAAATGTTTTTTTTTTACAATCTCCAAGGATTTGACAGAACAATGAAAAATCTTGTAGTGTCATGTGCAGGTTAAACGTAAGTGAGTATATGTAGGAGTTGTCAAAAATGGAACACTTAAACATTAACTTGCGAAGTTTTTTTGTAGGAAATATGTAAAAGTTACGGTTTTTGAAAGTAAATTTGATATCCTATTTACTGATATGGCCCTTTCTTTTCATTTGGTTGTTATGGTTTAGGATTTGATAAACTTGGGAGAATTTACTTTGAATGGATTGAGAAGAATGGAATTTTTATTTTATATATTTTTATTTATATTATTAATATTATGAGGGAATGAGTTTATTGATTTTGACTAGAATATGAGAGAGAGATGACTTTACAGTAGAACCTATGTATTAGAAAACAGATTTGTTACATTTTAAACTAAACTATAGACTAGAGTACTAGAGTTTAAACTAAACACTAGACTAGAGACTATATAGATTACTAAGACTATCTATATCTAGTCTAATAGTCTAGTATATATAGTCTATAGTCTAGTATGTCTATCTATAGTTATCTATAGTCTATATAGTCTATAAGTCTAGTCTATAATCTAGTAATAGTCTATATCTATAGTCTAGTCTATAGTCTATTATAGTCTAGTTATATCTCTAGTCTAGTATAGTAGTCTATCTCTAGTCTATAGTCTAGTCTAGTCTCTAGTCTAGTCTAGTCTATAGTCTAGTCTATAGTATAGTCTATAGTCTAGTCTAGTCTAGTCTAGTCTATAGTCAGTAGTAGTATAGTCTAGTCTATAGTCTAGTCTATAGTCTAGTCTAGTCTATAGTCTATAGTCTAGTCTATAGTCTAGTCTATAGTCTAGTCTATAGTCTAGTCTATAGTCTAGTCTATAGTCTAGTCTATAGTCTAGTCTATAGTCTAGTCTATAGTCTAGTCTATAGTCTAGTCTATAGTCTAGTCTATAGTCTAGTCTATAGTCTAGTCTATAGTCTAGTCTATAGTCTAGTCTATAGTCTAGTCTATAGTCTAGTCTATAGTCTAGTCTATAGTCTAGTCTATAGTCTAGTCTATAGTCTAGTCTATAGTCTAGTCTATAGTCTAGTCTATAGTCTAGTCTATAGTCTAGTCTATAGTCTAGTCTATAGTCTAGTCTATAGTCTTGTCTATAGACTAGTCTATAGTCTAATCTATAGTCTAGTCTATAGTCTAGTCAATAGCCTAGTCTATAGACTAGTCTACAGTCTAGTCTATAGTCTAGTCTATAGTCTAGTCTATAGTCTAGTCTATAGTCTAGTCTATAGTCTAGTCTATAGTCTAGTCTATAGTCTAGTCTATAGTCTAGTCTATAGTCTAGTCTATAGTCTAGTCTATAGTCTAGTCTATAGTCTAGTCTATAGTCTAGTCTATAGTCTAGTCTATAGTCTAGTCTATAGTCTAGTCTATAGTCTAGTCTATAGTCTAGTCTATAGTCTAGTCTATAGTCTAGTCTATAGTCTAGTCTATAGTCTAGTCTATAGTCTAGTCTATAGTCTAGTCTATAGTCTAGTCTATAGTCTAGTCTATAGTCTAGTCTATAGTCTAGTCTATAGTCTAGTCTATAGTCTAGTCTATAGTCTAGTCTATAGTCTAGTCTATAGTCTAGTCTATAGTCTAGTCTATAGTCTAGTCTATAGTCTAGTCTATAGTCTAGTCTATAGTCTAGTCTATAGTCTAGTCTATAGTCTAGTCTATAGTCTAGTCTATAGTCTAGTCTATAGTCTAGTCTATAGTCTAGTCTATAGTCTAGTCTATAGTCTAGTCTATAGTCTAGTCTATAGTCTAGTCTATAGTCTAGTCTATAGTCTAGTCTATAGTCTAGTCTATAGTCTAGTCTATAGTCTAGTCTATAGTCTAGTCTATAGTCTAGTCTATAGTCTAGTCTATAGTCTAGTCTATAGTCTAGTCTATAGTCTAGTCTATAGTCTAGTCTATAGTCTAGTCTATAGTCTAGTCTATAGTCTAGTCTATAGTCTAGTCTATAGTCTAGTCTATAGTCTAGTCTATAGTCTAGTCTATAGTCTAGTCTATAGTCTAGTCTATAGTCTAGTCTATAGTCTAGTCTATAGTCTAGTCTATAGTCTAGTCTATAGTCTAGTCTATAGTCTAGTCTATAGTCTAGTCTATAGTCTAGTCTATAGTCTAGTCTATAGTCTAGTCTATAGTCTAGTCTATAGTCTAGTCTATAGTCTAGTCTATAGTCTAGTCTATAGTCTAGTCTATAGTCTAGTCTATAGTCTAGTCTATAGTCTAGTCTATAGTCTAGTCTATAGTCTAGTCTATAGTCTAGTCTATAGTCTAGTCTATAGTCTAGTCTATAGTCTAGTCTATAGTCTAGTCTATAGTCTAGTCTATAGTCTAGTCTATAGTCTAGTCTATAGTCTAGTCTATAGTCTAGTCTATAGTCTAGTCTATAGTCTAGTCTATAGTCTAGTCTATAGTCTAGTCTATAGTCTAGTCTATAGTCTAGTCTATAGTCTAGTCTATAGTCTAGTCTATAGTCTAGTCTATAGTCTAGTCTATAGTCTAGTCTATAGTCTAGTCTATAGTCTAGTCTATAGTCTAGTCTATAGTCTAGTCTATAGTCTAGTCTATAGTCTAGTCTATAGTCTAGTCTATAGTCTAGTCTATAGTCTAGTCTATAGTCTAGTCTATAGTCTAGTCTATAGTCTAGTCTATAGTCTAGTCTATAGTCTAGTCTATAGTCTAGTCTATAGTCTAGTCTATAGTCTAGTCTATAGTCTAGTCTATAGTCTAGTCTATAGTCTAGTCTATAGTCTAGTCTATAGTCTAGTCTATAGTCTAGTCTATAGTCTAGTCTATAGTCTAGTCTATAGTCTAGTCTATAGTCTAGTCTATAGTCTAGTCTATAGTCTAGTCTATAGTCTAGTCTATAGTCTAGTCTATAGTCTAGTCTATAGTCTAGTCTATAGTCTAGTCTATAGTCTAGTCTATAGTCTAGTCTATAGTCTAGTCTATAGTCTAGTCTATAGTCTAGTCTATAGTCTAGTCTATAGTCTAGTCTATAGTCTAGTCTATAGTCTAGTCTATAGTCTAGTCTATAGTCTAGTCTATAGTCTAGTCTATAGTCTAGTCTATAGTCTAGTCTATAGTCTAGTCTATAGTCTAGTCTATAGTCTAGTCTATAGTCTAGTCTATAGTCTAGTCTATAGTCTAGTCTATAGTCTAGTCTATAGTCTAGTCTATAGTCTAGTCTATAGTCTAGTCTATAGTCTAGTTTATAGTCTAGTCTATAGTCTAGTCTATAGTCTAGTCTATAGTCTAGTCTATAGTCTAGTCTATAGTCTAGTCTATAGTCTAGTCTATAGTCTAGTCTATAGTCTAGTCTATAGTCTAGTCTATAGTCTAGTCTATAGTCTAGTCTATAGTCTAGTCTATAGTCTAGTCTATAGTCTAGTCTATAGTCTAGTCTATAGTCTAGTCTATAGTCTAGTCTATAGTCTAGTCTATAGTCTAGTCTATAGTCTAGTCTATAGTCTAGTCTATAGTCTAGTCTATAGTCTAGTCTATAGTCTAGTCTATAGTCTAGTCTATAGTCTAGTCTATAGTCTAGTCTATAGTCTAGTCTATATACTAAACTATAGCCTAGACCAGGGGCGGATGCCTGGACTATTCTATGGAATAGACTATAAAATAATAATAATATCCTTTGGAAGTCATGAAAATTTAAATAATTAATAATCTCATTTTAAAATTAGTTGTTAATACTATAATTATACACATAGTTGAGCATCTGTTACAATACTTAAATATTTAATTACAAATTTGTATCGACAAAGGAAGGTGTAGTTTTTTTCCTATAAAATTCTTTAACTACTTGCCACCACTAAAACAACAACCCAATCCCACCCACCTTCATAAATGTACCAAATCTTATTGTAATACTTTATAATTTTTCTATTAAACAGACGTATGATTAAACAATTTGTCAAATAAAATCCAACTCAAATCAAGCAGAACCAAGTAGACTCTCTAAATTTTCTAAACAATTGTGGTAACTGCTGTTCATATAGAAAATAATTTGATCTATTGGCAAAAAAAGAAAACCTTAAGGCATTCCATAAGTTATAAGAAATAAAAACCAGACAGCCCTCTATTTTTTTTCTAAAACTTAGACACCAGTAGCTATTTATTATTAAACATTAAGTTGTTAAAATAGTTGCTGCTTGTATGGAGAATATTTGTGGAATTTAATATTCATGAAACCAATACTTGAGCCTGCGGCGAAATAAGGAAAAAAGGGGTGGCAAGCGTTTTGGTTTTTCTTTCTTTTATTTCAATGGGCCACGACACAGCAATGGGTTGGAAATATGGATAATTGCATTTGGTGAAATAATCCTTTAATGCTACTTACTGCTCTCTGATGCCAACGATGATGATGTGGAAGTTGTAGTTTCTTATTTTGTTCATTTAATGGAAATACCAAAAAAGGGTGTTGTTCCTGGTTGGGTAGCAAGCAAATATCAAAAAGTGCTTGTGGTTAACCCTCACACACACACACACACATTTTCATAAAAAGGGGCATTAAAGAGTTTGTTTGGTTGAAAATACGCTTAAAATTAACACATCTGTTCATTCATTCCTTTATTCAGTCATTCTTTAGTTCATTACACTTGAACTGCAATTGCAGTGCTGACACAGGATCCTTGTTGTGGTGTTTGCGTTTGTTTTTTTAGTAATTGTTTTTTACACAATTTTAACAATTGTTGCCATTTGTTTATGAGTGTGTATGTGTGTGTTAAACCTCTAAAATGTGTTTGTTAAGTGAAATATAAATGTTTTTTTTCTTTGTTTGATTCACTTGTTGTAATTATTTTGAACACATATCGCTTGTTTTGTTAAAATTGTAACAATTTGTAGTCCTTAAAATTATTACTGATGATATGATTTTAGAGAATGTTTGTTTGCTTGTTCATAAAGGTTTGCATGACGCAGCCAATAATTTGTTGTTTGTTTGGTTTTACTTTCAAATGATACATAATTTAGCCTAGAGGTGTTTGCTGCAATTGTTGTTTCCATATGTCAGTTATTGTCAAAACTTAAAATCTGTCATGATATAGTAGACGACTAGTTATGAAAACTAGATAGACGGGATATAAATTTTTCAAGCAAAACCGAACATTTTTCATACAAAATATAAAAGTTGAAGAAAGAGGGAAAAAATCACGAAAGAATAGACTATAGACTAGTCTGTAGAATAGACTGTAGAATAAACTAAAGACTGGACTATAGACTAAACTATAGACTAGAGTATAGACTAAACTATAGACTAGACTGTAGAATAAACTAAAGACTAAACTATGGACTAAACTATAGACTAGAGTATAGACTAGACTGTAGACTAGATTACAGACTAGACTACAGACTAGACTATAGACTAGACTATAGACTAGACTATAGACTAGACTATAGACTAGACTATAGACTAGACTATAGACTAGACTATAGACTAGAC
>NC_060950.1:13773468-13776935 GCF_022045245.1 Lucilia cuprina
ACTGAACTAGAACTGAACTAGAACTGAACTAGAACTGAACTAGAACTGAACTAGAACTGAACTAGAACTGAACTAGAACTGAACTAGAACTAAACTAGAGCTGAATTAGAACTGAACTAGAACTGGACTTGAACTGAGCAAGAACTTATGGATGTGCTGTAAAAGTCACAGAAAATTATAGTCTCACTGTAATAAAGCCTAAAGCTAATTGTTGTTGCAAATGAAATTGCTGAAGCTTTTTCCATTTTATTCTAACTTTTTTGAGTATTTAACTGAGTTTTTGTTGTCGTTGATGGGGAGGAGATGTATGATGACTACAATGATGATGTGTTGCTAGCACGTTATACATACTGAGTACTGACAATATGCCTGAATGTGCACATAAGAAAATCTAATTACGACCAAAGGATGAGTGCTTAATTATACGTAAACAATTTTGTTTTTACTCCGAGACTTTTGAGCAATGAATATGCATGCATATATGTATGTAGGTGTGTGCGTGTGTTTTTTTTAATTTACATCTGAGTTTTCGATTGCCAACTACTGCTAGGAAAGAATCATAATGAAATGTGTAAAAAGTGTAGACAGAAAAATGTTTCAAAGATTTTTTTCCACATATGTACATAAATCTAAGTTTTTTTCCAAATGCAATTAACTACATTTAGAAGTGTAATTATAACAGTAACTAGCTATTTAGGAATTTTAAAATTGACTTTATTAATATATTTTATGGAACTAATAAAGCTTGAGCTCATTTTGTACGATTTGCAATATTTCATGTAATACAAGAGGCTTTATATTATATTTATCCTTTAAGTGGAAAAACCCCTTAACATTAGCAGTCATATCAGTATTACCTCTATGAATTCTTGTTAACTTGTTAAATCAATTTGAAAAACAAAATTCCTATTTAAGTCTCGTTTTCTTTGGTGAATGTTTTTCTAGTTGAATTTTGAATATGATTAAATATCCTACGGCCAACAACAACAACAGCGACGACAACATCAACGATAAAATACCATTATAAAATGCAAAAACCATCAGAAATTATTCCTGCCTTCTACCAAACCCAAACCAACCATACCCCATCCACCATCACCTTATCATGACCATCAACAACATCATCGTCATTTTAAATTCTCTTTCTTTCTAAATTGTGTTCTAAATAAAAGTGAACAAAAAAAAAAGAAAAAAAAAACAAAAATAATTTCATTTGAAAAATATGAATAAAAATGAAATGAGAAAAAAGTTTATTTAAACTTCATAACCACTAGAAAAGAACAAAATATCAACAAACAAATATCCCCCGAATAAGACTAAAGACAAATTTTATAAATCGCGAAAATATGTGAAATTTCTTTTTTTGAATATATGTTATAAAAGCGTGGAATTATATAATGAAAATTTCATTTCAATTTGTGGCTTTTACAATTCATTTTTGGTTTTTCACTTTTAACTTGGCAGTTGAAATAAAATCCATTCAAATAAAATAAATTAAATGACATGAATTACGATGATGACAGTTGTTAAATGTTGTTTATTTCAATTATTTATAAAATATTTATTAACTAGACTTATCTTTTCTTTCTGTGAATAAATGTACTTTGATTTTTTGCGTATTATAATTTTGTCTAGGGTCTAGACTATGTTCCATATTTTTAGGCAAGAGTTCAAACTATAGATCAAGACTATAGACTAGACTATAGACTTGACTATAGACTAGACTATAGACTAGACTATAGACTAGACTATAGACTAGACTATAGACTAGACTATAGACTAGACTATAGACTAGACTATAGACTAGACTATAGACTAGACTATAGACTAGACTATAGACTACACTATAGACTAGACTATAGACTAGACTATAGACTACACTATAGACTAGACTATAGACTAGACTATAGAATACACTATAGACTACACTATAGACTAGACTATAGACTATCTAGATTATTAGTATTGGTTATGTACTACTATATTCTACTGTAAGGTCAATTAATTTGTTTTTTTTTTTTATTTTTTTAATTTTTATAATTATATTTGAATGCAATTGGTTTATTAATATAAATAATTTTATTTTGCAACAATTAAAATATTAAATTAAAAAATACTAGAAACATTTTTAAAATATTTTGTTAGTTTGCTTTGTATTTTAATTGCTATGTAAACATAAATTAATTCAATTTCTACAATTAATTAATAAACTAAAAATTACATAAAAAAAACAAATAACAAAAACAAACATGTACAATTTTAATATGTTTAATATATGGGCAATGTCTGATAAAAATGAAACATTTCAATTAATCATAAAACATCATCAACAATACTATTATCAACGACATCAAAAAAAAAAAAAACTATTGCAATTGAAATTTATGAACAAAAAAAAAAGGAAAATATCAGTAGAGGCATTTTTAAACCACCACCAAAGTAGTCTGAGACCTTATAGAAACATGATATAATATTGCATAGTTCTAAAATACAAAAAAAAAATTGTAATTGTATGATGACAATAATTTTTTCATATTTTTTTAAACAGATAAAATATTAGGGTAGTAACAATTTATAAGAAAAATAGTTTTTAAAACTCGTTACAGTAGGAATCATAGTTTCTTTGTTAAAAAGTGTTTTGAATAATTTTTACAATAGTTAGTTATCAAAATTTATTTTTGAGCCACCCTAATATATTAAATTCATTCATCTATTTACACATACATACATTTTTCATATAATATATGTATGAGTTTGCATATGTATTCGTTTGTAATTGAATGTTTATGAATAATACGATTAGACAGTAAAAATATTTTAATTTACTTCAATTAAGAATTAATTAAGAGTCATATAAATATGGGAGGCCTTTTAATAATAATTGCAACCAACCACTTCCAATGCTGGAAGAGAGATCAATGCCACTGTATGTCGTTTTTAGTAATGAGAATTTTTTAATAAATTGGTTGCATGTAAAACCCATTTTTTTTGCTCTGCTATCTCTTTCGTCTCTTATTATTATAATTATAATCATTTAAGTGTTTTTAATTATTTAATTGGAAAACATAATAATTGACACGATTTTGGATTTTATTTATTTTTATTTATAATACAAGACACTCGCTTCTTTACGATACATTTGCGAGTTAAATTTCTTAATAATTATTAATGTGATCAATTTAAAATGCGGGTGTATTGTGAGAAGAAGTATTATGACACTGTATTTTATTACAAATTAAAATAAATTAAATCAAAGGGTTTCTCCCCATGCTATATAAAAATTGGTAAATTTAAAAAATTCCCAGCACAAATTAAGCTTTTACTTAAGATCTAACAATTTAACAGCTGAGCTTAGGCTGAGCCTAGTCTATAGCCTAGTCTATAGTCTAGTCTATAGTCTAGTCTATAGTCTAGTCTATAGTCTAGTCTATAGTCTAGTCTATAGTCTAGTCTATAGTCTAGTCTAT
>NC_060950.1:13777035-13779160 GCF_022045245.1 Lucilia cuprina
TAGACTATAGTCTGGACTATAGACTATAGTCTGGACTATAGACTATAGTCTGGACTATAGACTATAGTCTGGACTATAGACTATAGTCTGGACTATAGACTATAGTCTTGACAATAGACTATAGTCTGGACTATAGAATATAGTCTGTACTATAGACTGTACTATAGACTATAGTCTGTACTATAGACTATAGTCTGTACTATATACTATAGTCTGTACTATAGACTATAGTCTGTACTATAGACTATAGTCTTGACTATAGACTATAGCTTGGACTATAGACTAGACTATAGTCTGGACTGTAAACTATAGTCTGGACTATCGACTAGACAATAGTCTGGACTGTAGACTAGATTATAGTCTGGTCAATAGACTAGATTATTGTCTGGACTATAGACTAGACTATAGTCTGGACAATAGACTAGACTATTGTCTGGAATATAGACTAGACTATAGTCTGGACCATAGACTAGACTATAGTCTGGACTATATACTAGACTATAGACTAGACTATTGTCTGGACTATAGACTAGACTGTTGTCTGGACTATAGACTAGACTATAGTCTGGACAATAGACTAGACTATTGTCTGGACTATAGACTACGATGTAGTCTAGACTAAAGACTAAACTTCATACTAGACTAGAGACATGACAATAGACTAGACTATAGTATGTACTTTAGGCTAGACTATAGCCGAAAGTGTTGACTAGTATATAGTCTTGACTATAGATTAGACTATAGTATGGATTATGGACTTAACTACAGTCCGGGTTATAGACTAGACTATTTTCTGGACTATGGAATACACTATGATCTGGATTATAGTCTGGATTATAGACTAAACTAAAGTCTGGACTAGAGACTAAACTATAGTCTAGACAATAGAATGAACTATAGACTAAACTATAGTCAGGGCTATAGACAAAACTATAGTCTGGACTATGCACGAAACTATAGTCTGCATTATGGACTAATATATAGACTGCACCATAGACTAAGCTATAGTCTGTAGTATAGACTAATATATAGGTTCTAGTCTCTATGGATTGGCCTATAGTAAATAGCAACTATACATTTGTATTATCTATAGTTACATATACTAACATATTTACACGACTCTCCCAAAATAAAACCTAATCAAATGACAGTCCTTTAAAATTCAATTGAGTGTATATAAACATGTCCTTACGGATCATTAATGACGTCTTTCTTATCTCGATATGTGGCGTATGTTAAATGTTTTGCATGAAATTGAGGCAAACAAAATAAAATTATTGCCAACTTAACGCCTTTTGGTGCACAGTGGTAGAAGTAAAAGAAACCCCACTAAACACCACGGGGGGGAAAGTCATAAACAATGACACAAAAAAACAACACCAAATACAAAAGGGCTTCTGAAATAGCCAAAAGGCATACAAATGTCTGCTAAACTAACTTGAAAAAACAGCAAACAGGAAAATATAAAAAACGTGTCCATTGTGTTTACAACAATTCAGCATACAATTATTAAGCAGAAAAAAAACATGTAAACAACATGACTTTGTTATTCTGCAAAAATAAATGATGAAAGTATGAATGAGTGAATAGATGATTTTATTTATTTATGTATAAATAATGACGCATAAACAAACCACAAAAACACTCAACAATAAACGTATGTATGGATAATGATGATCCCTTATTTAGACTTTGATTCCTACATAGTGTCTGCTGGTTTCTATTATTCTTTAGAAATATGTCAACATATTAAGCAAGCCATGGGGAGGGGGAAGAAGAGGGTGGTATGGTTCAATAAATATTCAATAAATGAAAATTATATATTCAAATTAGTTACAAAAATATTGTAATTTATGAATTATTTTGTTATTTGTTTACTTTTGATACATAAGTTATAATAACGAAAGTATAGAAACCTAAATTAAAGAATAGACTAAATTAAAGAATATGGACTAGACTATGGACTAGACTATAAACTAGGCTATAAACTAGACTATGGACTAGACTATAAACTAGGCTATAGACTAGACTATAGACTAGGCTATAGACTAGACTATAGACTGGACTATAGACTAGACTATAGACTAGACTATAGACTAGACTATAGACTAGACTATAGACTAGA
>NC_060950.1:13779260-13786386 GCF_022045245.1 Lucilia cuprina
CAGACTATAGTCTAGTCTATAGTCCAGACTATAGTCTAGTCTATAGTCCAGACTATAGTCTAGTCTATAGTCCAGACTATAGTCTAGTCTATAGTCCAGACTATAGTCCAGACTATAGTCTAGTTTATAGTCCAGACTATAGTCTATAGTCCTGACTATAGTCTAGTCTTTAGTCCAGACTATAGTTTGGTCTATAGTCCAGACTATAGTCTACTCTATGGTCCATACTATAGTTTGGTCTATAGTCCATATTATAGTTTGATCTACGCTTCATACTATAATCTCGCCTCAGGTACTGACTATAGGCTGGCCTAATAGCCTATATTCTGTACAGTCTAGTCTATTGTCAAGTCTGGAGTCTACTCTAAAATCTAGTTTACATATAGTCTAATCCGAACAAGACTATAAACTGGAATATAGTCCAAACTAAAATTCTAAAATTCGCAATTTTACTAAATATTCAATAAAATTTAAATTTATAAAAATTATTTAAAAAATATTTTTTTTCTCATTGCAGTTTAAATTTTGCCTCATATAAAAACGGGTAAGTCCTTTTCATTAATTTTTTAATTGAATATTTTTTTGCAAAAAAATCACACACTCGAACAAAAATTAAAACTTTCAGTTTTAATTTCCCTAATCCTTAATAAATCATTGTTCAAACACCTCCCAGAGACCTTAACAACAGACCAACGACCTGTAATGAGTTTTCAACATGAAAACAAACAAATTGAAATAGAATTTATTTGTTTTACTTAATAGCTCCTCCTTTCTTAGTACATTTGAAAATGACAATAAATAAATTTTATTATAATGGCCGTTTTTGTGTTCGAAAGGACTCAATAGAAACAAGTGTGTGTGTGTAAGTAGTTATATACATAAACACATGAAATCCCTTTTACAAATTTGAAATTGTTTGTTGTTTGATACTTGTAAAATTATAAAAACATTTTCATCATTATGATCTGCTAATTGCTGGCGTATCATTAAGCCACTTAGGTTTTAAGGATATAACACAACTCAACACACACAATTCAAAAAACAATTTAAGGGTAACAAAATGTTATAATAACGTTTACATGGAAAATAAAAGAGATTTTATTAATAGAATTCTCTTAAGTATTTATTTAGGAATTTGTCATTGTTGTCACCCCAGGTTTAGTAAAAATTAGGGTGTAAAACTTAAATTTGACTATAATTGCAAAATGTTTCTTTTTTTTCTTTCTTCTTAAACCAACAATTAACAAGCAACCTCACAGTTTGATTTGTGAATTGAAATTGAAGTTTGTTTGCAGTTTAAAATTCTTGTCATAAAACGTTTTGTTGTTAATATACAGGGTGTTTTGTTTGTGAATCACTTCAGTTGCTTAAACTTTTAAATTGTTTGCACACTTATGTTTGTTTGTTTTTCTTTGTTGTTTGGTCAAAAGGATATATAAGCCTTAATGTTTTCTCTTTTAAACAATTTAACCACTAACGTATAAAGTAGTAAAATAACAGTTTGCCTCGTATAAACAAAGTCAGTGTTAATCTTAAACGGATATGGCTGGAATTTTTAGCGGAAACATAATGCCGGGCGGAAACATTAAGATCTTTTCTTCTTCTCTGTTGAGTGTAATGATGCCTAAATTGTCTTATACACGTGTCTCGCATTAAAACTGTTTGTTGTTTATTAAACAATAATCGATACCTTAATGTACTTACGTTTCATTATTATTGTTGCTACTGTTGTTGTTATTGTTGTTGTTGTTGCCATTATTATTACTGCCCGCTGTGTTCGAACTGCCAAATGTACCAAATATATGAGTACCAAATTGTTGGGCGGCATTGGCTGTATTTAAACTGGTAGTTGGTGTCGTTGATGCGCTACTTGAACGTGTTGACAATGATATGGGTCCACCCACTTCTATGGGTGAATCGGTATTACGTGAATTAGATGGGCTATTGGTAGGATTTCGTGGTGTTCTAGCGCCTGGTGAGGGTGAACCGGCACTTATTGAGCCCACTGATTGTGAGCCTGAATGTCCACTGTTCATTTGATTCGATGACAAAGGTCTTTCATTGTCTGAATCCATACCAGTGCCGCCGTGAGGACTTAGGTGTGATGATCCTGGGCCGGGACTGTGTGAACGTTGATGATGTGGTTCATCATCATCCATTTCACCGGTTATATCGGGTGAGGATTCGCGGCTGTCATGCAACTGGAAAGAGACGGTTTTTTTTTGGATTTTATTTTATACAAAATGAGCAAAAGAAAAATTTAAATTTCACTAAAAAGTCTATAGTCAGTCTGCAGTCCGCGCTATGATCAAACTATAGTTTGTCTTTAGGCTGACAATAGTCAGTCTATAGTTTGTCTATTGTCAGCCTACAGTCAGACTGCAGTAAGTTTATTGTCCAGGCTATAATTAGTCTAAAGTTGTCTTTAGTCAGTATATAGTCTGTTTATAGTCAGTCTAGAGTATCAGGCTATAGTCAGCCTACAGTCTAGACAATAGCCTGTCTATATCTCAGACTATAGTCAGTCTATAGTCCAGACTATAGTCAGTCTATAGTGTAGAATATAGTCAGTCTATAGTGTAGACTATAGTCAGTCTATAGTGTAGACTATAGTCAGTCTATAGTGTAGACTATAGTCAGTCTATAGTGTAGACTATAGTCAGTCTATAGTGTAGACTATAGTCAGTCTATAGTCCAGACTATAGTCAGTCTATAATATAGACTATAGTCAGTCTATAGTATAGACTATAGTCAGTCTTTAGTCTAGACTATAGTCAGTCTTTAGTCTAGACTATAGTCAGTCTATAGTCCAGACTATAGTCAGTCTATAGTGTAGACTATAGACAGTCTATAGTCCAGACTATAGTCACTCTATGGTCTAGAATATAGAATACAGTCTATAGTCCAGACTATAGTCAGTCTATAGTGTAGACTATATTCAGTCTTTAGTTTATGCTATAGTCTGTCTTTAGTCGAGAATATAGTCTGTATATAGCCAAGATTATAGTCAGTCTATAGTCCACACTACAGTCACTCTATAGTCTAGACTACAGTCAGTCTATAGTCTAGACTATAGTCAGTCTATAGTCTAGACTATAGTCAGTCTATAGTCTAGACTATAGTCAGTCTATAGTCTAGACTATAGTCAGTCTATAGTCTAGACTATAGTCTAGATTATAGTCATTCTATAGTCCAGACTATAGTCACTCTACAGTCTAGATTGTAGTCATTATATAGTCCAGACTATAGTCACTCTATAGTCCAGACTATAGTCACTCTATAGTCCAGACTATAGTCACTCTATAGTCCAGACTATAGTCAGTCTATAGTCCAGACAATATTAAAAATGAAAAGTTATAAAACTTTAAAGTAAAAACTATTTTTATTTCAACACCTAAAAGTATGCAATGTTGTATTGAAGGAAACCAAACAAATTGCTTATAGAGTGTGAATTCTTACAAGATTTACAAAATGTTTTATAACTTTTACAATTATGAACCGATTTTAACAAGTGATATGTTGTTTCATTGAAAACAAAATGGTCTTTAAAAAAATTAATTAGTCTCAAAGTTTTGTTAAAGTTATTGCTTTTTTTTAGTTTTTTTTTCTTCTCTATTAAAAAATTCTTCATATTTATTTACTTTATATACATATATATTAACCCTACACACTTACCTTATCCAATGATACACTACTACAATCGCCATTTTCACGCTTGCGTTGTTCATCCTTAAGGCGTTCTGCTTTACGCCATTTGGCACGACGATTTTGAAACCAAACCTGAAAATAAAAATTGACAAGACAAAAATAAATAGAAAATTTTATTACTTTAACCACATCTAATTTAACTTTAAATAAACAATAGTTTTATGAAAAAGAAAAAAAATATTAAAAAAAATATATATATGTATTCATCTATATAATGTATTGTTTGCTTTTTGCCAAATGCTTTAGGCAAATTAAAATGTTTAAATAAATTGAAAAAGTTTTCAAAACTATACAATAGAATATTTTCACGCTTAAATAAGTTTCGTTTTTTTCTCCTTTTAAACGTAAAATAATATTATATGTATAAAGGTTGTGAATGGAAATGAATAGGTAAAGTTTTAGTTATTGCTTGGTGAGTGGTTTCAGAGAGGATTTGGAGGAGTTATTTTTTTTTTATATTTATAAAAGGTTTAAATGAATGTTATTGTTTTATTAAGGGAATTATTATTAATAAAGTTTTATAATTGACAAAAATATTTAAAAAACTTAGAAAATATGTGCCACAAACTGTTGGAGGCTATTAGTAACAACATACACTCAAAGAAATCAATCTGAAACGTTTTTAGATGTACGTGTTTTCTTAAACAAAGTACTTGGTTTAAGTACGGATCCTTATGCCTTCTTTGGGACAAAACTAACTTACAATATAGTGAATTGATCCCAAAAAGTTCTTGATGTGAGTTCAATTCGTACTTGATTTCTTTATTTGAGTTCATTGAGTCCTTTGTCTAGTTCAAACACCAGTACATAGACTAGTTGTGATTTTTTCTATAGATTGGGCCATGGACCAGTAAATGTCTTGGATCATACTTGAATCTATAAACCCAAAGACCAGTCCCATAGACTAGTTTAGTACAGATACTATTGCTTAAACTTGTTCTGAGTTTTTTCCATAGACTTATCCATGGACCAGTTAATAATCTAGTCCACACATCAGACAAGAAAGCATAGCAAGCAAGTCTTGGTTCATACTTGAATCTATAAACCCAAAGACCAGTCCCATAGACTAGTTTAGTACAGATACTATTGCTTAAACTTGTTCTGAGTTTTTTCCATAGACTTATCCATGGACCAGTTAATAATCTAGTCCACACATCAGACCAGAAAGCAGAGAATTGTCCAAGTATATACAAGACCAATCAATACTAGTCTAATTTACAGATTCTTCTATGGACTAGACTTAGTCTATAGCCTTTAGCAAAGTCGTGTTCATAGATGGTTAATTAGTTATTGTGCGCTCCTTAACCAGTGTCTCAGGTGGGAATCGAACCTACTGGAGGCATGTTAATAGATTAGACTTAAAATGTCTAGTTCGGAGACTATAGCATAGACTAGTCTAATACAGAGATTACTGCATAGACTAGTTGAGAGTTGTTTCCATAAGCCTGAGAATAGACCTGTAGTCTTGTATACATTAGACTACAGACAAGTATATGCAAAACCAATAGATACCAGTCAAATTCACACATTATTCTAGGGACTAGACCAGAGATACAAGCCGATACAAAATGGTCGTTGGTGGCGGCGCAGCCATTTTAGGTCGGCGGTGGCGGCTTATTATAGAAAATATCGGCGGCGGCTAAACTGTTTTCTCAATTCAACTTTTTCTTCAGAAATTTTCATTATAAGCATTTATTATATTGAAAATCTCTGTATAAAAACTGTTTCTATATAAGATTTTTTCGCACAATATAGATATTTATAGTGTGGCAACTGTTTTTAATTTGAAATAAGAATTAAAATAGTAGCAATTCCGTTTAAATTGATGAAATTTTTTTCTGAAATACAAGTGCGGCTAAGTTTAAGGCGGCTTAGCTTTTGTGCAGAAAGAAGTTGGCGGCGGCTTGCAAAATATTACCGGCGTCTAGCCGCCGCCGATTTGAGCCGTCTCAGCTTGTATCTCTGGACTAGACTTAGACATAAAGCAGAGTATAATTCAGAACTAAACTCTTGTTTAGATTAGACTAAATACCAATCAATATAAGTCTAATTCCAAGACTAATCGATGACCTTGTCAACTGTTCTTGTCCTTTAACAGTTAATAAAGTAGTCCATAGGCATGTCCTTAAAAAAGCCAAAAGACTTGTTCTTAAAATTGTCTATATCCTAAACCTTCCTTTTCGAAAATCTATTAAAAGAAAAGTAGTTATTTCAGGAACCTTTTATGTGTAAAAATGTGGACAATTTTAGGAATTTGAATCAAAAACTTAAATCATTTTTTAAAAATTTGACCTAAACTTCAAATATTTATACAAATTTTCTAATAATCCCAATTATCCTTTTATATTGTATATTCTGCTTAAAAGTTCAACAAAGAAAAACAAATTATGTTCATCAAAACTTAAACAAAATTATAACAATAAAATACCACAAAATTAATAAAGAAGTATAAGAAAGAAGAATAATAAATAGAATATGAAAATGTAATTTAGAAGATTATTTCATTTTATTTTTATAAGTAACAAACTAACTAAATTGAAATCGATGATTCCCAAAGGCCAACAACAGGAAAAAGCAAGTAATAATAAAAAAAAAGAGAAAAGGAGCAAAATATAAAACAAAAAAGATGGAGCCTTTAAGCTATAAACTGCAAAAAAAAAAAGAAAACATAATATATAAAAAAATGGGGAAACATGCGCGGCAAAGGGCAAACAACCCCCAAAAAAAGTGAAGTGAATAAAATTGGGAGAAAAAAATAGGTGGGCGTTACAGAAAAGAACAAAAAATATATGGGAAAAAATAACGGTAAAAAAACAATAATGGTTAAATTGGTGGGTGGCTAAAGGAAGTTTACTGACACTACAACAAACACAGACTCACACGCACACACACACGGACAAAAAGTAAGTGGAAAAATATGAATATAATAACAAAATAATAAAAGGATATTGAGCGAGTCAGTAGTCAGGGAGTACAGATAATTTATATTTTTACCCAAGGAGAATATGTACATATGTATGCGTGTGTATGTGTTTCTGTGCGTTTGTCTGTGTATGTATAAGGTCTCAAGTTGATTGCATTATATATATTTTATAAAACACAAAGCATTATAAAGCTTTTTTAGATAGATTTTTATATTGTTTTACATACATACATCTACTTGCAATTACATACAAATATTACCCATATACATACAACCTTAAGGCTAACAATTCAATTTAAAAACAAGTTAGAGTGCTGAAGTCGGCTATAACGAATCTTAAGAGGACTTCATCTATGAACCAGATACTTTTGTTTTATAACAAATAAAATAGTCTAGTCTATGGTCTAGTCTATAGTCTAGTCTATAGTCTAGTCTATAGTCTAGTCTATAGTCTAGTCCATAGTCTAGTCTATAGTCTAGTCTATAGTCTAGTCT
>NC_060950.1:13786486-13789390 GCF_022045245.1 Lucilia cuprina
TTCTAGTTCAGTTCTAGTTCAGTTCTAGTTCAGTTCTAGTTCAGTTCTAGTTCAGTTCTAGTTCAGTTCTAGTTCAGTTCTAGTTCAGTTCTAGTTCAGTTCTGTTTATTTCCATTTCATTCTAGTCTTTAGTCTACTCCATAGTCTCGTCTATATTACAATATTCTATTCATCCCACTGTACTGAGTAGTACAAGTAAATAAATAAATAAATAAATAAAGACAAGAAAGAGAGAGAAATTAAACAAATTACGAAATAAAACAAAACGAGAAAAAAGTCAATAAAAGAAGAAAGTAAATCTTGTGATTTTACAAGTGTTTGCTACAGTTGTTGTGTCAGGACTAATTGGTCTGGAGGATAGAAAATAAAAGACAAATGAATAAAGAAGATTTCTACTTTGCATTTATATTTTTAACAAATTTAAGACAAAGTTTTAACGTTTTTTTTGTTTTCACTCTTTGTAATTAATTAATAAAATTAAAAATTTTCACACGCTAACTTTTTTAATTAACAAAAAAAAAAACGTTGAAAGAATCAAACTTTTTAAAAGATTTTTGAAATTATTACGTCAAAAAAGTTTCACATTTTTATTGTTGTTTTTAACACATATTCACACTCGTATATAGCAAAAAAATAAAGCCTTTGGGCCAAATACTTATGAATGTATATGGTTAATTTGCACATACAGCTAAACACATGTTTTATTATATGGAGTAACTTGTAGCAGTGTGTGTAAGTTAAAAATTCTTTCTCTTTCCCGCCTATATGTTTAACATTCGAAGGATGTTAAATTTAATTTCCGTTTTAATGAAACCGTTGGAAAATTCATGAACACAAGTGTATGTGTGTGAGGAGGTTAAGTATTTTCTTTAAAAACTTGAGTGTGTTGATATATTTTATTTTTTTTTTTTAATTTTATTGTACAATATTATTAATTACTTAATGAATAATTTAATACTGCTTTAATTTCGTTATTAACAATTTCATTATTGTATATGTTTTTTTTTTAATTAAGAGATTTTTCTATAAATTTAAAAGAACTTAAATTATTGAAATAATAAAGAAAAAAGTAGCAAACTTTAATTTTATGTAGAAAGCTCTAACTTTGTACGAATCTTTTCAAATGACATTTTTATTAAAGTTAAACCTTTTCCCTATGTCCAGGAGAAAATTTATAAAGATCACTTAAAAATTACTCAAGTTAGAACGTTTTTAAAGTTGTAAAATTTTACTCAAATTTCAATATTTTAATAACAAAAATTATTTCTAATATCTTTACAGAAACTGTGGTTTTCGTCCAGTACTCAACGATACACCAACATCTATAGCTAGTGCCGCTGGTTCAACAACGCGACCAAATCATGCCACTTCATTATTTTTGCCACCACATTTGGCTTCACTTAGCTCACAATTTTCACAGCAGCCTCTATTTCCTGGTTTAAAAGGTAAGTTGTCAAATTTCTATAAACTTTATGTAATAGGATATTTCCCGTTAAAGACAAAGCCACCCCCCGTTAAGAAAGCAAAACTAATTTCAAATTGAAGTGATTTGAAAAAGAAAACAAATTCCATCATCTTTAGTAATAAAATTTAAAATTGCCCGACAGACAGCTACTCAATCAATGTTTTCTAGCATGTCAATTGCAATTAATGTCCTTGACAAAAATCCTTATCGATTGATTATGTTTTCTTTCTTTAAACAACATCTCGCTGACAAATTTTCTAAACTTTATAGACATTGACAGCTTTGATTTTATAAGCTTTTAGTTAAATTAGCACAGCAGCTGCTACTGTTTTCAAAAATAACTAAATTTTTAATCAAATTAAAAGCTATCAAATTTTAGAAAATATTTAATATTTATTAACCCGAATCCTTTGGTCCTTTCAGGTGTACCCTCTTTTCCAGGACTCTGTTCTTGTTGCACCCTAAAGCCTCCTCATTCGTCTGCCAACTCGGTGGCAGTATCTTGTTCTTCAGCCACCAGTTCACCGGAATCACCACCTCATTCCACACATTCCAATTGTGATCCACGTTCTTCATCCGTTGCCGAATTGAGACGTAAAGCTCAAGAACATTCTGCTGCCTTATTGCAATCGCTTCATGCCGCCGCTGCTGCTGGTTTAGCTTTTCCCGGTCTTCATTTGCCGCCTTTATCTTTTCATCATCACAACACGCTAACTAATGCTCATCATCATGCTGCTGCCGCTGCAGCAAGTGTTCGTTTGAAAAATGAAGCTCAAGATATGACCGCCAGTACTATGAATGGTTTAGTTGCCAATATGATGCCTTCAGTAACCAGTTTAATGGAACAATCATCACCCAATTCAAATCAAACACCACCCACATCGTATCAACAACAGCAGCAGCAACTTTTACAGCAACAACAACAACATCAAGTGCATACTCATGGCCAACTTTCACCACCGACTACACCAACTCAAACTTCCAACTCCTCCAAAGATACACCGCTCAACTGTACTAATGGAGCGATTATAACCAAAACTGAATGAATATATTAAGTAGTTTCATAATACACTTAGAGGTTTCTTTTCAAAATTTTTATATTTAAAGTAATTAAGTTTTCTTGCCCGATATTATTTTTTAATGAAATATAATTAATAGTTTTAAGTATATAGTTATTTAAAAATTATTGTTAAAAAAAAACAAAAGACATTTTTAATTTAAGTAAAATCCCCTTTGCAATTATGTGCAAAATAGTTTCAAACTAAAACTTTCTTATATTATGAAAGAAGTGGAAATGATTAAGAGTTTTGGGACCTATTAACAAAAAAACGAGTTCAGTTCTAGTTCAGTTCTAGTTAAGTTCTAGTTCAGTTCTAGTTCAGTTCTAGTTCAGTTCTAGTTCAGTTCTAGTTCAGTTCTAGTTCAGTTCTAGTTCAGTT
>NC_060950.1:13789490-13791190 GCF_022045245.1 Lucilia cuprina
CTAGA
Organism: Lucilia cuprina; assembly: GCF_022045245.1. Lineage (NCBI taxonomy): Eukaryota > Metazoa > Arthropoda > Insecta > Diptera > Calliphoridae > Lucilia > Lucilia cuprina. The sequence goes on from NC_060950.1 coordinate 13,789,496, forward strand.
ACTGAACTAGAACTGAACTAGAACTGAACTAGAACTGAACTAGAACTGAACTAGAACTGAACTAGAACTGAACTAGATCTGAACTAGAACTGAACTAGAACTACACTAGAACAGAACTAGAACTGAACTAGAAATATACTAGAACAGAACTAGAACTCAACTAAAACTGAAATAGAACTGAACTAGAACTGAACTAGAACTAAACTAGAACTGAACTAGAGCTGAATTGGATCTTCAACGGAATAATTTTGTAGTTTACAATATATTTGTTTTATTTTCTAATTAAGTTCAACTATTTAACAAATTGCCGTTATGGTCCATCATCGTCTTCATCTTTTGTATTAGGTACTTCGACACACGCATCTATACATTCCTGTTTACTGTCAAATCGATTTTCATTACCCATACAACCAGTATAAATAAATTTTTCGCAAGTATTAGTGTTATTCATATAAGACCAAGTTGTGAAATTACCAAAACACTCTTTTGGCGACAATAAAGGTTCCTCGTAACAAATTTCTAAAAATGGGTATTCAAATATTGAGCAAAAAATATATATAGGAAGAGTTACAAACTTACCACTTCTAAAATCTTCTAACGCTAGAGTCAATAGAAATACTAAAGGAAAAACAAAAATGTGAAGATTCATATTGTTGATTTTCATGTTTGAATATCAGAAATGATTTGTACATTTACTATGCATATTTTTTTATTGATGAATAAAAATTTAAGGTGAACGAATTAATTTTCCGTTTAAATGGAAAATGTTCAATATTTTAGCGTCAAAATGTGTTATGTTCACTTTAAAACATAAATTTTGTAAAAAATGTTTGTGTGTCCCAATTGAAATTGAAAAAATTATTTTTATTTTGTGAAATTTTATTATGATTTTTATTATATCTTTATTAACTAATCATTTATTAGATTTCCTATATATTATACAAGTTCATAATGACTCGTATATATTTATATTGCATAAAACATTTTAAATTACTATATATTTTTAAATACATAATTTTAGAGATATTTTTCTTTTTAAATCTATATATTATGTTCTCGTTATTACTACAAGTTTATTTTAATATATTTTTGGTTTTCGACAAAAGATTTTTTTACATTTTAAATTTATTCAAATAATTTTGAAAGAAACTATATTTTATTATTTATTTTTAAATTTTTGATAATAATACTTAATTTTAATTTTTTTTTGCTTTTTATATATAAGGCCCTAAACATTATTAATTGCAAAATGGGAAAATTAAATTTGTAATGACTTTTTCAAAACCCTAAATTCAAATATTTTTTATCAGTTTTGCTTAGGTTGTAAATTGGTTATATTAAAAAGTATAGGAAATTAAAGAAAGGGGCTTAAATGAAAAAGTCTGCTTAATTATAAATTTCCCTACTTAGTGTATTATTTATTTACATGGGTCAAGTTTTTTTATTAGTTATTATATTCTATTTATTTCTGCCTTTAAAGTTTTTATTTTTTAATAAAATTTATGAAAAGATGTTGGTTAAAACTTAAGCTTTAACCGAAGAAGAAAATTACCGAAACCTTGTTTAAAATTTGAATATTTTTTATTTGAATATAACTGAACTAGAACTGAACTAGAACTGAACTAGAACTGAACTAGAACTGAACTAGAACTGAACTAGAACTGAACTAGAACTGAACTAGAACTGAACTAGAAC
>NC_060950.1:13791290-13792951 GCF_022045245.1 Lucilia cuprina
AGTTCTAGTTCAGTTCTAGTTCAGTTCTAGTTCAGTTCTAGTTCAGTTCTTATTCAGTTCTAGTTCAGTTCTAGTTCAGTTCTAGTTCAGTTCTAGTTCAGTTCTAGTACATGTATAAATAGTGTAATTCCAAACATACTGGAAAATGTCATTATTCGTATATTAATTAGTGGAAAATTGATTCGTTCAACTTACGTTCGTAGATAACGTTAACAAATATTATATATTTTAAACTTCAAACAGTCTCTGAACTTCATACCTTCAGCCACAAACGCTAGCAATATGAATATTTTAAATTTTTTATTACCTTTTATGTTCGTATTAACTTTGGCCCAAGAAGATTTTAGAAGTGGTAAGTTCTAAAGGCATATAAAAAGTCTATAGTTTTATTGTATCTTAGACCTGGTTAACTAACATTGAGCAAAATCTAAAACTTGACAAAAATTAATATTCAATATAGACCAGGGCTTAAAAATATGATATTTCATAAATAAATTATTTATTTATTACAAATTTTAGACAGTTGTTTCGAGGAGCCCTTTGTTACCTCTTCCCAGTGCTATGGTAGTTTTAAAGCTTGGTCTTATATTGCTAAAACCAATAGCTGTAAGGAATTTACTTATACAGGATGTCTGGGTAATGATAATAGATATACTTCTGAGCAGGAATGTAAAGGAATGTGTGTTATAAGTCCCAATACAGAAGACGACGAAGAACATGAAGGAATAATGTTTTATATGTGAAAAAATATATAGATATACAGCAAGATCATTGTATTTATAGATTATTTGAAATAATTTGTAATAATTTAATCAATTAAGAATATATATAATGCCAAAAAATATGCATTACATATTGTGCGTATAATATTTAAATAATATAAGCAATTTCTTGTCAAGTGACCCATCTCAAAAAATCGATTTGGATAAAATTTGCATTAATAATAAGTCAGACAAAATTTTTCAGCTATATCGGCAAAGAACTGCAGGACGTTGTATTAAAAATTTTAGTCATTCAGTGTTTTATTCAAAATATAAAAATTAAAATTAGACTAAACTGTAGACAACTAGAACTACAGTAGACAATACTGTAGTTCTAGTTTAGTTCTAGTTGAGTTCTAATTCAGTTCTAGTTCAGTTCTAGTTCAGTTCTAGTAAAGTTCTAGTAAAGTTCTAGTAAAGTTCTAGTAAAGTTCTAGTTCAGTTCTAGTTCAGTTCTAGTTCAGTTCTAGTTCAGTTCTAGTTCAGTTCTAGTTCAGTTCTAGTTCAGTTCTAGTTCAGTTCTAGTTCAGTTCTAGTTCAGTTCCAGTTCAGTTCTAGTTCAGTTCTAGTTCAGTTCTAGTTCAGTTCTAGTTCAGTTCTAGTTCAGTTCTAGTTCAGTTCTAGTTCAGTTCTAGTTCAGTTCTAGTTCAGTTCTAGTTCAGTTCTAGTTCAGTTCTAGTTCAGTTCTAGTTCAGTTCTAGTTCAGTTCTAGTTCAGTTCTAGTTCAGTTCTAGTTCAGTTCTAGTTCAGTACTAGTTCAGTTCTAGTTCTGTTCTAGTTTATTTATAGTTGAGTTCTAGTTCAGTTCTTGTTCAGTTCTAGCTCAGTTCTAGTTCAGTTCTAGTTCAGTTCTAGTTCAGTTCTAGTTCAGTTCTAGTTCAGTTCTAGTTCAGTTCTAGT
>NC_060950.1:13793051-13796072 GCF_022045245.1 Lucilia cuprina
AACTGAACTAGAACTGAACTAGAACTGAACTAGAACTGAACTAGAACTGAACTAGAACTGAACTAGAACTGAACTAGAACTGAACTAGAACTGAACTAGAACTGATACTATGCTACAAATATTTAAATGTTGCATTTTCTTATAAATAAATAGCAATTTGTATAAAATTGTCTTTCTAAAAATATATAAAAATTCAAAATCGATTGCAAAAGTTTTGAGATATATGCGACCAAAAATTATATTTTTATTCAACATGTAAAAAATGGGCGTGGCAGCAGTCTTATCGTGCTGATTATTATGAGAAGCGTTTGGCCAATTGTTTGCTAACTGTAACTAAAATTAGAACTCAATATCACTAAGATTTTATTAATGTCGTTCTAAAAGTGCCAAATGTCTCACTGTGCCCTGGCGGCAAAGTATACATATGTAGTTATTAAAAAAAACCCAAAACCATAATTGATTAAAATATTTATACAAATTAGAGTGTATATTTGCTAAAGCCATCATATACACAATTGTTATTAAACATTCAAGTTCTAAAATTAAAAAAAAAAATGAAAATTATTCCTTTAATTTTTTCTATTTTCTTACTGGTTTCTTCAGCTGTCGCTCTTAAAAATGGTAAGTTGTTTAAAAAATATATTTGTAAAAATTTTTAAATTTTTTTTTATAATATTTTAGCTGTTTGTGGCTTGAGACATTCAGTAGACGGTTACGGTAATCTAGGCTGTATGGCTTACATGCCATCGTGGTCGTACAATGCTGAGATTAATGAATGTGTTAAATTTATCTATGGCGGTTGCGGTGGTAATTCCAATCGTTTCGATTATCTTGCAGAATGTGAAGCTATGTGCAAGGATTGAATTGTAATATATTTTATATAAGAAGGAAAAATGTTTTTTTTTTTAATAAATCAAATATAATATTATACTTGTGAATTTTTATCAAAATAAATACTTCTTTTACTAGAATTGAACTTAAATGAACTAGATGTTAACTAGAAATGAATAACAACTGAACTAGAAGTAAACTAGAACTAAACTAGAGCTGAACTAGAACTGAACTAGAACTGAACTAGAATTGAACTAGAACTGAACTAGAACTTAACTAGAACTTAACTAGAACTGAACTAGAACTTAACTAGAACTGAATTAGAACTAAACTAGAACTGAACTAGAACTGAACTAGAACTGAACTAGAACTGAACTAGAACTGAACTAGAACTGAACTAGAACTGAACTAGAACTGAACTAGAACTGAACTAGAACTGAACTAGAACTGAACTAGAACTGAACTAGAACTGAACTAGAACTTAACTAGAACTGAACTAGAACTGAACTAGAACTGAAATAGAACTGAACTAGAACTGAACTAGAACTGAACTAGAACTAAACTAGAACTGAACTAGAACTGAACTAGAACTGAACTAGAAATGAACAAGAACTGAACTAGAACTGAACTAGAACTGTATTAGAACTTAACTAGAACTGAACTAGAACTGAACTAGAACTTAACTAGTACTGAACTAGAACTGAACTAGAACTGAAATAGAACTGAACTACAACTGAACTAGAACTGAACTAGAACTAAACTAGAACTGAACTAGAACTGAACTAGAACTGAAATAGAACTGAACTGGAACTGAACTGGAATGAACTAGAACTGAACTAGAACTGAACTAGAACTGAACTAGAACTAGAACTGACCTAGAACTGAACTAGAACTGAATTAGAACTGAACTAGAACTGAACTAGAACTGAACTAGAACTGAACTAGAACTGAACTAGAACTGAACTAGAACTGAACTAGAACTGAACTAGAACTAAACTACAACTGAACTAGAACTGAACTAGAACTGAACTAGAACTGAACTAGAACTGAACTAAAACTGAACCAGTATTGAATTTCTTGTTTAGCATCTCTTATCCACCTTTTTCCAATAAACTTTATGTCATATATATTTACCCACATATGTATATGTATTGTATGTGTTTTATAATAATTATTTAAAGATAAGCAAATTAATTAATCAAAAATCCCAAATAAATTGAAATGCATATTTATTTTATGCATCATATTCATATCAGTTCCTAGACATTCAACTTTCTAAAAAGTTAAAAACCTAAAAAATAAAATGAAAATCAATACCTTAATTTTTGTCATTTTGGCACTGATTTCTTCAGCTACAGCTATTAAAAATGGTAAGTTGTTTTATTTTTTTGAAAAAATAGCTAAAAGTAATTTGAATTATTTGTTTGATGTAAATTTTAGCTGTTTGTGGTTTAAGACATTCTATGGATGGTGATGAAGGTGGTTTTGCCTGTGATGCCTACTTTCCATCTTGGTCATATAAAAGTGATACCAACGAGTGTGTCGAATTTGTCTATGGCGGTTGCGGTGGTAATTCCAATCGTTTCGATTCTCTTCAAGAATGTGAGGCTATGTGCAAAGAATAAATATTTCTGTATAGGTTTTTATTAAAAATTATTTGTATAATAAGAAGTAATTAGTAATTTCGTATTAATAAAAAATCGAATCATTCACATTACCTAGAATTTTCACTCAATATTATACATAAATTTTGTTTATTTTTGTTTCATAACAATTGTTAAATTAATAATAGTTTTTGCATAAGACTAGAACTAGAAGTGAACTAGAACTGAACTCGAACTGAACTAGAACTGAACTAGATCTGAACTAGAACTGAACTAGAACTGAACTAGAACTGAATTAGAAGTGAACTAGAACTGAACTAGAACTGAACTAGATCTGAACTAGAACTGAACTAGAACTGAACTAGAACTGAACTAGAAGTGAACTAGAACTGAACTAGAACTGAACTAGAACTGAACTAGAATTGAACTAGAACTACACTAGAACTGAACTAGAACTGAACTAAAACTGAACTAGATTTGAACTAGAACTGAACTAGAAGTGAACTAGAAGTGAACTAGAAGTGAACTAGAACTGAACTAGAACTGAACTAGAACTGAACTAGAACTGAACTAGAACTGAACTAGA
>NC_060950.1:13796172-13802383 GCF_022045245.1 Lucilia cuprina
TCTAGTTCAGTTCTAGTTCAGTTCTAGTTCAGTTCTAGTTCAGTTCTAGTTCAGTTCTAGTTCAGTTCTAGTTCAGTTCTAGTTCAGTTCTAGTTCAGTTCTAGTCAGCTCTAGTTCAGTTCTAATTCAGTTCTAATTCAGTTCTAGTTCAGTTCTAGTTCAGTTCTAGTTTAGTTCTAGTTCAGTTCTAGTTCAGTTCTAGTTCAGTTCTAGTTCAGTTCTAGTTCAGTTCTATTTCAGTTCTAGTTCAGTTCCAGTTCACTTATAGGTTAGTTATAGTTTCGTTTAAGTGCACTTCTAGTTTAATTTTAGTTCAGACAACGTATCGCTTCAAAATTCACACAATTTGAAAAAAATATCTAAAATGCTTTAATAAATTGTTCAACTAAATCAAGAGAAACAACCAAATTTTAAACTTTTAAAAATTATTTATATTTACAAAAAAAAAATCACACGCACTTTTCCTTTTAAATTAAAAAACTAAAAATTTCTTTTAATTTATTCCTTGCACATAGTTTCGCATTCCTGTTGAGAATTGAAACGGTTAAGATTGCCACCACAACCGCCATAGACGAATTCAACACATTCGTTGGTAGCAGAATTGTAGGACCAGGATGGAATGTAAGCAGCACAGGCGATAAGACCATTACCGTCGGCGGAATGTTTCAAGCCACAGGCAGCTAAAATCGACAGAATTGTAAGAATAGATGTTCAGAAATACATTTTTACCTTAAGATCTTACCATTTTTAATAGCAACGGCAGAGGAAACCAAAGCGAAGATGGCAAACAATAAAGCAAAGATTTTCATTTTTAAAATTTTATTTTTTTTTTTTTTCTTTTTTAGAGAACAACTTTCAACAAAGTTTAGTTTTAGACTGATTTTAAGATTTGTAGATTTAAAAACTTTTATAGGAAATTATTAAACTTAAGCATCACAAAATATTATTTTTTGGGATTTTGTACAAATTATTTATTTACTGTTTAAATAAATACATAAATATGAGATTAATTTACACATTTATATATAAATTTACTGATGTTGTGTGTATGTGTGTTGTGTGATATTGTTTGTTTTCAAAGATCGCGTGTACATGTCTGTATGTCACTATTTAGTTTTTCGATTAGAGAATTTTGATAATGCTTCTTACTAAGGGAAAATACGTGTCAGATTTTAACTAGAATTATGTATTTTTTTATTAAATATAAACTTGTTTGTTATGTATTTGTTTTTATGTTTTAAGAAACTTTTAATTTGAAAAATAAATATTAATCTTCTTCAAGGGCAAGTTTAATGTTCTTTGATTTCATTTAAATGTAAAAACTAGAAATAACGCTAAAAGTTAATTAGCATTTTTTGCTGTTGTTGTTTATTAAATTTGACCCTAAATGGCACCCCCAATTTTAAAATTTATCTCTGCTCAAAAGCTCTAAAATGATTTTGGTCTAAGTTGTAAGTTCTACAATTTTAAAATTCAACTATGTCTAGATAAGCTTTTAATTTCCAAGAAGTATTTTCTATATCAAATATTTTGTTATATGTGTGTTAATATATTTCAACAACATTATTATCATTTTAAAATATTTTTTTTGTTTTCTTCAAAATAATTGCAAACATTTTGATGCAAATAATCTTATAAGAAAATTAACACATTAACAAATTTCAAAAATACTAGGAAGCGGAGAGAGAGAGAGAGAAAAGTAGGCCATTTTAAAACACTCTTTGACTTTCAGGTATGTGGGACAAGCGAGAAGTACTAAAACCCAAACATTAGATTAGGAATGGAAAATTAAAAACATATCAGTTCTAGTTCAGTTCAGTTCTAGTTCAGTTCTAGTTCAGTTCTAGTTCAGTTCTAGTTCAGTTCTAGTTCAGTTCTAGTTCAGTTCTAGTTCAGTTCTAGTTCAGTTTTAGTTCAGTTCTAGTTCAGTTCTAGTTCAGTTCTAGTTCAGTTCTAGTTCAGTTCTAGTTCAGTTCTATTTCAATTCTATTTCAATTCTAGTTCAGTTCTAGTTCAATTCTAGTTAAATTCTAGTTCAGTTCTAGTTCAGTTCTAGTTATTTTTCTATAGTATATGGAATGTTTATTGTTAACTATAATAACAAGCAAGATAATGCAAGGCAATGCTTTCCAACATTTAATTTGTTAATTTTGTCGTTCTAAAAGTGCCAAATGTCTCACTGTGAAGGGATGCCAAACATTAAAACCGTTTTACCATATCCGGTCAATGTTGAGTGTTGACATAATAAAGTCTAGTATCTTGACTGAGACAAGTCTTTAGTTTGAACTATATTATGTTTGATAGTCTTTTTTATAGACTATAGTTGAGTCTTGGTATAATGTTTAGTCTATATATATACAAAAATCTAGTCTAGAGTTAAACAGAAATATAGCAAACTATTGAGGGGAATAGAAACATTTAATCGATAGTTTTAAAATAAAATCAATTAGGTTTTTAACTCTAATTTCAAATCATTATGAAATCACTTATCTCAACAAACATTTTCAATAAATATTTTAATCTAAATTTTAATAATTTTAATAAAATTACTTTATTCACATAACAAAAAAAAAAAAGAAAAGAATAACACAAACAAATAAAACTTAATTGAGTTGAAAAAGACCTTATGACACTAAATTATCACACTCTACATAATAATACTAATTAAAATAATTCAAATGAGAGAACAAACTCATTTGAATACATTTCACTTAAGAATTATCTCTCCATTTTAAGAAGAGGCATTTTCAACTTTCTCTGTAGTAGTTGCAGTCTCCGTTACGGTTGGTAAAACAGTGGTGTTCAAAACTTTATCAGCTGTATTTTGTTTAGTTTCCAAAACACATTTTTGTTCACAATCTTCTTTAGTTTCGAAATTATTGGAATTGCCAGCACAACCGCCATAAATGAATTCAACACATTCACGTTTTTCCACATCGTAGGCGAAACGATAGAAGAGAGCAAAACAGCGACCAGTTTCCTTGGGTTGTATGCAGTCTGTCAATTACACAAAATTAATAAAAAATAAAAATATTTTAAATATTTATTTACCTTCATTTGTGGGCAAAGTCACTTCACTTTTAGAATCCTTTTCTAATTCAGTGACCACTGGTTCTACGGCAGCCGCCTTAATGGCTACCATTAAGCAGCACATGCTTACAAAGAAAATAGCAAAAGATTTCATATTTGTTTTCGAGGAGTTGAAGTTTCTCTAGAGAATGTTAAACTTAAAATGCGTTTATTATATGATCTAAACGTTATTAAATACTCAACGAAATGAAATTCATTTCAGTCACACATTTGTGTTTTCGTTTTGTTAATAAATAAAATCAACTTCGTTATTATTATTTTGTTTATTTTGTGATAAATTCATTTATCGTCGGTATTCTAGAGAAAATTTGCATAATTTCTACCGAAACACACACACACACATACTATATGTTGTACATTATAGTAGACCAGGTACTCAAAACAAATAAGTCTCAAAATTTCAAAACAAACTTTACCAATCACGTCTCTGTTTTTAATATACAATTTTTTTTTTGCCCGCATACGGGAAGTAATTACACTGAATTTTAAATATGTATGTATGTCTGTCTGTCTGTCTGTCTGTCTGTCTGTCTGTCTGTCTGTCTGTCTATCTGAATGTTTGTAGATCATTTGTACAATTCATATTTATTCAAGTGACTTGATGACAGGTGTAAACTAAACACAGGCGTATCAATATTCATTAGGTTTTCTACATATTTTATCGAAAATGTAATTCCCATTTGATGGAGAGATATTAATTAGCGTACTTTTAGTAATAAACAATTATTCTGTCAGTTTCAATAATATTATGATTCCGTCTTTCAATTTATGAAAAGTGCTGTCAACCATAACGTCACGAAAAGTCACATAGATTGGGAACTATATCCTAATATATAGGCCTGGTCTTTATTTGTGAATACTACAGTCTAGTCTAAAGTCTGGTCCTTATACTAGTCTAACATTGGACTTAAGTCCAGATAGTTCAGTTCTATTTCAGTTCAATTTCAGTTCTAGTTCAGTTCTAGTTCAGTTCTAGTTCAGTTCTAGTTCAGTTCTAGTTCAGTTCTAGTTCAGTTCTAGTTCAGTTCTAGTTCAGTTCTAGTTCTGTTCTAGTTTAGTTCTAGTTTAGTTCTAGTTTAGTTCTAGTTTAGTTCTAGTTTAGTTCTAGTTCAGTTCTTATTCAATTTTAGTTTACTTCTCGATTAGTTAAGTTTCATTTTAGTTTTAGTTCAAGTCTAATTCAGCTCTAGTTTAATAGTTTAAACCTAAATCTCTTTTAATACACTTCTAATTTATTTGTGGTTCATTTCTAATATTCTTATTTAGTTCTTACTCTAGTTCCCATCTAGATCTCAAAATATGTATTTAATTGTTATTTAACTCGAATATCAATTTTTTCCGATTAATACATTTTTCTTTAAAAATTAATTCAATTTTAAATTTATTACATTTTACCTACTTAAGTGCATTATATCCGTTTCCTTCTTTACAAAAACACAATTATTTACAATGTATGCACTTTGCATTAACATAATTAACACTTTGTTGTATATTGTGTAACACTTTTGGAATGCAGATAAATTTTGCAATTTATTAATTTTAATTAAATAAGTTTAAGACTATTTTATGTCTAAAATACAGCAGACATAAGAAAGCGGATAGATAGACACACACATGTATAAATGCATGTGTATGTATAAGTATATAAAATAATTTACATATTTAATTTACATAGGAGTGTTAGAATTATTAAGAAACCCTGTAGTTTTGTTTTGGGTCTAATGAACTGATGGCATTATTTCTTACAGATGTAAGTGGTCATTTAAGAAATAAAATTGGGGGATTATTAGCTGTTCAATGTTAAAGGGTTTTATGGTTATATGTTGAAATTGTTAGACATTTAAGATCGTTTGTCTCACAGAGATTGTTGCATATACATATTTACATGCATATTTACATGTGTATGTATATATATACTTGCGTGTGTATTAAACAATTTGTAACTTACTACACAAAAGCTGTTAAAATTTAATTTTCTCATACAAAATTTTCTAATTTAGTAATTAAATGTGTCTTTGGAACGTGCCAAATATCATCAAATTATAATATAAATTATTAAATAGATAAATATACAAATACAAAAATAAACAAACACAAATACATGACAAAGTTAATATTATATTATTTAGCATATGTATATGAATACACATATGTAAATAATGTTTGTTTGTATGTTTATATATATAAATTATAAACATACTATTTTATTTATAAAGTTAAATAATTTTTTAAAGTTTTTCAATTATTTCCAGTAAATTAAATATGCGGTCGTTGTTGTTTATTATTATTTTTTTTTGGATGAAATGTCCAAATAATTTTCAATAACATTCAACGTCAGATAATTTTTTCTAATTTTTCAATTTTCCTAAATTTGATTCAATTGAAAATGTTTTAATCTAAATATAAAAGGTGAAGCTTTTTCAAATTAGTTAATTTATTGTTAGATTTAGTTATTATTTAAAAATCTTGATTAAATTAATTAAATTGTAAAACATAGTTTTTGAATCGCTAGGTTCATTGAACAACCTCTTTTTTTAATTTTCTTTATCTGTAATTGTAATTGAAGGTCTTATTTTATAACTAAAATGTCTATGACCATAATTTAAAATTATAAAATTAAAATCTTAATTTTTTTTTTTAAATTCTTATCATTTTTCTTGCAACCTTCGAAAAAGTTAGAATGTATTTTAGCATTGCTCCTCTTTAAGTGGAAATTTCTGTCTCTATCTCCTAAAAAAAATATTTAAATTATTCTATTTTCAAAACTGCACGTATTCTTGTGTACCTTGCATTCAAAATCATTATTTCAAAAAATAAACAATACTTCGATTTGTTGATTAAAAAAATTAAAACAATTCACTTTTTTCGTTTGAAAACGTAAATTGCATTCTTAGTTGAAATAATGACAATTTAAATTTATTATTTAAAAGTTCACTGACATCATTTTAAAAGACATTTTTATTTCTTATTATATTGCAACATTTTTTTAAGCTTTTTTCAAAGTTCAGTTCTCGATCAGTTCTAGTTCAGTTCTAATTCAGTTCTAGTTCAGTTCTAGTTCAGTTCTAGTTCAGTTCTAGTTCAGTTCTAGTTCAGTTCTAGTTCAGTTCTAGTTCAGTTC
>NC_060950.1:13802483-13804493 GCF_022045245.1 Lucilia cuprina
AACTGGTTACCATGCATGATTGTCCTGCCTCGTCAGAGACCCGAATTCGCACGCTTGGATCGGCATACTTTGGCGATCTATTTGAATTGTTGAATATCCTTCTGGCGTTTATTAATTTGACAGAATGGGCATGAATTTCGGTACTTATATTATTCAGGACGAAATCTTGCATGACAATTAGGCCTGAACGGTTCCCTTGCATCTCTTCTCTTTAATTTTTATCTTCTGTCTTTTCTACTTTTCCGTATCTTCATTTTCTCCAGGTATGTATATTAACAAAGTGATCAAGATGGATCCAAGTAAAGCTTCATTTGGCTACCTGTGACAACCTAGTTCACTTTTAAGATTTAATTAAGAAGACGATATTTCAAATCTGGCCCAGACCAAACATTTTTTTAAAATCCTTACTGTCAGCATCCTTAATAAAAAAATATCTACGCTTCTGAATATGTATAAACCACATTTTCTATATTTTAGCCTACGATAGGGGGAATTACCTCCTAAAAATTAATGCAAATATTCAATGTCGTCACATAATCGCACAAACTACGTTCAATCAACTCGATACGTATGCGTACGACACAATAAATACTTTTCGTACACAGAAAACGATTTAATTAACGAAATAAACAAATAATGTTTCATGAGTCATACACGTACTTAGTTCCGATAAAATATTTCGTTAAAATTAATGTATACAAACAATTTGATTTGAATTTATTTTAAATTTACTACAGGTATTTTCTAATTCATCGTATAGAGCTCATTCATTATTTAGTTTGATGTAGTTTGTTTTATTAACCATTTTAAAAACGATTATTTGATTTTTGTGTAGTAGTTGTTCCGCTTCTTGCTGTGGTAGTTTTAGTTTTGACTGTGGTACGTGCTGCCAATGGTTTTGGAGTTGTTGTGGAAGCTACAGCAGCACTTGTGGCCAATGTTTTTAAAGTATCTGATTTCAATTGTTTATTAATAAATCGGCTAGACTCGGTGGTTGTTGAGGTGGCTGTAGATTTTCCTGCTGCTGCTGTTGCTGTAGTTGTTGTTGATTTTTTACAAGCTGCTTCGCAAGTTTGTTTAAAACCGAATTTATTATCATTTCCCTTACAACCGCCAAATTTAAATTGTTCGCACGTATCTGTCTGGGCGTTATAATAAAAACGATCTAAACTCATGCGACAAGGGCCAGGCTCCATGGGTAATAAACATTTGGGATCTAGAAAATGTTTACGCTTTTAATGACTTGTTTACTCATCAAAATCAATTAATTTGTTTACCTTGTTTTTTGTCATTGTCTACTGCGTCATTTACACTTATCAGTAGTGATGAAAATATTGTTAATATTATTAAAATATAGAGTTTTGCACAAAAAAACATTTTGTTGTTGTTTTTTTAATTAAAGTTTTTTTAATATTTTTTTCCGTTTATGAAATTTTGTTATTTCGTTGTATGCTCTCTTAATCGTAATGTTGAATAACTACAGACAGTTAGTTCCAATATCAATGATGTTGTCCAAATGTACAGATTAAATGAGCTACACGATACTACGTATATTGTGGTTTAAATAATGTGTACTTTCTTGCTCTCTCTATCTCTCTTTAGCGAGATGTTTTGAAGCATATACAGTGACATTAATTTTAATAATTAAATAATTAATATGGTTTAGTTGTCATTAATACGTCTTATAAATTACGATGTATATTAGTGAACATGTATTTGTTACAATTTTGTAAACGATCACCAGGGCAACCAAAACAAAATTGATACGCTGGAAATAATCTAGAATTGAACTAGAACTGAACTAGAACTAAACTAAAACTGAACTAGAACTGAAACAAACCGAAACTAGATCTCAACTAGAACAGATATAAAACTAAGCTAGAACTGAACCAAAAGTGAACCAGAACTGAACTAGAATTGAACAAGAACTGAACTAGAACTGAACTAGAACTGAACTAGAACTGAACTAGAACTGAACTAGAACTGAACTAGAACTGAACTAGAACTGAA
>NC_060950.1:13804593-13806723 GCF_022045245.1 Lucilia cuprina
AGAACTGAACTAGAACTGAACTAGAACTGAACTAGAAATGAACTAGAACTGAACTAGAACAGATCTATAACTCAACTAGAACAAATAAATTTTGTTTTTGAATATGATTACAAATATATTTTTCTGCAGGAAGATTATATTAGAAAATCAAACATGATTTTTTTATTGAAAAATTTTCTTCAAGCCAGTCTGCTCAAAATTAGAGCAAATTCGAAGGAAATAAAATTTTCCAATGACATCTCTTTAAAACACTGTTACCTTGTGTTGATAATAAAACAATACCCCCAATATAATACAAAGAGTAATTTAATATACAAAAAAATAATTGATAAGAAATGATAAGCACGAGTTGAAAAGTACATAAATAAAAACTAGCTTAAAGTGGACAGAGTAAGATAATCCAACAAATCACTCAAACGTGACAAGACCCTCTTAAACTGAAAATAGTTTGGAGTTTTTTCAATTCAAAAGAAAACTCGAGTCAAAGGGTTAAGAAAACAAACATATTTTAACATAAAACTTTATTAATCACTTTTCTTGGTTTTTTGAACTTTAATCATGTCTTATATCCTGTATACGTCGAGTGGCATGAACGCAAGTTGCTAAACAATCCTGAAGGGAACCAAAACTTTGACCACCCGTTAGACGACAACCTCCAACAGTATATTTTTCACAATTACTCTTTTGACTATCAAAATAATAACCTTCTATTTCAATCGTACAAATACCCTCTGATCGGGGAGGTGGTTGCAAGCAAATATCTACAAATACAAATTAATTATTAATGAAATTTTAAACACAAACCATTTATTGTAAACATTTTGTTATGGAACTTACTTGGAATGCCCCAGCTGCGCGATTCTATAGAAACGAAAACATTCGATGTAATTGCAAATGTCAATAGAATAATAACAAATTTTGACATGATGTTTATACTGGATAATACCAATTAAAATTACGATTTTTTTAATATTTGTTTTTTTTTTACGAAATCAATATTTTTGTGCAACAAATATACTAGATTACGCTCTCGTAGAAATACTAGACGCAATAACGATCACAACGAAATTATTACTAAAGAAAGACTTTAAAACAAGCTACACACTGTAAATAACGTAATAGAAGAGACCTTATCAGTTTAACAGCTCAACAAGAAGACGAATGAATAAAAAGAAAATAATATAAATAATAAAAATACACATATTAAAAAGAAAATAAAACTACAACGATAGGGAATGACCACATGCTCATATATAGTATATATATTACGCACAGAAAACTGTTCACATAAAGTGATTTCGTTTTCAATGCAGCAGAAAGTAAATTTATGTCATAAATATGACACACCCTTGACTTAATATAGTAAATTAACGCCTACAATCCAATTTAATTGCATCTACAACAAATGCGAAATGAAAAACGAACTCACCACTCACTAAGTGTTAAAAAGAGAATAATTCTGCATTCCAAGCATCATCGTCATAGATGAATATATATAAAGATTATAATGCTAACCGTAAAATTGAAATCGTTAAACATTCATTACAAACTTACGCTTTCAGACAGACATAAAGTATTTACATAATGATTCACAAAAAAAAACTATATAATTGTAACAATCCATCAATCGCATTTATAAATTAATAATTAAAAAAAAACTGTTTTATTAAAACATTTCAAATACATTTACAACTAATATAATATTTTATATTTAAAGAAAGAGTAAAACTAACTTAATGAACGATGATTAAGCTGTTACAACAATTCATTCATATGAATATCTTTGCGTACAGCATTATTGAAACCCTCCTTATAACGATACCAAATGGGACTTTTAACAATTGGATCAGATTTAGCTGGAAAACAAAATATTCAAGCGTAAAATTAGTATTTAATAAACATACACATTGTATACACAAATACACACGCATACCCATCACACTTTTTTTTTCGTTAGGAGAAAGAATTACAACAGACTTTGTGTGTAAACACAGAGTTTTGAAGTAACTAAATCATTAAAATGTTCAGTTCAGTTCTAGTTCAGTTCTAGTTCAGTACTAGTTCAGTTCTAGTTCAGTTCTAGTTCAGTTCTAGTTCAGTTCTAGTTCAGTTCTAGTTCAGTTCTAGTTC
>NC_060950.1:13806823-13809301 GCF_022045245.1 Lucilia cuprina
CTAGAACTGAACTAGAACTGAACTAGAACTGAACTAGAACTGAACTAGAACTGAACTAGAACTGAACTAGAACTGAACTAGAACTGAAATAGAACTAGAACTGAACTACAACTGAACCAGAACTGAAATAGAACTGAACTAGAATAGAACTAAACTGGAAGTAGGATCACTAGTTAATTATTTTAATCCGCGCTTTACTGAGATTAAAATAAAGCCTTAAAGTGTGCTACGATTAAAATACTGAAAAGTAAAACTCAGAATAAGAGAAAGATCATAAAAAAGGTTTGTTTGAAAACAAATATTTTATCTAATGATCTTATGTGATTGTATACTTATATCGAAACATTTTCTAAATATTGATTTTTATGAGTAGTTTGTAAATGTTTTATTTTGCACCAACAAATTCTTGTAAAGAATATAAAGATTTTAAAACAAATAACATTTCACAACAAATTAAAGTTTTTAAGCAAAATTTTTTAGCTGCAAATTATAAAGATTTCCCTGAAAATACAATTGGCTACATATGTATACCATTAGATGTATAATTTCTTTGAAAATTAATATAAATTAATATTGTTAATCCTTATTAAGGAAATTTTTCCATTCATCGAAATGTTGAAAATTCAATCAATATTTTTAATTTAGTAGTCTACGCTCTCCTGACCTGTAGCCTAGATATTTATTAATTTATTTTTCTAGACACATAATCGAATGCAATAATTAATTATTTCGACTGCATAAATCATATCATGTCAAGGTAGTGTATTATATATGAATATATTAAAATATAATAATTAAATATAGTATATCCTTATCTTCTTTAGCAATACAAACACAAACAATAAAATTGCGTTTTATTTTTTCAATATTTCTATTGAATACCAATTAAATTATAGTTAAAACACTATTTCTAAGAAAAAGAAATATTGCGTTTTTTTGTTTTTGTTTAAATTTTTTTGTTTTTGTATTTGCAATAGTTTTTTGTAATAAAATCATGCACATGTTTTTTGAACTGAAATCAATTATGGTTTTGAATAACGAACACGTCTATGACGACGACGATTTTTTCTATTACAAATCTTTTCACAATCCTCTAAAGACGAGAATATTTTCTTATCAGGACTACAGCCCAAATATTTACAGCGTTGAGTTTCAGCATCATAATAAATGCCTAAAGTTGAGGAACCACACAAACCATTTATAGTGGGCTGACGATCACAAATATCAACAACAGCACCTTTTGTGGATGAGATCAGGAGGAAGGAATAACCAAAAAAACAATTAATATTTTATTATTTATAAATAAAATAAATTAAACTTACGTGTACGATTTCCAGCTCCTTGTATAGTATGAATTAGATTTAAAAGGATGCAGCAAACAATTATCAGACGCTTTGCTCTTGAAAGAATCATTTTATATCAAATACTGTTTTATTTATTTTAAATTTTGTTTAAAATTCTTTGTTTTCACGTTCAAGTTGTAAGAATTTCGATTCGTTTTCTTTTTGCAGTTAATTGTTTAGAACAAAAACAATTTCCCATTTGATGTTAAATTATATTATTATTAAATTATATATTTTAAAACAAATGTCTTAATAATATAATTCTGATTAAGAATAATAAAATTTTATATTCATAAAATAATGTTTTTTTGTTACTTTAATTTAATTGTTTTTTTTTTTACTCAGTTCAAGTTTTATTTATTAATTACTCTTATTGTTTAAAACCTTAGTTTTAACAAAACTTTACAATTTTATTTATAGAAAAAAAATTAACAAAAAAATATATGTGTTTTTCTTATACACTCGGTTTATGTATTATTTCTTTACGATCACAGCGAATGTTCGCTTGTAATTGAATGTCTGCCACTCAGATTTTGTATTTTTATTAATGAGTTTTATAAAGCGATAAGAGATCGTTTGCTTCTTTCTCTAATATAAGTTAAAGTCTTTCTTTAAATATATATATATATATATATTTTTTTATAAGAATCTGGAATTGAAAACAAACACTGTTTTGCCAAAGCCAAATAAAACGAAAATGAAAACGAAAACATGGAGTATTCATTTTGAGCGATAATACACAATTTGTCACAGAGCAAAGATCAGTTTCTTGGGAGGATGTATTTCTAGAACTGAACTAGAACTGAACTAGAACTGAACTAGAACTGAACTAGAACTGAACTAGAACTGAACTAGAACTGAACTAGAACTGAACTAGAACTGAACTAGAACTGAACTAGAACTGAACTAGAACTAAACTAGAACTAAACTAGAACTAAACTAGAACTGAACTAGAACTGAACTAGAACTGAACTAGAACTATACTAGAACTGAACTAGAACTATACTAGAACTGAACTAGAACTGATCTAGAACTGAACTAGAACTGAACTAGAACTATACTAGAACTGAACTAGAACTGAACTAGAACTGAACTAGAACTGAACTAGAACTGAACTAGAACTGAACTAGAACTG
>NC_060950.1:13809401-13826899 GCF_022045245.1 Lucilia cuprina
CTGGCCGCAATTTTCAAGATAATTTGATGAAATTTGGACCAAGCATTGGCACAGGGACGAAGCCTATTGAAAATGGTTGAAATCGGTCCATTATTTCACCTAGTCCCCATACAACCGTACCTTCCGATTTGAATTATGCCATAATTACGTCAAATATTCTATTATCTCTCTAAAAATTGGCATGCTTGGTCCAAATTTCATCAAATTATCTTGAAAATTGCAGCCTGTACCTTGCGCACAAGGTTTACTTGGACAGCCAGCCAGCCGGACAGACGGACGGATGGACATGTCTTAATCGACTCAAAAAATGATTCTGAATCGATCGGTATACTTTAAGGTAGGCATTGGACCAATATTTTTGTATGTTACAAACATCAGCACAAACGTATAATACCCTCCCCACTATAGTGGTGTAGGGAATAATGATTGATTAATATTTTTCTGTAGAAAAACGTTATCCTTTTCACTTTTTTCTATGAAAAAGTTTTATCCGCTTACTTTTTACTTAAGGAATAGTTTAGCCCTTAACTTTTTCCTATAGATAGTTGTTTTTTTTTTTCTATAGAAAAGTTTATTTAAATCAAGTTTTCTGTATAACACATTTATCCTAATATATTTTTCAACGAAAAAGTTTATCCAAAGAAATTTTTTCAAAGAAAATTTCAAATTAAATAAGTATTTATAAAGAAAAATGTATATGTATATATAGATTACCTAAAAGATCTGATCAATTATTGTCAAGTTAATATAATAAAATAAAATTTATAATCTTTACATTAACATTCTCAATAAATATGATTTAAAAGCCAAATAGTTAAAACTAACTATTTTATAATTCCATCTACATATTTGAATTCAATTTCCTAAGCACGTTTTTGTTAACATTTCCTTTTTTTCTCTCGTTTGTTTGCTGTTGTTTTTTTTTTTTAGTTTTTTGCACACAAAGAAAAACTAAATTCTATAAATCTAACGTTTGTTATGTAAATCGACTGCTAGTAAAATAGTTTTATTAAAATAGCATACTAAAGTGGCAGAATGAAAGCAAATAGTAGATAATAATCCAAAAAGTATTTATATTGATGTATAATTTCTATGTAAGTATTATAAAATGATTCAGTTTAAGCATGCTGTTAGAATAAAAGATAAATTCACTTACCATTTCATTATTTGCCTTGGACTTGGCAGATGTTTCAATACGTTTCGGTTTAAGACGTTGCAAATGATTGGGTAAATTTGTGGGAGATGTAGTTTTTGTATTTGGTTTTGCTGTGGCCGCTGATTTAACGGGTCCTATTGCTTTTGGTGTTGAACGGTGAATACGTTCTAATTCCACCTCACGCGATACTAGCTGACGTCCAAAGTATGATAGTGTTACACCGGGAAAATTGGGAAATTGCATGATGGTATCTAGATCGGGTTCCATGCGAAAGATATAGGGACCATCGGCTGATTTAACTTGTGTATAAGTTATACCTAAATCTACCATTATTTCAACACAATGTTTTAAGTCGGCTTGTTCTCTTGAATGGAAAAATTTTATTTAGAAATTTTTGAAAATTTAAATTCGAATAATAGTTTTATGCGATTAATTTTATTCGAATAATATTCTTTTTTTTGGATTAGTTTTATTTGAATAATATTTTTCTTTCGATTAATTTTATTCGAATGACATTTTTATTCGATTGGTTTTATTCGAATAACATTTTTATTCGATTAGTTTTATTCGAATAACATTGTTCTTTCGATTAGTTTTATTCGAATAACATTGTTCTTTCGATTAGTTTTATACGAATAAAATTTTTTTCGATTGGATCTATTCGATTGGTTTTATTCGATTAGTTTTATTTAAATAACATTTTTCATTCGATTAGTTTTATTCGAATAACGTTTTTCATTCGATTAGTTTTATTCGAATAACATTTTTATTCGATTATTTTTATTCGAACAACATTTTAATTCGATTAGTTTTATTTAAATAACATTTTTCATTCGATTAGTTTTATTCGAATAACATTTATCTTTCGATTAGTTTTATTCGAATAACATTTTTATTCGATTAGTTTTATTCGAATAACATTTTTATTCGATTAGTTTTATTCGAATAACATTTTTTTTTCGATTAGTTTTATTCGAATAAAATTTTTTCGATTGGATTTATTCGATTGGTTTTATTTGATTAGTTTTATTCGATTAGTTTTATTCAAATAACATTTTTATTCGATTAGTTTTATTCGAATAACGTTTTTATTCGATTAGTTTTATTCGAATAGCATTTTTATTCGATTAGTTTTATTGGAATAACATTTTAATTCGATCAGTTTTATTTAAATAACATTTTCCTTTCGATTAGTTTTATTCGAATAACATTTTTATTCGATTAGTTTTATTTAAATAACATTTTTCTTTCGATTAGTTTTTATTCGAATAATATTTTTTCGATTATTTTTATTCGAATAACATTTTTATTCGATTAGGTTTATTTGAATAACATTTTTCTTTCGATTAGTTTTATTCGAATAACTTTTTTTACGATTAGTTTTATTCGATTAAATTTTTTTCGATTAGTTTTATTCGATTAATTTTATTCGAATAACATTTTGATTTGTTTAGTTTTATTCGAATAACATTTTTATTCGAATAATTTTGTATCTATAATATTTTTATTGGATTATTTTTTATTCAACTTAAAATTTTGAAAATTTTTATTCGATTAGTTTTATTCGAATAATATTTTTATTCGATTAATTTTATTCGAATAACATTTTTTTACGATTAGTTTTATTCGAATATGTTAATAATATGATTATTAATAATATGATTCCAACATATTTTTCTGTCCAAAAATGTAAACGAATAAAATTTTTTGTAAAAAATATTCGAATAATTTTTAACCGAATAATTTTTTCGCAAATTTTTTTTTATGAATTTTTTCCCATAATTTCTTATACATTATCTCGACTGAAGTTTTAACATAGAAATTTTTTTTATTCGAATAAAATTTATATAGAAAATATTTATTCGAATTTGTATTTATTCGAATACAATATTTTATGTAAATAGATTCGAATTCGAATATTTTTTTAATAAAAAATGTATTTGCAAAATTTTGTTGGAATATTGTTTTTTAATTTTATTCGAATGTTTTTTTTTATACAAAAATTATTCGAATATTTATAAGTTTTTTATTCGAATACATTTTTTTCTATATGAAGTTTTTTGTAAGATACTGTTAATCGAATCAAATTTAAAATAAAATATTCCAATAATTAAAAAAAAATATATTTGAATAAAAGTAAGAAAATTTATTCGAATAAAATTATTCGAATAATTTTTTTCTTTATAAAATTATCATAAAAAAATTAAATTCAAATAAATTTTAAAAAAAATTTTTGTTTTTTATAAAAAAATTATTCGAATAAAAATTTTTTATTCGAATAATTTTTTTTCTATAGAAAGTTTTTTGTATAATAATGTTTTTCTAATTAATTTAAAGAAACAAATATTTTAATGTTTTTTATAGAAATTTATTCGAATAAAATTTTGTTATTCTATAGAAATTTATTCGATTAAAATTGTTTATTCGAATAATTTTTTTTTTAATTTTTTTTTTATAAAGTTGACATAAGAAAATTAAATTCAAATAATTTTTTTAGAAAACTTTTTTTTATTTTATAAAAAAAAAATTATTCGAATAAAAATTTTTTAATCGAATAAATTATTTTCTATAGAAAGTTTTTTGTAACATGATGTTTTGTAATTAATTTAAAAACAAAAATAATTGAATGTTTTATATAGAAATTTATTCGAATAAAAATATTTTATTCGATTAAAAATTTTTTATTCAAATATTTTTTTTTTTTGTTGAATTATTTTTTTTCTTTATAAAATTATTTTTATAAAATTAAATTCGAATAAATTTTTTACACAGATTTTTTTTATAAATTATTCGAATAAAAATTTTTTATTCGATTAAAAATTTTTTATTCGAATAATTTTTTTTTAATTATTTTTTTTTTCTTTATAAAATTAAATTCGAATAAAATTTTTTACAAAGATTTTTTTTTTATAAATTATTCGAATAAAAATTTTTATTAGATTAAAAATTTTTTATTCGGTTAAAAATTTTTTATTCGATTATTTTTTTTAAGGAAAAAATCTATTTCGATTTGCGTGTGAGCGTTTGTATATGAGTGTAATGTGTAATAAATAAACTTACTTTCTTCAAATAAAAATTATTTATTCGAATAATTTTTTTTTTTTTGTAAAAAAAAATTCTAGAATTGTGTGTCCAATAAATAAACTTACTTTTGTGATAATAACTGTATGGCCACGGATCTTAATTGAGGCGATAATATATACTTTAACAAAGGTACTGTTTCCAATAACACTGCACTACCCTGTCCTATGCCCACTGTGCTGGCAGTAAACGATTTACGTAAAGATTGAAATATATTCTTTTGTGTTGTCAATTTTTGTTGAAACTGAAAGAGATTTTTGTTTTTCAACGATTTGATTATAAAATGTCTTTTCTTTTAGCGAAAAAAATATATATGTATGAGTGAGTGATAATATAAAAGAAATCACTAAAAAAATCAAACAAGAAATGAGTTTAGGTTTCTATACCCTACACCACTTTAGTGCAGAGGGTATATTGGGTTTGTGCTGATGTTTGTAACGCACAATAATATTGGTCCCATATTCACTTTAAAGTATGCCAATCGCCTCAGAATCATTTTCTGATTTAGCTATGTCCGTCCGTCTGTCTGTCTGTCCGTCTGTTCGTCCATGTAAACCTTATAATCAAACTACCTTCAATCAAAAAGTACCTTTTGTAGAACGAAAAAGTTCCATTTTATGGGTTCTCGCCTAATCCGGACTCTACATAGTTATTTTCATGTTTCTAAGTTCAATATTATAGAAAGCTCAAAAAGTACTTTTTGTAGAACGAAAAAGTACCAAAAAGTTCCCTTTTTATGGCTTCTAACTTAAGCCAGGCTCCAAATACAATTTTTTAATTTCTAGCCAATAACAACACACTAGTGTTGCTCCCGCTCTGCTACTCTTGCTCTGTCCTGGCTTAGTCCTTGCATAGATTGAAAACAGGTCAGACCAGAGCACCGCATAATCTGGTACTACGGGTGGCCAGTTGCCGGCATGACTATGTCCTGACTAGACAGTTAGTTGAGGTTCCTTCGGGATCCACGTAGTTGCTGTGGTTTAAACCCAAATTCGCGGGAAGAGTAAGTGTCGGTTAAAAGACTGATGTAAAGTCAAGTCAATATTTCGGGATATGTTCGGTGCTGTTGCCGAAAACAACAGATACCCCACAGAAGAGTGAGCGTGGGACTAAGCATTGGAAATGAGTTGGCATTAATTATATATGGTACGGGATGAATGTGGGCTACGGCGGGCCTTACCCCACCCGTCTACCTATAATAAATATGTCGTATGTTTTTCTCTTATAAAAGTGTCGTATGAATGAGATGTGTGCTGTGTTGTATGATGATAGATGAAAGGTATCATCTACAAATGATACCACTGAATTTTCCTTCCTTTTCCAGTTATGTTCAGAGTATACTCTGTTCATATCGGAATTACAACAGTGTGTCCCTGTGAGTAAGAACAATGTTTTCGACTTATTTAATGGATTCGTACTTCGGTCCACCTTTTACGTGCTGTTGCTGAATCAACAGATGCCATCCAATGGTCAGAGATTAGATAGCTCGAGTACCGGTCAAAATCAATGTACAAAAATTACCACCTGAGTTCTACATTGAAGAATAAAGGGGCGATGGTAGACCGATGTCAAGTCTACTTAGTGAATGAAAAAGACCACCGTGGAGTAGGGGGACATCATACCAGGTACTCACGTAAAACTCTCGACATTCATAACCTTCTCACGAAGGTGAAGTGCATAATAAATGGCTTAAGTATAAGTCAACTATGTGATTTATTATTGAAAACTAAATTACATTTTATTCTCATACTGATGTAGGTTATTATAAGGTCAGCCTCGCCCAACTATAACCTCTAAGTTGTTTGTTTATCATATTGCTGAATATGAAATTATAAAAAGTGTAAAATGAATTCATTTTACTCTTAAAAATCTCTAGGCACGGCCCCTCCCTCTTTTGTTTGAAAACCTCTGCTTTAACACATCATCACATTATGTTTATATTAGGTTGTGCTACAACACATTTAATCTCTTGATTGCATTTTATTCATTGAAATTTGAAAAAAATCTACTTATACATGTCCTAAAGACACTAAGATTAAACAAGACCAAAAAAAATGGTTTTAGAAATGAAATGACATTTACAAGTCAAACATAAAAAAGCTCATTTGTCCATTCATTCATTCGTTTGTTCATCATCTTACATCAATTGAATAGAATTTTAAAACATTTATAAGCATTTTTTTTTCTTCTTCGAACAAAACCAAAGAAAACAAGTAAAAAGTTATAGACGGGCGAGGTCGACTATATAATACAATACACCATGGGGCAATAGAAGATCATGTACCAAATTTTATTAAATTTTCTACAAAATTGGGTTTTGTAGTTTGATTACAAGGTTTACAAGCCCTATTCGCGGGTTCAGTTGTATGGGGGATAGGTGAAGTAATGGACCGATGTTAACCATTTTCAATAGGCTTCGTCCCTGGGACAGTAGAAGATCATGTGCCAAATTTCATTGAACTATCTCCAAAATTGCGATCTGTAGTTTGATTACAATGTTTACAAGCCCTATTGGGGGGTTCAGTTGTAATGGGGCTAGGTGAAATAATGGACCGTTGTTTTCCATTTTTAATAGGTTTCGTCTACGGTAGCGTAAATATCAATTGCCAAATTTCATTGAATAATTTCTAAAACTGCGACCTATAGTTTGATTACAAAGTTTAAAAGCCCTATTGGGGGGTTCAGTTGTAAGGGGGCTAGGTGAAATAATGGACCGTTGTTAACTATTTTTAATAATCTTCGTCTACAGTATCATAAAAGATCATGTGCCAAATTTCATTGAATTATCTTTAAAATTGTGACCTGTAGTTTGATTACAAGGTTTACAAGCTCTATTCGGGGGTTCAGTTGTATGGGGGCTAGGTGAAATAAAGGTCCGATGTTAATCATTTTCAATAGGCTTCGTCTACGGTATAATAGACGATTATATGCCAAATTTTATTGAATTATCTTTAAAATTGCGTCCTGTAGTTTGATTACAAGGTTTACAAGCCCTATTTGGGGGTTCAGTTGTATGGGGGCTAGGTGAAATAATGGCACAATGTTAGGCATTTTCAATAGGCTTCGTGACTGTAGCAATAGAAGATCATGTACCAAATTCCCTTGAATTATTTTTAAAATTGCGATCTTAACTTTGATTACAAGGTTTACAAGCCCTATTCGGTGGGTTCAGTTGTATGGGGGCTAGGTGAAATAATGGACCGATCTTAACTGTCCCTGGGACAATAGAAGATCATATACCAAATTTCATTGAATTATCTTCAAAATTGCGACCTGTTGTTTGATTACAAGGTTTACATGGACGGACGGACAGACAGACGGACGGATGGACATAGCAAAATCAACTCAGAAAATGATTCTGAGCTGATTTGTATACTTTAAGCAGGCTATAGGACCAATATTATTGTGCGTTACAAACTTCATCACCAACCCAATATACCCTCCCCACTAAAGTGGTGTAGGGTATAAAAAATATACCTAATTTTGTGCTGATAATTATAATGATGAAGATTTCTATAATCATACTTAAGCCTTAAACTAACTTACCTCGTATCCTTTAGTAGGAAAATTTATTTTAGGCCAAGCCAACGAAGCAAATAGCAAATGCCATATAACGAAACCATATTGTAAATATGGATAAACAGTATAATTTTGTAAATGATTAATTTGCTGCTGTACAATATCGGAGAAACAAAACCATTGAGTAGCCTCCACAACGCCATTTAAATCAGGATCAGGCATTTTTTGTTGTAAATAATTTTCATAAACACCCTGCATTAATCTATCGAAAAAAATGTTATAAATATTATATACTTATTATAAAATTTCCAATTCACCAACCTTCCATAATCTCCTCCAGAATGTACTACATCCAATGTATGACGTACTCTTGTACTTATAGACATATCTGTCATTGTTACTTGAGCTTCTTTTTCTTCACCGCGTGCCTCTGTTAATTGTTTTTTAGGACGTTGAATCTGTAAATGGCAATAGTATTAGTTAATTGAAGATTTCTGAGAAACAGGACAAACTTACTCTGAATATTGAACCCCAAACATCGAATAAACCTTGATGACGATCTTTTTGTCCTAGATTATTATTAAGAACATCTTGCAGTTTTAAAGCATTCTTTTGAGCGCTAAAAAAATAAGATTTATATAAAAATTTTATTATGAAATCTAATGAAAAATCTGAAAAAAATTTTTCTATAGAAAATATTTAACTTTTTCTATAGAAAAGTGTTAACATTTTTTAAGAACTATGACTTTTGTAAAAAAAAACTTAAGAATAATCATATTTGTAGAAAAATATATCCGGATAAACTTTTTAAATAGAAAACACGTATGAATGAATACTCGGGCATGGACCGTCTGGGATATTTTACTTATTTTTTTGATTAAAAAACGAGATTTTGTACAAGAGGGTTCATAGGGGACTTGGGGACAATCCTCATCAGTGTTGGTAGAGGAATTTACGTTTATTATACCCTTCCCCCCCGTGAGAAGGGTATAAATGTGAAGAGTTTTACGTGAGTACCTGGCATGATGCCCTACCCCTTGGTGGTCTTTTTCACCCACTGGGTAGACTTGAAAACGCTCTACCATCGCCGCTTTATCCTTCAATGAAGAACTCAGGTGGCAATTTTTGTACATTGGCATTGACCGGTCCATGTACAAGCACTTTGTTGAAGTGCTCGAGCTATCTAATCTCTGACCATTGGATGGTCTCTGTTCATTCGGCAACAGCACCTAGAGACGTAACCGATGGACCAAAGTACGAATCCATCAAATAAGCCGAAGACATTGTTCTTACTACTTCTATATGATACCTTTCATCCATCATCATACAACCCAACACACATCTCATTCATACGACACATTTATAAGAGAAAAACATACGACACATTCATTATAGGTAGACGGGTGGGGTAAGGCCCACCGTACCCCACATTCATCCCATACCATATACAACTAATACCAACTCATTTCCAACGCTTAGTCCCACAGTAACTTATCCCGAAATATTGACTTTACCTTATATGATTCTTTTAACCGAAGGAACCTCAACCAAGTGACCAGCCGGGACATAGTCCTGCGAGTAACGGTGCTCTGGTCTGACCTCTTTTCAATCTATGCAAGGACTAAGCCAAACAGTAGACTGTAACCAATTCTTTAGTACCGGCCGGACTAGAGGTATTGACCTCCTCTTTACACCCCGGGATTGAAATAACACCAAGGTGAAGGCTTCACCAAGATAACATGCCCCTGGGGGGGATGTCTGTGTGTATTTTGAAATCAGTTTTCAGAAGACCCCAGATATCTGTAATGTGCGCACAGGGTTTATATGGACACGACTCAGAAAGTGATTCTGAGCCGATTTGTAAACTCTAGCGTGGATGTAATTTTATTTAAAAAAATATTCGTTTAAAATTTATTCGCCTTAAAAAAAATATATCAAACTAAAAATTAGGCGTAAATATGAATTTTCAAAATTTTCTTATTCGAATAAAATGTTTCACTAGAAAACCCCATTCCCCGATAGTACATCACTTACCTAAAAAACTGCATCGTTGATATACAACAACGCACATCATTGCCAGATTTTTCCGCCAAAGATATTAATGTTCCAAAATCTGTCTTTAAACGTTCATTTTGTGCCACCTGTACTAGACGTTCAGCCAAACGGGCCGAATCTATGGGCGGGAAAGTTACCACAAAAGCTATCTGTCTTAATGGTCTTAAAGCGGGATCATAAACATCATTACAAATACATATAATGGGACGTTTTAAAATATTATGTGTTGCCTTGCCACCTTTCGTTTTCGCCTTACTCTGTACACTATCCGTAACGAATTTAACCAGAAACTCTATAGACTGACGTGGTGCACCATCAATTTCATCTGAAATTTTAAATAAATTATTAGATTTTTGCCTTGATTTTCATTAAACTTAGCAATTGCATACTTTACCCAATATAATACAATTAGGTTTCTTCGATTCATTCATTACCGAGGTCATTTGTGTACCATTCTCTAAAGCCATTTTAAAAGCCTCCGGACTACGATCATCGGAGGCATTGATTTCGCGTACATTGTAGCCTGCATGTCGTGCTATAGTATGTGCTAGAGTAGTTTTGCCCAGACCAGGAGGGCCACATAACAATGCCACTTTTTGCATGGGCCGGCCAATTTCATCAACATTTGTATTAAGCAATTGTTTAGATTTACGTGGACGCCAACCTCCGGTAGATTCAAATTTGCCCGTACGTTTATTAAAGGTATTAAGTTCACCATTATTATTAGCATTAGCCTGCAAGGCTTTAAATTCTCTGGCAAAAAAATTTACTTAATTATAAACAAATTGCTATTGGAGTGGATCTCTTCTGTAACTTACTTGCCAAATACCACCTTATCCCACATTTTCAACCAATATAATAGACTTCTATTGGTCATTTCATCGGATAGAAGATCTATATATTTGCGTGGTTTATATTTCTCTACCCATAAACGTGTATCTTTATCGGCGGTGGGTTCAACCACAATGACTTCTTGTATTTCCTTTGCTTTAGAATTAGCTCTTTTCAGTATTAATTCATTGGCATCATCCCATATTTTCTGTTTATTTTCCCCCAAAAGGCTGCCAATGGTGGGTGCTGCTTTTATTTCGTTTATAGCTTTTGTTTCATAATCTTCGGAATGAAATCTAACATAAACTCTTTCATCATCACTACGTCTAAGGGGCATAAATGGCCATTGCGGTATGGTATAGGAAAGATTTCGCATTTTAAAAGCATGCAAAGCCTCCAAACGTGATAAGTTATCTTTACGTACTGCCTTACTCTGTTCTTGTAGTTTTTTGCGGGTTTCCAAAATTTTCTCAATAATCTCCAAATCTCTTTCCTCTTCAGTACGTGCTTTTTTAGCCTCGGGATCTTCATAGGTTTCATTACCAAATATATCATCAATATTACCAAATAGATCTCTTTCCAAGCGTTTGCGTTTTAGGGTGGCTCTTTCTAACTCTTCTAAAGCTTTATTGGCGGTCGAGGGTGCCATATCATCGATATCGATTACTTCTTGTATAGGAGGCATTTTACTTTTCGCCACTAAGGGAGTAGAGGCTCCTCGTGCATGCGACTGTTTAGGGGTGCCAAACAAACGACGATTAACTGGTCCCGCCAGTGTGGAAATTTGCGAGTCATCACCATTAAAACTGATTTGCGATAATTGCGGAGAATTCAGGGTCACCTGACTAAGTCCCGGTTTTATTTGGGTACTATTGGCCGCCACAGCAGGACGATAATCTGCAAAAGATTTCGATGAATAAGCAAGTTGGTCTCTGCTAGCAGCATTAAACTTACCATTTTGTTCATCCGGCGGAAAATCATTCATTAATTCCAATTCATCTTGATATTGTAATTCAAACTCTTCATTTTCATCTGGATATTGATCCATTATAATTGAATTTATTTAATTCTCTTTATTTTATTTATAAATTAATAATAAATTTATTAATTTTGTGTATTGTTTGGAAATAGTTGTTCACAATTTTGGCGCCTTTTTACATTGTTTTTTCACTAATAAATGTCAAATATTTTATATGACATTTGTTTTGTTATGTTTTTTGTTCTACAGAGTTGTTATTGTTTTTTTTCATGAAAATTAAAGACATTTACCTCACAGCTGTTGAACTGTATTGCCATTTAACGTTATAAATTTTTTCATATGCAAATGATAAAACAGTTGTGTAAGGAAAACTGTATTTCTAAACAGTATCTTAGTCAATACAACAACCTAGTGGTAAAATTTCACTAAGGCTCGGCAAAAATTTCGAATAATTCTATATTCATACGAAGTTAGCATATACTTAGAGACGGAATTTTGAGATAGGTAAATAGATAGATAGATAGATAGATAGATAGATAGATAGATAGATAGATAGATAGATAGATAGATAGATAGATAGATAGATAGATAGATAGATAGATAGATAGATAGATAGATATGAATAAACTGGACGCTATACAATTTCTTCATTGAGATTCAAGCCAGTTTAAATGACTTGATCCTCAGTCTTTAAATTTTGATATTTCATTAGTTTTGAATATAAATTTAACAGCTTAAATTTCCTTAAAAACGAACGACTCTGGGCCGACTGTTGGCCGCCGACGAATTATTTCAGATCAGCCGTCGTTAACGACAATTTTAAGTCGACTTCGCTCTCTGACTTTTTAGCGCAAAATATTCTGTTTTACAAACAAATACAGTGAGTGTTGCCAATTATTTACACAAATTAAACCGTTTTGTTTGAAAATTAATGTTCTTACGTCTATTTTCGGTGTATTTTTAATGAAAATTAAGTGAAAATTACAGCTTAAAGCCATCTTTATACATTTTAATCAAAAACGATTAATCTTATATCTCCCCATCAAAGAAAAAACAAACAATATTTTATTAAATTATTCACTTTAAACCATTAGTTTTTATTTATTTTTTATTCCTTATTTTATATAATTTCTTTTTTTTAAACAAACAAATAATATATTAAACTAATTTTTATTATTTATGCATATTAATCCCTATACATATGTATATAGAAAGTGTGTATTATTATCCCGTTCAACAAAACAAAGAAAAAATACTCAAAAATTAATGCGAAAATAATATCACAATGTGAAATAAATATCACATTTTACAACTAAATACACTTAATTCAAAATTGTTAAACGAGAATAGAAGGAAGGAGTATAAAAACAATATACATATAAAACATACAAAAAGATAAAAGACTAAAATCAAATAAAGATAGATGATAACAAACAAAAAAAAGTAATGTGTGAGTAAAATAATAAAATTAAACAATACAAGTTAATTGTTAATAATATAATTTGGCAAAATATGTTTTTAAAAAGGCACACTGACATTGCAATTATTTTTTGGCTTTATAGCCCTCGGTAAAACCATAACTGTCGGCTTCTGTTTAAAGAAAACAAAATATATATTTAATAATTATAAAATAAAGACAAATTTCATCTTAAACTTACTTTCAAAATCGGCTGTATAACAATTGAAAAATTCTCCTAACAATTTACCGGATGGCAACTCCCAGGTGGCAGTGCCACCATATTTGGGCGGTAAAGCTGATGACTCAATGTGACTAGTCAATGATTTGAAATCTTTGCCGTGGAAGAAAATCTGCAATTATATCAAAAAATTGTAAAATCCTAAAAATTTCAAATCCTAAATAAATACTTACACGCTTCCTTAGCTTTTCTCTGATGAAAGGTTTGAATATGTTAAACAATATATTGAAAATATAAGAATTATTAACAATATGCACAGCCTTCAAACGCATGCAAATACAATCTTGTACATAATCCAATAACATAGCGGCAAAGTTTGGTGTAAATTGCATAACATGACCCATTGGTAAACCTTCAACATCAATAATAACAATGGCACCGCAGATTTGCGATAAAGGTTCTACCATCGAGCCCAACACCGTCAACTGTATGCCACGGAAGAGATCTACTAGGGGAACTTTAGAGGGTTTCCATTTTTCTGAAAGGAGAAATTTTGCTTTAGTTTGAATTTCTTTTTATTGGAAATTTCACGCTACTTACTGCCTGCCTCTAAGACTAATATTCTGCGTCCATGTTGATCTCTATTGGGTAATAATTGTAGAACTTCAGCTTCGAAAACGTTTTGTAATTTGGCGGGTAAGACATTACAGCAAGCTTCACCATATTTTGATTTCATATTGAAAAAGCATTTTATCTAAAAAAGAGAAAAATAAATTATAACATTTTGCTTGTACTAGTTTACTACAATTGAGTTCAGTTCTAGTTCAGATTTAGTTCAGTTCTAGTTCAGTTCTAGTTAAGTTCTAATTCAGTTCTAGTTCATTTCTAGTTCAGTTCTAGTTCAGTTCTAGTTCAGTTCTAGTTCAGTTCTAGTTCAGTTCTAGTTAAGTTCTAGTTCAGTTCTAGTTCAGTTCTAGTTCAGTTCTAGTTCAGTTCTAGTTCAGTTCTAGTTCAGTTCTAGTTCAGTTCTAGTTCAGTTCTAGTTTAGTTCTAGTTCAGTTCTAGTTCTGTTCTAGTTTTTTTTCTGCCCTAGATCTGTTCAATACTTACTCTTTTCAATGCACTCTCTGGATAATAATGTGTGGGTCTCAAAAACATTTGCATATATTCATCATCCAATGGTAAATTTAAATAGGGTTCAGCTATAAAATTAAAGATAAAACAAATTAATCATTAAAATGTTTTTATTAAAATTTACAAAAAAAAAATCTTGAAATATTACCAGTTATCAATTCTTTTAGTTTCTTTATCGATTCTTCCACTACTTCCGGTGTTTCACGCAATTCTTTTTGTGCAATTTCTAAAGCCCATTGTGGTGGTTGTTCTTGTTCCATGCGTATAACTGCTGTGCCCAAATCGATGTAAGCCATATTATTGGCATCATAACTTAAAGCTTCAGGTTTTCCCATCTTGGATTGGATGCGCTCGTAAGCAATTAAAAAGAAAAAGCTGCAATTATAGAGATAAACAAATTTTTTAATTAAATAACAATCTTTTAATTTATTAATAAATAAATTAAAATTACAAACACATCTTTAAAATGTTTATGTAAACAAAACGTTTTGCTGTTATGTTAATATGTATGTTAATTTAATTTAATTATCTAATCTAGTAAGAAATAGTGTTGAAAATGTAAGGAGAATTATTTATATGAATTCTTAATTACTAGAGTAAATATTTGTTCAAAATTTTTTGTGTCAATTTTAACTTTTAAGGTTTGTTAGAGTTTTTGTAAATTCTTTTAAAGATTATTCATCAAATATCAATAAACTACGAGAATTGATTTCTGTTTGTGTATAGTCTATGAAGTAAGTCTTTGGCAAATTTGTCATAATTTTTTTTCTTAAGAATTCATTCAATTCAAATTTCACTTTTTACATTTATATACAAATTCACGTTTTTAATAAAAAGAAATCTCTACAACCAAACCTCCAACTATTAATCCTACAATTTCAGGATTGTTCTGTTTTCCCAGATGTTCTAATTATACTCTTCACCTTCTTGATTCTGGATCCTTTTAGAAAGCAGAGTCGATTAAGACATGTCCGTCTGTCTGTCCGTCTATATGTTTGTTGAAATCAGTTTTTAGAAGACCCCAGATATCGGCGAGATACGAAACATCAAAAATTCTGTTAGACAGTCTTTGGGAAAGATCGCTATTTAGAATCCGCAATATCTCTTCATAAATAACGGAGATTTGACCAAAAATTCGAGACCACCTCTGAAAATTTCATCAAAAATTTAGATTTTTTATTCATGCTCAAACAGAAATTGCAAAAAAAAAACAAAATACATAATCATACGGTAAATTTTGTTATTGTTCTCGTATTTATAAAAACAAGGCAGAGCGAGAGCAGCAGAGAAAGAGTAGCAGAGCGAGAACAGCACTAATATGTTGTTATTGGCTAGAAACATGAAATTATATATGTGGAGTCTGGCTTAAGCTAGAAGCCATAAAAGGGAACTTTTTGGTACTTTTTCGTTTTACAAAACGTACTTTTTGAATTTTCTATAATATTAAACCTAGAAACATGAAATTAAGTATGTAGAGCCCGGATTAGATCAGAACACATAAAAGGGGACTTTTGGGTACTTTTTCGTTCTACAAAAGGTAGTTTTTGAATTTTCTTTAATATTGAACCTAGAAACATGAAATTTAGCATGTAGGGCCTTGACTAGGTAAGAAGCTAGAAATCGGGACTTTTTGATACTTTTTCGTTCTACAAAAGGTACTTTTTGAAATTTTTATGAAATTAATTATGTAGAGCCTGGATTAAGTGGCAACCCATAAAAGGGGACTTTTTGGTACTTTATCGTTCTTCATAAGGTACTTTTTAAAATTTCTATAATATTGAACCTAGAAACATATAATTA
The DNA here is from genome assembly GCF_022045245.1 of Lucilia cuprina. Classification (NCBI taxonomy): domain Eukaryota; kingdom Metazoa; phylum Arthropoda; class Insecta; order Diptera; family Calliphoridae; genus Lucilia; species Lucilia cuprina. The sequence continues at coordinate 13,825,594 of NC_060950.1, forward strand.
AGTATGTAGAGTCTGGATTAAGTGAGAACCCATAAAAGGGGACTTTTTGGTACCTTACCGTTTTACAATTGGTATTTTTTGTTCTTGTACTGACTGTTTTTTTTAACACATCATGGTAAAGGGTATATAAGATTCGACACAGCTGAATATAGAACTCTTGTTAATACAAAAATTTTCTCTAAAATCAAACTTTTTCATTAAAAATCCTACAATTTCAGGACTGTAGCCGTTCTATTTTAACAGGTGTTCTAACTTTTATTTTCGGTTGAGAGGGGAGGTATGTCTTTCTCTAGTCACCAAATGTTAATCCTTAATGATTATAGAAATGCTATAGATGACCTTGAAATGAGGTATCTAACTGTTATAGTTTTTAATATATTAGAATTTCAGAATTTAGTTGCGATGGGAGGTGCCACGTCCAGGATTGCTTGTACTGTTTGTTCTTGTTCAAAATCGAAAAACATCATCCTAACAAAGTGAATAATGTTCAAATTTTCATACAAATCGAAAGTAAAACTTTTCACTTTAGATAAAACTTCAGTATAAGCTGTCAACATAAGATCATCGCTAAATTCAGCTATAACATATAATATTTTTTATAATTTTACAAAACTTTTGTTGTTTCTTTTAAACATTTATTTATTTGTAATATTTAAATAAGTATGTAAATTCTAAATTTCAAAAAAAAAAAAATGAAAAAAAAATATCGAAAGTGTGATGTGGTTGGTGTATCATTAATTTATAAAACGATTAAAAGAAGTTTATATTGGACTTTGGCCTACATTTTATAAAACTGATTAAAATTATTTCAGCTGTCAAGTCTGTCTAATTTTAATTTGCATTTTAATGCTAGTGGTTTTTGTAAAACTTTATTTTAATTATAAAATAAATAAATAATTTATTTATTTATATTTAATGAAACAAAGAAAATGTGCAAAACTTGTGTTTCGCACAACTTAAAATTTTAGTCAATTTCCATAAAAATAATTAAATGATTGAATGAATATTTAAAGTGATGATTTTTTGAGATTTGTTTAATAAAAATAAACATTCAAATACTTAAACCAGTTTCACAAAGACAAAATCGCGTGTTTTTTTCTTTTCTAATAAATTTTATCCCTAACGGAAATTTTATTAATAAATTAAGACATTTTTGTAAAAAAAACCAAAACATGATATGATCGTTCATATTCTTTGCTAAAATTTTTCGTACATATTTGAATAAATTATTTAATACTTAACGCTTAATTCAATTGAACAATCATTAACTTAAACTATTGATCGCAAAAAAAAAATAATTAATAAA
>NC_060950.1:13826999-13828188 GCF_022045245.1 Lucilia cuprina
AGTCTATAGTCTAGTCTATAGTATAGTTTATAGTCTAGTCTATAGTATAGTTTATAGTCTAATCTATAGTCTAGTCTAGAGTCTAGTCTATAGTCTAGTCTATAGTCTAGTCTATAGTCTCGTCTATAGTCTAGTCTATAGTATAGTTTATAGTCTATTCTACAGTCTAGTCTATAGCCTAGTTTACAGCATAACCTATAAACTATTCCATAGTACTAGACTATAGTCTAAATGAATGAATCGCTTAACATGGAATATCGCTTTAAAAAACACGCTAAATTTATAAATTTTAACAATAAATATAAGAATCTTATCTTAAATCCCCATAATCCCATATTAACATTAGTAACAAAATTGAACCAATTTGAGTTTATAATTTATTTACTGTTGATCTGTTGTGCATAACAATAATATATTTGTTTCTTATAAAACTTCCATAACGCATTAAGATTGTTTGACGACAAGCCGGTAATTGTTTTGAATTTGTAATTATTAAGTGAATTATTTTAAAAATACTTAATTGTTTTTACATTTTATTTTATACTAGAATGTGATGATTAAAATGAATTATAAACAAATAATTAAAAAATGTTAAAAAAAATATCCATAGCTTTGTGCATGTGTTGAAACGTTAATAAAAGTGTAAAATAATACAATTAATTGCATGAAATAAAAAGTGATATTAGTAAATTTGGCTGTTAGCATGGGAATGATACATATAGCGATGGTTCAAAAGCGAAATGTTCTAAGTTAAAATTTAAAAGTTTTGAAAAATAAAAACGTAAAGAAATTGAGTTGCTCTTAAAGAACTTCGTTATTTATTATAAAAATATCAAATTCTTAGAGCATTTTGCTTATAACTTATATAAAATTATAAGTACTAATACTTGAGTATTTTAAATTTTATAATTTAATTACTCTAAGAGAGTATTGAGTTCACACTCAATAAATACTCAATAAATCACCAAAAAATATACATATGTATATAAATTTGAATCAAATGATTTACAAAAACCTTGACCTTGACTTTTTTTAGTCAACACTACACAAATAAACAAAACACAAATGACAAAGATATTAAATAAAAACTGTAAACTCAACCAAATAAGTTTAAAATCATGAGAAGTTAATAAAAAAGGTGTAGAAAAAACAATACTCATCTTAGTCAAGGTTTCGACAAAAAATAATA
>NC_060950.1:13828288-13831038 GCF_022045245.1 Lucilia cuprina
GACTAGACTATAGACTAGACTATAGACTAGACTATAGACTAGACTTTAGACTAGACTATAGACTAGACTATAGACTAGACTATAGACTACACTATATACTAGACTATATACTAGACTATATACTAGACTACAAACTAGACTATAGACTAGACTACAAACTAGACTAGACTATACACTACACTATAGACTAGACTATAGACTAGTCTATATACTAGTCTATATACTAGTTTATAGACTAGTCTATATACTAGTCTATAGACTAGACAATAAAATAGACTAGACTATATACTTAACTATACATTAGAATATAGACTAGACTATAGACTTGATTTTTAAAGATTCTTCGTTATAAAAAAGTACTAAAGTACTCAATTTTCCATGCCTGGTGTTAGTAAACAATTTTCTTCTTTTTTTTCCTTTACCTATTTAATGGTAGTAATTTTATCTATTGGATTAATATGTATCTATTACAAATACTATATAGCAAAGAAATGTGTGTAATTTTGAGTAGCTATAGCTCTTTTTAACACATAGTGGACTTGAGTAATTTAACATTTATTTATTTCCTCTGTGTATTACAAAGTTTTAACATTATAATTAGTGAATTTCTTAAAAGATTAAGTTAAACTTTTAACCTCGGATAAGGTTCAACACAATATCTCGAAACTTTAATGTTTGGAAATGTTTGTATTACACAAGACAATAAATTTTTTACACTGAGACACTTGAGTTAAGCTGAATGCAATTTCGTGAATGCAAAGTCGTTGAATTTGACAATCACTAATCGCGATCATACGATCGCTATTTTATTATATATTTGCTGAAAGATTCTCATTATTATAAGCTTAATGACACGTGTCTTTCTTGTTTTAAAGTTAAATTTCTTTAGTATATTTTCAAGACCTTTAACTTTGGTTCCAATTTATATTGTAATATTAACCTACTTATTGTTTAAAAATATTTTTAATTTATTGGTCATCATTTTCAAATTGTAATTATTTTATTTATAGCTTTCCGTTAATTAGCAAAAATAGAGTAATAATACATTTTTTAATAGTTATTATGAAGATTGTTTTTTTTATTATAATTATTTTAATTGATTTAATTTTAAATATATTAAGTGTGTAAGAAAGACTTACGCTTAAAGTTCATCCAATTAAGTAATCAGCTCAGCTAGTTTTATGGACTCTATTATGGAAATATATTGATTACATAAATTAGCAACATTTTAATAAGACTAGAGGTCAAATCAGACAACCTACTGATTAATATCTATAATATTAAGAAAAGTATAAAAGATCGATAATATATTTACATTTTTAGGATTATTAGTTTCAAACTTTTCTAGTATCTGATAATTTCCTACAGGGTTATATAAAAGTTGTATTTAATCGTATTCACAAGTTTTCTATTTTGACCACACATTGTTTCTTTTTTTACTTGTTTGGACCAACCAGCACATTCAAGTACCTAGATTAATGGTTTACCTTGATCTTCGTACTAATACTTACTACTTCAGATCAAAGATCTTGTTACAAAACAATTTTTTTTTAAATTGTATAAAGACTCCATAGTTTTGCGGCATAAATGAATAAACAAATAAAATATGCAAAATAATTTAAGTTTTAATAAAAACTAAAGACAATTTATTTATCATGTTTAACCAGTTTTAAATGTTTATAAATTCTAAAGAAAAATTCATTCAATTTTCTTGATTAAACAATAAATTAATACTGATATTTTGCAAAAATGTTAGTCAGTACTATGAACGATAATATAAAAATTTAATTTTATATATGGAATTAACAACAACAACATCAACATATTTCAGAAATAATCGAAACTTGTTTATTATAAAACGTTAATAGTTACTTATGCAACATTAATAGATATTTGTTTTTTTTTTGTTGCAAAAATCCAATGTTAAAACACTATTATCGATTTGGATAATAACAGTTCTAATGTTATTACATGACGATGAAATGACATTCTTAGTTTACACCATTTCTGGTATTATTTGTGAAATTTTAAAAATTTCTAGTAATACTTCATAATATTTCTATTTATTTATTAAGGCCATGTTGAGAAAAGTATTTTTTCAGTTTCATTAGTTCTTCTAATCTATTATAGCCCAAAACTTAAAATCGCTTCTTACTAGATCTTCCACAAATCGTTCAAAGTCTAGAATCGGTATATTTGTTGACGCAAGTTGAGAAAACTCGTCAAGCTGTATTTTTTCCCTTTCATTAGTTCTTTGACTCCTCCGATATATTATAGTCCAGACGTGACCCGATACATGTCTTACTAGATCATCCACAAATCATTCGATGTCTAGGATCGGTATATTTGGTGACGCAAGTTAAGGAAAGGCAGTATTTTTCCTCTTCTATTAGTTCTCTGACTTCCCCAATCGATTCCAATAATAACTAGGTTGTGACTGGATATATTTCTTTATAGATCATCCAAAAATCGTTCAAAGTCAAGTATTTGGTGACGCATAACATCTGTATACGATTATGCCACTTATTTTTGCTCTTGAAAAACCCACAAGCTCAAACTGCAGCTCCTCATATTGAGTCTGGTAGGCTTATCTTGACTATTTGGGTTTTCATTATATTCATGTCTAGATTTAGTAGGTTTAGTTCTATCTATTTATCTATCTATCTATCTATCTATCTATCTATCTATCTATCTATCTATCTATCTATCTATCTATCTATCTATCTATCTATCTATCTATCTATCTATCT
>NC_060950.1:13831138-13834432 GCF_022045245.1 Lucilia cuprina
GAAAGCCAAGAAGAAATACATATATAATTTTTTCTACAAATTTCATAACTTCAACTATCCATGCCTGACTAATAACACCAACCAAAAAACGTGTCAGAGCAACAGGGTCAGTGAGTTAGACCTGAGCAGATACCTGCTTACAAACATATTTATTTATGTTTTTCATTACAATGGTTCATATACTAATCTTATTCATTAAATGAACGTACATATTATGTGTTAAAGAAAGTTGCTTTTTTTCGAAACATTAACCGTATAGTTAAAGTAATAAATATTACATAAAATTGTATTTCATGATTTCAAACGTCCATAATAGTTTATTTTTTCTTCATTACAAACAACAAATAACATTCATTCACTAGTTTCTTATAAATTTTAACATAAAAAAATACATATTTTTACAATGGCAGTTAAGTGTTTAAAGAAAATATTTAACCGAAACCCCAGTCTGACTATTAGGGGGCCAGTGTTGTGAGAAGATTGCTGCAATATGCTCAAAAAACAACACTTTTTTGTTATTATTCATTAATTTTTTTTACATTACACTCTAAATTACACTATAGCTGACTGAGAGTTCAGTTCATTGGTATTAAGTTTAAGACATTTTGTTGCTGTTTTTTTGTTACTAGTATTCACAAACAAACAAAAAAACATTTACAATTTATTTGTTAATAAAAAATTACCAAAGAAAAAAAGTTGTTTTGCGGAAGTTTCGTAAACAAATTTTGGATTTTTTAAAATAAAGCTAGTTTTTCAATTATTTGAAATGTGTGATCACTGCTGTTGCACTAATAAAACTTACCACTGTTTTTGTAAAAGTTGTATAAATTTATTTCAACTACAAGTTTAAGTTGTAGTAAAATTACTTCTAATATTTTTTTGTTTGTTTAAATTCGAAAATGTTAATATTTTTTTAATTCGTAGTTTAAAAACACTTGATCAAGAAAATATTTAACTATTCTAGTCAAGTTGATTACACGTTGTAATAAAACGAAATCTTCGTTAGATTTTTATATATATCTATATAATACTAGCACTATATCTGAATGACCCGTATGCGAACGAACTAATACCATTTAAGGTGAGCAGGTAACTGACGTTCTACTCCGTTAAGCCGTCATTGATGTAGACTTGGTAAAATAACTAAATTTACAAAAATACTAAAGTCGTATTTTAGAGTCGTCGTTTGTTTATTGTTGGATTTTCTGTTAAACCAACATTAACACTCAAAATATGTGTGATTTTGAGTGTTTTACTTTATGCAAAAACTACAACAAATATTGTTTTCAGAGTTGCCATTATATCTATTGGTTTTATCCTGTTTTTGTTTACATCCCACTGTGATTGATTGTGTTTTTAGTTTGAAAATTGTTGTGAAATTTTGTTACGATGTTGCTTTGACCTGGTTCACACTAGGAAACTGTTGTTGAGAAACTGTTTCTTAGTTCTCTTTTGAAGTTTCCTTTATGTCTAAAAAAAAGATATCTATCTATCTATCTATCTATCTATCTATCTATCTATCTATCTATCTATCTATCTATCTATCTATCTAGCTATCTAGCTATCTAGCTATCTATCTATCTATCTATCTATCTATCTATCTATCTATCTATCTATCTATCTATCTATCTATCTATCTATCTATCTATCTATCTATCTATCTAGCTATCTATCTATCTATCTATCTATCTATCTATCTATCTATCTATCTATCTATCTATCTATCTATCTATATATCTATCTATCTATCTATCTATCTATCTAGCTATCTAGCTATCTATCTATCTATCTATCTATCTATCTATCTATCTATCTATCTATCTATCTATCTATCTATCTATCTAAATATCTACCTAACTAACGAGGAGTGTTCAATCAAGCAAGAAACGCAAAAGTGTAAACAGCTGATTCAAAAAAATTAATACAATTTTAAAATGTTGAATTTCTCAATTAGTATAATTATAGAGACTTCGCTTTATATTACACAATTGTCTTCTTTTTTATAAAACATGTTTTGATAACAAACAATGACGTTTTCTGTTATTTTGTATGGTAACGCTGCGAAGTTTAATCATGCACTCCAAAAGAGGATTAACATCAAAATCTATTTTTAGATTAAGTAATCTGGTTATTAATTGGCATTTTATTAGCAACTCAAAAACCCGCCCTAACTAACTTACTAACTAACTAACTAACTAACTAACTTGAAAACATTGTATAGAAATGTTTTCAAGTTAGTTAGTTTTTCCCCAAAACCATAATTTCAAAATGGCAACCCTTAATTCTTATTTACACCAACAATTGAGTTTCAACTCATTTCAAAACCTTGACTTGGATAAACAAGTCTCTCTCTTTTATCGTAAGTACGACTTGAATTGCTCTTAAATTGAAATAAAAATATCTCTTAATATTTTAATTCATATAGTTTTAATCAAGTTGTCCATTATTCATGTTACACATTTCAATACGATATTCTTTACATCAAATGATTAAAAATGTGCATACACATTGCTTATAATTACCAGAGTCTGCTTAAATAATTGGGTTAAGTTCGTTTCGATCGTTCTTTTATTCATAAAAAAGAAACAGAAGCAACAATTTCTTTTTGTCATTGGTTTTATTTTCATCGAATGTCGAAATGTGTTTTTGCGAAGGCCATCAACTACTAGGTAGTAGAATACAACACCTTTGACTTGTTGAGTTGTATATAAATTAATTACTTGATACTATATTTTAATCAGAGTTTTAGAATACGATAAAATTTGGTTCAGTGAATTGAAAAACAAGAAAGAACTTTGCCTTAAGCTGGACAGACAATGTTTTATTTTGAATTATTTTCATATATTTTTTTTTTTTAATTTTTTAAGGTGTTGTAAATTGTTTAGGTTAATCATCAATATGTATACAAAATTGTACTTATTTAAAATTTAAGTGAAATTTTAGGTTTTTGAGAAAAATTCCCAATTGTAAATCGATTGTTTCGAAACAAGTATTTAAAATTAATTTGTACTGTTTCTTAATGTTTTAAGTTATTGACTTTTGATCTAAGAATGACAATAATACTGATTTATATACCACCACCTGTTTGTTAATTACTATCTAAACTAAGAAAATACTTAATTTTTTCTTATTCAGTAGTTCAGCTCTAGTTCAGTTCTATTTCAGTTCTAGTTTAGTTTTAGTTCGGTTCTAGTTTAGTTCTAGTTCAGTTCTAGTTTAGTTCTAGTTCATTTCTAGTTCAGTTCTAGTTCAGTTCTAGTTCAGTTCTAGTTCAGTTCTAGTTCAGTTCTAGTT
>NC_060950.1:13834532-13839270 GCF_022045245.1 Lucilia cuprina
ACTGAACTAGAACTGAACTAGAACTTAACTAGAACTGAACTAGAACTGAACTAGAACTGAACTAGAACTGAACTAGAACTGAACTAGAACTGAACTAGAACTGAACTTAAACTGAACGAGAACTAAACTAGATCTGAACAAAACATAGATGGAACTAAATTAGAACTGAACATGTACGAAACATTGTCGAACCCATCGATTTTTGAACATATCTGAATACTAAGAAAGGTATCCAAATTTCGCTGCTACTCTCAATTTTCCAAATACTTTTAAATTTTAAAAATGTTATTTCCATTTTACGTTGTATTCGAGTAATTAAAAGTTCAAATTTTTTTGACAGTCCTTATCAGTTTTGTAATTTTTTTTTTTTTTTGCTTTAAAACTTGACAACAACAACATAATTAGGAAATTTTTTAATACAAATTCGTTTATAATTTTTTGTTTGCTCGCGCTATCGATTAGAGTATAAATAACTAATATATCTTTAAATTGATTAGTTACCTCTAAGAACTTCGATCAATTTTATTTGTTTTTATTTTTTTTTTTTTTGAGGAAATTTTATGAAATTTAAAACACTTAATGATCGGTACAAGAAATATGTATATAATATTTCTGAAATATTTATTGGCATTTTTGTAATTTTTAATTATATATAAAAATTTAAAATAATTTTGTGATTGCCTAAGTGAAAGTATTTAATTGTTTGGTTATCGATAAGTACTTCATTTTAAATCTAAACATCTGTTTTAAATTTCAACAGTCATATTTGCGAACTATTAAAAGTAGATAACGATTTCGTTAGATTTTCTATATACCATCCTCTCTTATTGATTACTTTTATTAATAAAGTGTTATTAAAGAATGAAAAAAAAAAATTAGTTTTGAATTGTTTTGTTAATTTTGAATTGACTCAGAAAAATGTGAATTAGAAAAGGGAATGAACTATAACTTAACAAGAACTGATTTATAACTGAACTAGCATACCCTGGGTGCTTCGCTACCCTAACTTAAATTCAATACATTCAAAATTTTGTTTATTTTTAAAGAAAATTAAAATTTATTTTAGTATCATTTGAAGGAAGAAAAAGTACTAAAAGTGGAATAAATTTTACCTAAGTGAAAAGTACTAATAAAAACAGTACAATGTTCCCCTTTTCGCTTAGAAATATACTTTTTTGAGAATTAAGTATACAAAATGTTCCGTATTTAAATCTATATATATAGCAGATAAAACTTAAACGATTCAAATTTGCATTCATTTGTTCGAGAAAAAATGTGTTTTCAAAAAGGTACCAAACAATTTACTCGAATTTGGTCCTATATAGGACTTAGTACTCGAATTCCAAAATAATATACCAATAGATTATTTTGTGTGAGTAAATAAACTACTTTTTGAAATTTTCTAAAAATTGGCTCAATAAGTTTGAATAAAATAAAATTTCGCGTTTTTTTCCCCCTTTTTGGTACTTTTTTCCCCAGTGAAAAAGCAAAAATTTTATTACAATAATATTATTACAGAGTTAGTCCGTAATTTAATAGGAATAATTCAATAAACCGAAAAAGTTTTCTTAATGTGCTAAAAAAAGTACCATAAATACAGTTTTCTCCCTTTTACATCTAAAAAGTACTGAATTTTAAATAAGTACGAAACAGGTGTCCCATAATTTTGGCAAATGTATCCAAAATATTTATAAATATTTTATTATGTTAATTAGTACAAAAGTTATAAAGGGCCAAAAAAAGTACCAAAATCACCTTTGTAACACATTTTTACCCCTTAAAAGTACGAATTTAAAAAAAAGTGCCAGACACCCATCTGCTAATATTAAGAGTAGATACAGGTGCATTTAAAATTTTTCTTGTATCACTAATATTGTGTAAGATAATTAAGAAAACCTGTTTTACCCGTTTTTTTCCCTTCTTACCCGTAAATGTACAAATTTCCAAAATTCCCACCTTAGTGTATCTACATAACCAAAAACACATCTACTGTAAAAATTTCATAATTCTAGGTTCAACCGTTTGGGCTGTGCGATGATGAATCAGTAAGCCAGTAGCGATCATTTTACTCCCCACTTCTTAAAGTAAAACTAAAGCTTTTTTCTTTCAAAATTTCATCAAGATTTTTTTTAGCCCTGTAGGGTACCTTCAATACCACTTACTTAATCAAATACTACTGTAGAACTTTGACAATTCGCACAATCCATATCGTATTTTGTACTCAAATTTCCATTCAATTATAACCGATGATCGTATTTAAGTGTTTGTTATTGTTTTTTTTTTTTTTTTTTTTTTCAAAAACGCTTCTCTCAAAAATTTCTTTGTTTCAATAAATATTGATTGCTTCGTAACAAAATACGAATGAAATTTATGCACACAACTGATCGAGGCGGTATTACTAAACCTTTAAATTTGTTTTACCGAAAGGGAGGGGATGGGGGTGGTGTTGTACATTTACGAGTTGATTGCTCCCCGCCTAGGCATTTAAACTAGAGGAGGGTTTTTAAAGACTCATAGGGCAAAGTCCTATTGAATGAAAACTTGTTAACATTTGTCAACAGCACACAACTGAGTTATCAAGAAATTAAAATGAAAACAATAAATAATAATAATAACAACAAAACAAAGTTCCTCTTTGAACCATAAACATTCACACTTGTTGTATTAAATAAAATTAAAATTGTTGATAAGTTTTCAAATTATGTTTTACTAAAAGTAAAAGTAGCTTAAGAAATAATTATCAAAAATTTAATGGAAAATTCACAAAGATATCGTCGTTTATTTTATTTGTTTTGGGAGGCATTTTTGTTGTTATTAAAACAAAAAAAAATTAAATATATTTACAAAATAAAGACAGGCGGGTATTTTATGTGTTCAATGGGGGTAACAAATAAACAATAAATTTTAATATTTATAAAAATACTTAACAAAAAAACAAAGACAATTTTATCATCAGACCACTAGCGAATAATTGAAAACACTTTTAAATTCAAGAACAAATATTATTATTTTTATTTGTTTGAAATACAATTGAATTTCAAATTTTTTGTTTTAGAGTCGGAAATATCAATTGTCATCTTTGAATTCATTTAATTTTATTTCTTTGGTTTTTTGAATCGTTATCACTTTCAGAACTGATTTAGCTTAATCGACCTGTGTCTCCATCAAAATCTTGTGCATATAACCGGACTTCGAAATATAAGGTTTTAATAGAATTGAACTAGAACTGAACTAGAACTGAACTAGAACTGAACTAGAACTGAACTAGAACTGAACTAGAACTGAACTAGAACTGAACTAGAACTGAACTAGAACTGAACTAGAACTGAACTAGAACTGAACTAGAACTGAACTAGAACTGAAATAGAACTGAACTAGAACTGAACTAGAACAGAACTAGAACAGAACTAGAACTGAACTAGAACTGAACTAGAACTGAACTTGAACTAGAACTGAACTAGAACGGAACTAGAACTGAAATAGAATTGAACTAAAAGTGAACTACAACCGAACTAGAACTGAACTAGAAGTGAACTAGAAGTGAACTAAAAGTGAACTAGAAGCGAACTAGAACTGAACTAGAACTGAACTAGAACTGAACTAGAAATGAACTAGAACTGAACTAGAACTGAACTAGAACTGAACTAGAACTGAACTAGAACTGAACTAGAACTGAACTAGAACTGAACTAGAACTGAACTAGAACTGAACTAGAACTGAACTAGAACTGAACTAGAACTGAACTAGAACTGAACTAGAACTGAACTAGAACTGAACTAGAACTGAACTAGAACGGAACTAGAACTAGAACTGAACTAGAACTGAACTAGCACTGAACTAGCACTGAACTAGAACTGAACCAGCAATGAACTAGAACTGAAGTAAAACTGAACTAGAACTGAACTAGCACTGAACTAGAATTGAACTAGAACTGAAGTAGAACTGGACTAGAACCGTTCTAGAACTTTACTAGCACTGAAGTAGAACTGTACTTAACAATCTACAAATTAAAACAGATTGCATTATATATTCTCAATTATCATAATCCATAATTAAGATTGAAAAGTCATTAATTTTAATACCAGCATTTGAGTTGGACTTTCTTAATGTCATTCTTTATATTCCTATATTAATATATAGGATTGCATAACAATTTCATTTAAGGTTTTTGACTTGTTGCAATTCGATTTAAATACATCTTTAAATTCATATTTAATATTGAATTCCATTGATATGAATATGTTCTGTCTGTATTTAATATGAGTATCAGCAGTTGGTTGGTAACCCAATTTAAAGCTTATCACATTTTTGTTTTGTTTTTTGAGACAAAAGTTCAAAAGCGCAGCTATAATTTATTTGTATTTTTAAAATAGTACAAAATTCTATATAAACATTAAGGTGCCACTACTTTTTGATAATTAATTAAATTGTTTTATTAAATAATACAAATATTTTCGTAGACATTTATGTATAAAATAATTAAAACAAATATAAATAATGATGTCACAAAGACATTCTTAGATTTACAGGGGAAAATACTAAAATAAATTGTTCATGATAGATCTTTTTAAGTGTTTAATGTTCTAGATGTTAGTCGGTAAGAATGGGAGGATTTAATACTAGAAGCTAATATGTCTGAACTACACTTGAAATAGAACTGAACTAGAACAGAACTAGAACAGAACTAGAACAGAACTAGAACAGAACTAGAACAGAACTAGAACAGAACTAGAACAGA
>NC_060950.1:13839370-13859001 GCF_022045245.1 Lucilia cuprina
AGTTCAGTTCTAGTTCTGTTCTAGTTCAGTTCTAGTTCAGTTCTAGTTCAGTTCTAGTTCAGTTCTAGTTCAGTTCTAGTTCAGTTCTAGTTCAGTTCTAGTTCATTTTTTGTTCAGTTAAGATTCGTAAAATTTGGTAGCATGATGTTGATTTATGTATATGTAGAATTCAAGTTCCATTCTAACAATTGATTAATGTTGTTATCTAGACAAAAGAACTACAAAAACGAATTGGTAAATTTTCTTTAATTGTCCGAAAAAAAACAATTGTAGTTCAATAGAAAAATCATAAAAACAATTACTGATAATTCACACTTCAATTAAAAAACACCTTTACAACAATAAAATTTAATTACCAAATTTTTATAAAACATAAAAATATTACGGTAATGAGCAAATAGTATAACAAACACTTACCTTATCGTTTAGCATAGGGTCAGTTAAAATGATGATAACGTTTTACAATGCTCATTAGTACAAATAATGAATAACACCTACCGGCTAGCTTTTATGTTTTTGACTTCAACAACAATGTAACTTATTTTTATGTTTTTCAACAATTATAGATGAAAACCACCGCTGCTTTCCGCAAAGAGAATGCTGCTCTTTTGCATGGTTTAGTAATCGATCAAGTTAAAGACAAATTCGTTAATTTTGGTGTTATAAACGTTTTGAAAAATTGCGATCAATTGGGACGTCGTGTCTTAATTGTTAATTGCGGTCAATTGTGGGATCCTAATGATGTACCCGCTGATGATGTTTTCCGTATGTTATATATGGTACATATTGCAGCTCAATTGGAGGAAGAAACTCAAATTCGTGGTGTTGTTTGTATTATGGACTTTGATGGTCTTGCGATGAAACAAGTTAAAGCCTTGTCACCCAGTTTCTCGAAACGTTTATTGACTTTCATACAAGATGCCATGCCCTTGCGTATGAAGGAAGTTCATTTTGTTAAGCAACCTTTTATCTTTAAAATGGTTTGGTCTCTCTTCAAGCCATTTGTTCGTGAGAAATTGAATAAGAGAGTAAGTTTGTTGCTGTTGTAAAGTGTATTAAATGAAAGTTTATTTTAAATGTACCTTTTTTCCGTCCCTTTACAGATGCACTTCCATGGCAGTGATATGAAATCTTTGCACAAATTTTTGTCGCCCGAAGTTTTGCCTGAAAATTACAAGGGTAATTTGCCTAAAATTGATTATGGCGGTAAGGACTGGCTACCAGCTGTTGAAAAACATACAGACTTTGTTAAGGAATGGTCTGAATTTGGTCCCGCCAAGTGGTAAATTCCTTAAAGTAAATTTCTTAGTGTAAATGTAAGAACATTCCTTAGACTTGTATAAACAAATAGTAGAATAAAGTTAAAACATTTTAAAATAAATAAATCAAAGTGTTTATAAATATTTTATATTACAGAGTGATTTTTCTATGTTTATTCGTACATATTTCATAATTGAATGCAATACGATTAGCAACAACAAATTATAAATAAATGATTTTTGTTTTATTTTTTTACAAAGTTTGATGGTGTTAGTGTTGTTCATTTTTCTATTTGGGACTAAAGCTTAAAATAATGTTTAATTTGTAATTGAAATATCGTTGAAGCATCTTCTCTTTTATTATTAAATATCTTTTCAATAGTAATTATCATTTTGTGTTTTCTCTTTTCCTTTGAAGTGTTTGTTTTTCTTTTACAACAAAAAGTTAAATAAATACAATTTTTACTTCAACATAACAAACAAAAATCCATCCTTCTGTAATAAATCCAATTAAAATTTTCTAATATTTGTTTTTAAAATAACGCACAATTTACTAGAAATGTGTTGTATAGATATATATGTAAGTAGGTAGGTATGATTTCATAATATTCCACTCATTCGTTGAATGCCAACCATATATTGTTGTAAACTTATGGCAGGATATTAAGGTGACATGAAAATTTCAAATGTAATGTAGAGAAAGTAGATTCTTAAAGAATCATAGAAGCAGGATCTTCAATAAATTCTTGGAAGTGTTGTAACCATTTAGCAGCTACGGCACCATCAACAGTTCTATGATCGGCAGATAGGGTGACTTTCATTACATTGACTTCCTTGAAACTGTAATGAAATGAAAGGTATTAGTTAAACTAGTTTGTATTTGGTCTGATTTTTAGTTATTTACCCTTTAAGGCTATCGGGATCGGCAATGAGTTTCTTTTCAGTTGTGCCTACAGCTAAAATGCAAGACTGTGGTGGATTGATGACAGCACAAAATTGTGTAACTCCTAAAAGTATAAATTAAAGTTTGATATAATTAAAATTATGCATATACAAATTACAAATAATTAAAATTATAAATTGTTTGTCGAAATTGTAAAAATTAAAAATTTTCCAAAAATTATAAGTTAAAAGTGAATTTGTATTTCCAATGAAAAAGTGCAGTTCTAGCTCAGTTCTAGTTGAATTCTAGTTCAGTTCTAGTTCATTTCTAGTGCAGTTCTAGTTCAGTTCTAGTTCAGTTCTAGTTCAGTTCTAGTTCAGTTCTAGTTCAGTTCTAGTTCAGTTCCAGTTCAGTTCTAGTTCAGTTCTAGTTCAGTTCTAGTTCAGTTCTAGTTCAGTTCTAGTTCAGTTCTAGTTCAGTTCTTTCAGTTCAGTTCTAGTTCAGTTCTAGTTCAGTTCTAGTTCAGTTCTAGTTCAGTTTAGTTTCTTTAAGTCAGTTCTGTTCAGTTCAGTTCTAGTTCAGTTCTAGTTCAGTTCTAGTTCAGTTCTAGTTCAGTTCTAGTTCAGTTCTAGTTCAGTTCTAGTTCAGTTCTAGTTCAGTTCTAGTTCAGTTCTAGTTCAGTTCTAGTTCAGTTCTAGTTCAGTTCTAGTTCAGTTCTAGTTCAGTTCTAGTTCAGTTAGTTCAGTTCTAGTTCAGTTCTAGTTCAGTTCTAGTTCAGTTCTAGTTCAGTTCTAGTTCAGTTCTAGTTCAGTTCTAGTTCAGTTCTAGTTCAGTTCTAGTTCAGTTCTAGTTCAGTTCTAGTTCAGTTCTAGTTCAGTTCTAGTTCAGTTCTAGTTCAGTTCTAGTTCAGTTCTAGTTCAGTTCTAGTTCAGTTCTAGTTCAGTTCTAGTTCAGTTCTAGTTCAGTTCAGTTCTAGTTCAGTTCTAGTTCAGTTCTAGTTCAGTTCTAGTTCAGTTCTAGTTCAGTTCTAGTTCAGTTCTAGTTCAGTTCTAGTTCAGTTCTAGTTCAGTTCTAGTTCAGTTCTAGTTCAGTTCTAGTTCAGTTCTAGTTCAGTTCTAGTTCAGTTCTAGTTCAGTTCTAGTTCAGTTCTAGTTCAGTTCTAGTTCAGTTCTAGTTCAGTTCTAGTTCAGTTCAAGTTCAGTTCTAGTTCAGTTCTAGTTCAGTTCTAGTTCAGTTCTAGTTCAGTTCTAGTTCAGTTCTAGTTCAGTTCTAGTTCAGTTCTAGTTCAGTTCTAGTTCAGTTCTAGTTCAGTTCTAGTTCAGTTCAAGTTCAGTTCTAGTTCAGTTCTAGTTCAGTTCTAGTTCAGTTCTAGTTCAGTTCTAGTTCAGTTCTAGTTCAGTTCTAGTTCAGTTCTAGTTCAGTTCTAGTTCAGTTCTAGTTCAGTTCTAGTTCAGTTCTAGTTCAGTTCTAGTTCAGTTCTAGTTCAGTTCTAGTTCAGTTCTAGTTCAGTTCTAGTTCAGTTCTAGTTCAGTTCTAGTTCAGTTCTAGTTCAGTTCTAGTTCAGTTCTAGTTCAGTTCTAGTTCAGTTCTAGTTCAGTTCTAGTTCAGTTCTAGTTCAGTTCTAGTTCAGTTCTAGTTCAGTTCAAGTTCAGTTCTAGTTCAGTTCTAGTTCAGTTCTAGTTCAGTTCTAGTTCAGTTCTAGTTCAGTTCTAGTTCAGTTCTAGTTCAGTTCTAGTTCAGTTCTAGTTCAGTTCAAGTTCAGTTCTAGTTCAGTTCTAGTTCAGTTCTAGTTCAGTTCAGTTTTAGTTCAGTTCTAGTTCAGTTCTAGTTCAGTTCTAGTTCAGTTCTAGTTCAGTTCTAGTTCAGTTCTAGTTCAGTTCTAGTTCAGTTCTAGTTCAGTTCTAGTTCAGTTCTAGTTCAGTTCTAGTTCAGTTCTAGTTCAGTTCTAGTTCAGTTCTAGTTCAGTTCTAGTTCAGTTCTAGTTCAGTTCTAGTTCAGTTCTA
The DNA here is from genome assembly GCF_022045245.1 of Lucilia cuprina. Taxonomy (NCBI): domain Eukaryota; kingdom Metazoa; phylum Arthropoda; class Insecta; order Diptera; family Calliphoridae; genus Lucilia; species Lucilia cuprina. The sequence continues at coordinate 13,843,516 of NC_060950.1, forward strand.
GTTCAGTTCTAGTTCAGTTCTAGTTCAGTTCTAGTTCAGTTCTAGTTCAGTTCTAGTTCAGTTCTAGTTCAGTTCTAGTTCAGTTCTAGTTCAGTTCTAGTTCAGTTCTAGTTCAGTTCTAGTTCAGTTCTAGTTCAGTTCTAGTTCAGTTCTAGTTCAGTTCTAGTTCAGTTCTAGTTCAGTTCTAGTTCAGTTCTAGTTCAGTTCTAGTTCAGTTCTAGTTCAGTTCTAGTTCAGTTCTATTTTCAGTTCTAGTTCAGTTCTAGTTCAGTTCTAGTTCAGTTCTAGTTCAGTTCTAGTTCAGTTCTAGTTCAGTTCTAGTTCAGTTCTAGTTCAGTTCTAGTTCAGTTCTAGTTCAGTTCTAGTTCAGTTCTAGTTCAGTTCTAGTTCAGTTCTAGTTCAGTTCTAGTTCAGTTCTAGTTCAGTTCTAGTTCAGTTCTAGTTCAGTTCTAGTTCAGTTCTAGTTCAGTTCTAGTTCAGTTCTAGTTCAGTTCTAGTTCAGTTCTAGTTCAGTTCTAGTTCAGTTCTAGTTCAGTTCTAGTTCAGTTCTAGTTCAGTTCTAGTTCAGTTCTAGTTCAGTTCTAGTTCAGTTTAGTTGTTCTTTCAGTTCTAGTTCAGTTCTAGTTCAGTTCTAGTTCAGTTCTAGTTCAGTTCTAGTTCAGTTCTAGTTCAGTTCTAGTTCAGTTCTAGTTCAGTTCTAGTTCAGTTCTAGTTCAGTTCTAGTTCAGTTCTAGTTCAGTTCTAGTTCAGTTCTAGTTCAGTTCTAGTTCAGTTCTAGTTCAGTTCTAGTTCAGTTCTAGTTCAGTTCTAGTTCAGTTCTAGTTCAGTTCTAGTTCAGTTCTAGTTCAGTTCTAGTTCAGTTCTAGTTCAGTTCTAGTTCAGTTCTAGTTCAGTTCTAGTTCAGTTCTAGTTCAGTTCTAGTTCAGTTCTAGTTCAGTTCTAGTTCAGTTCTAGTTCAGTTCTAGTTCAGTTCTAGTTCAGTTCTAGTTCAGTTCTAGTTCAGTTCTAGTTCAGTTCTAGTTCAGTTCTAGTTCAGTTCTAGTTCAGTTCTAGTTCAGTTCTAGTTCAGTTCTAGTTCAGTTCTAGTTCAGTTCTAGTTCAGTTCTAGTTCAGTTCTAGTTCAGTTCTAGTTCAGTTCTAGTTCAGTTCTAGTTCAGTTCTAGTTCAGTTCTAGTTCAGTTCTAGTTCAGTTCTAGTTCAGTTCTAGTTCAGTTCTAGTTCAGTTCTAGTTCAGTTCTAGTTCAGTTCTAGTTCAGTTCTAGTTCAGTTCTAGTTCAGTTCTAGTTCAGTTCTAGTTCAGGTCTGTTCTAGTTCAGGTCTGTTCTAGTTCAGTTCTGTTCTAGTTCAGTTTAGTTCAGTTCTAGTTCAGTTCTAGTTCAGTTCTAGTTCAGTTCTAGTTCAGTTCTAGTTCAGTTCTAGTTCAGTTCTAGTTCAGTTCTAGTTCAGTTCTAGTTCAGTTCTAGTTCAGTTCTAGTTCAGTTCTAGTTCAGTTCTAGTTCAGTTCTAGTTCAGTTCTAGTTCAGTTCTAGTTCAGTTCTAGTTCAGTTCTAGTTCAGTTCTAGTTCAGTTCTAGTTCAGTTCTAGTTCAGTTCTAGTTCAGTTCTAGTTCAGTTCTAGTTTTTTTAGTTTCTAGTTCAGTTCTAGTTCAGTTCTAGTTCAGTTCTAGTTCAGTTCTAGTTCAGTTCTAGTTCAGTTCTAGTTCAGTTCTAGTTCAGTTCTAGTTCAGTTCTAGTTCAGTTCTAGTTCAGTTCTAGTTCAGTTCAGTTCTAGTTCAGTTCTAGTTCAGTTCTAGTTCAGTTCTAGTTCAGTTCTAGTTCAGTTCTAGTTCAGTTCTAGTTCTAGTTCAGTTCTAGTTCAGTTCTAGTTCAGTTCTAGTTCAGTTCTAGTTCAGTTCTAGTTCAGTTCTAGTTCAGTTCTAGTTCAGTTCTAGTTCAGTTCTAGTTCAGTTCTAGTTCAGTTCTAGTTCAGTTCTAGTTCAGTTCTAGTTCAGTTCTAGTTCAGTTCTAGTTCAGTTCTAGTTCAGTTCTAGTTCAGTTCTAGTTCAGTTCTAGTTCAGTTCTAGTTCAGTTCTAGTTCAGTTCTAGTTCAGTTCTAGTTCAGTTCTAGTTCAGTTCTAGTTCAGTTCTAGTTCAGTTCTAGTTCAGTTCTAGTTCAGTTCTAGTTCAGTTCTAGTTCAGTTCTAGTTCAGTTCTAGTTCAGTTCTAGTTCAGTTCTAGTTCAGTTCTAGTTCAGTTCTAGTTCAGTTCTAGTTCAGTTCTAGTTCAGTTCTAGTTCAGTTCTAGTTCAGTTCTAGTTCAGTTCTAGTTCAGTTCTAGTTCAGTTCTAGTTCAGTTCTAGTTCAGTTCTAGTTCAGTTCTAGTTCAGTTCTAGTTCAGTTCTAGTTCAGTTCTAGTTCAGTTCTAGTTCAGTTCTAGTTCAGTTCTAGTTCAGTTCTAGTTCAGTTCTAGTTCAGTTCTAGTTCAGTTCTAGTTCAGTTCTAGTTCAGTTCTAGTTCAGTTCTAGTTCAGTTCTAGTTCAGTTCTAGTTCAGTTCTAGTTCAGTTCTAGTTCAGTTCTAGTTCAGTTCTAGTTCAGTTCTAGTTCAGTTCTAGTTCAGTTCTAGTTCAGTTCTAGTTCAGTTCTAGTTCAGTTCTAGTTCAGTTCTAGTTCAGTTCTAGTTCAGTTCTAGTTCAGTTCTAGTTCAGTTCTAGTTCAGTTCTAGTTCAGTTCTAGTTCAGTTCTAGTTCAGTTCTAGTTCAGTTCTAGTTCAGTTCTAGTTCAGTTCTAGTTCAGTTCTAGTTCAGTTCTAGTTCAGTTCTAGTTCAGTTCTAGTTCAGTTCTAGTTCAGTTCTAGTTCAGTTCTAGTTCAGTTCTAGTTCAGTTCTAGTTCAGTTCTAGTTCAGTTCTAGTTCAGTTCTAGTTCAGTTCTAGTTCAGTTCTAGTTCAGTTCTAGTTCAGTTCTAGTTCAGTTCTAGTTCAGTCCTAGTTCAGTTCTAGTTCAGTTCTAGTTCAGTCCTAGTTCAGTTCTAGTTCAGTTCTAGTTCAGTTTGAGTTTAGTTCTAGTTCTATTTCAGTTCTAGTACAGTTCTAGTTCAGTTTAGTTCAGTTCTAGTTCAGTTCTAGTTCAGTTCTAGTTCAGTTCTAGTTCAGTTCTAGTTCAGTTCTAGTTCAGTTCTAGTTCAGTTCTAGTTCAGTTCTAGTTCAGTTCTAGTTCAGTTCTAGTTCAGTTCTAGTTCAGTTCTAGTTCAGTTCTAGTTCAGTTCTAGTTCAGTTCTAGTTCAGTTCTAGTTCAGTTCTAGTTCAGTTCTAGTTCAGTTCTAGTTCAGTTCTAGTTCAGTTCTAGTTCAGTTCTAGTTCAGTTCTAGTTCAGTTCTAGTTCAGTTCTAGTTCAGTTCTAGTTCAGTTCTAGTTCAGTTCTAGTTCAGTTCTAGTTCAGTTCTAGTTCAGTTCTAGTTCAGTTCTAGTTCAGTTCTAGTTCAGTTCTAGTTCAGTTCTAGTTCAGTTCTAGTTCAGTTCTAGTTCAGTTCTAGTTCAGTTCTAGTTCAGTTCTAGTTCAGTTCTAGTTCAGTTCTAGTTCAGTTCTAGTTCAGTTCAGTTCTAGTTCAGTTCAGTTCTAGTTCAGTTCTAGTTCTGTTCTAGTTTAGTTCTAGTTCGGTTCTAGTTCAGTTCTAGTTCAGTTCTAGTTCAGTTCTAATTCAGTTCTAGTTCAGTTCTAGTTCAGTCCTAGTTTAGTTCTAGTTCAGTTCTAGTTCAATTCTAGTTCAGTTCTATTTCAGTACTAATTTAATTTCAATTCAGTTCTAGGTCAGTTCTAGTTCAGTTCTAGTTCAGTTGTAGTTATTAAAAATGTTAATTCAGCCAATTACTTACCAAACATTCCCAAATTAGAAACGCTGACGGTGCCTCCTTGGAATTCATGAGGTTGAAGTTTGTTGTCACGTGCTTTACCAGCTAATTCCTTAACATTTTTGGAAATTTCAACAACGCCTTTGCGATCAGCGCTGAAAACGATGGGGGTAATTAAACCTTTATCGGTTGAAACGGCAACAGAGACATCAACATTGTCGAATCTGAAAGAAAAGATTAAATTAAATTAAAGAATTTCTGAATATAATCTACTTATAGTCAATCACTTACTGTCTGATAACATTGCCCATCCAATAGGAGTTTGATTCGGGTACTTTACGACAGGCGATGGCAGTAGCTTTGATAATGAAATCATTAACAGATACTTTAACTCCTTGTTTTTCGTATTTCTTATTAACTTTAGCACGGAGTTTCATGAGCTGTAAATAATTAATATTTTTGAAATTAATAACAATTTATAAGATAAAAGTTATATTAGTAAAGCACTTACATTATCCACTTGGCACTCTACGGTTACATAGTAATGAGGTATTTGTTGTTTAGATTCCAATAAACGCTTGGCAATAACACCTCTAACATTGCTGACAGGGATGTCAATGTAGCCACCTTGGGGTGCGGTAACTGTTGCAGCGGCAGCTGGTGCAGCTGCGGACATGCCTGCAAGATCGGAGGATTTAATGGAACCATGAACACCACTGCCACGTCCTGCATGCAAAGGTAGGTAATTAGTGCAAAGCAAATAATGGTTAATAACACAAAAGGGAAATTTTTATTAAATAAACCTTCTAAACGTAATTGTTGGGCTTCAGCCAATTTTTTTGCCATCGGACTGGCGTAAACGCGTGGACCACGTTGTTCCACAGCGGTTAAACCCTTACCGCCAACAGGTGCGGGTGCTGCGGCTACTGGTGGAGGTGATGGAGGAGCAGCAACAACGACTGGTGTTGGAGGTGGTGGTGGAGCAGCAGCGGCAGCTGGTGCTGGGGCAGCTGCTGGCTTAGCTGGACCGGCTGTGTCTTTGAAGTCCTTAAAAGCAGCAACATCAGCTTCTTCCTGTACAATAATACACACCAATTTACCAATTGGCACGTCTTTAGTACCGGCGGGTATAACAATTTTGGCCAAGTAACCCTCTTCAGGTGTTTCAAAACCCATGGTAGCCTTGTCGGTCTCAATTTCAGCCAAGAGATCACCTGAAATTTATAATTTATATAGATATTTGGTTATGAAAGTTAATACGTTTTGTTGCTTAGAATTTCATACCTTCATTCAATTTGTCGCCTTCCTTCTTTTCCCAACTAACAATGGTGCCCTGGTCCATAGTTGGCGATAAAGCTGGCAAAGCAACTTTGATATGATCGGGATAATCGGCATAAGCACGTACAAAATTTGTATTCCATACTCCCAAAGGTTTAGTTTGTTTGGTTAAAATTTTTCCAGAAGATCTTTTAAAACAAAAGGTAGATATTAGTTTTTGCATTCAAAATAACTTTAATCAAATAATTATTATAGAAAAAGTTACTAAAGGCAAAATCTTAATACATAGTGATGATTCTATCGGTCAAGGAACTTAAAAATCATTTATATAAAAGAGTAGCGTTACTGACTGACTGATTCATCATCGCACAGCCCAAACGGCTGAACCTAGAATCATGAAATTTTGACACTAGATGTGTTTTTGGTTATGTAGATCCAATAAGGAGGGATTTTTGAAAATTTGTATATTTACGGGTAAAAAGGGGGAAAACGGGTAAAACTGGTTTTCTTAATTACCTTACACAATATTAGTGATACAAGAAAAATTTTAAATGCACCTGTATCTACTCTTAAAATGAGCAGATGGGTGTCTGGCACTTTTTTGAAATTCGTACTTTTAAGGGGTAAAAATGTGTAACAAAGGTGATTTTGGTACCTTTTTTGGTCCTTTATAGGTTTTTAAATAATTAACATAATCAAATTTTTTTTTAATATTTTGGATACATCTCTCAAAATTATGAGACACCTGTTTCGTACTTTTTTAAAATTCAGTCCTTTTTGGGTGTAAAAGGGAGAAAACTGTTTTTATGGTACTTTTTTTTTAGCGCATTAAGAAAACTTTTTCGGTTTATTGAATTATTCCTATTAAATTACGGACTAACTCTGTATTAATATTATTGTAATAAAATTTTTGCTATTTCACTGGGGTAAAAAGTACCAAAAAGGGAAAAAACGGGAAATTTTATTTTATACAAACTCATTGAGCCAATTTTTAGAAAATTTTAAAAAGTACTTTATTTACTCACACAAAATAAGCTATTGGTATATTATTTTGAAATTCGAGTACTAAGGCCTATATAGGACCAAAATCGAGTAAATTGCTTGGTACCTTTTTTAAAGCACAATTTTTCTCGAACAAATGACTGCAGATTTGAATCGTTTGAGTTTTATCTGTTATATATAGATTTAAATACGGAACATTTTGTAAACTTAATTCTCGAAAAAGTATATTTCTAAGCGAAAATGGGAAATATTGTACTCTTTTTATTAGTACTTTCCACTTAGGTAAACTTTATTCCACTTTTGGTACTTTTTCTTTCGTCAAATGATACTCTATGTATGTTCTTTAATATGAACTGAAAACACATGATTATTAAACATACACGGTCCTCATTGAATAAGATTCTTTAAGAGACAACTTTTTAGTACTTTTTATCTCATAAATTGTTCTTTTTTAATTTTCTAAAATATTCAACCTAGGAACATTAATTTTAACATAAATGGTCTTGACTGAATACTATTCTGTAATTTGGAACTATTTGGTACATTTCTATTCTTCAAATGGATTCTTTATAATGGTTAACCGATACACAAGGTCCATATTAAATGAGAATTTATTGAGAGAGATCTTTGTACTTTTTCGTTTTTCCGATGGTACTTTTTTGATTTTTTTACGATATTGAACATAGTTAGGATAGCGAAGCACCCAGGATATGCTAGTAATTAATAATTGTTAGGGATCTTTGATCGTTTTACTAAATTGTGTTGTATAGTATATTTAACTGGTTTACTATACATAGGACGTACCCATGGCTTAATTGCTTAACATGAAAATAAAAAAAAAAATAACCAACCACCAGCCTAGAAATAAGTACCACCTTGTGATAATTGAATAATTCTTTCGATATGATAAGATTTAATTATACATAAATACACAATCTGCACTCACACACACACAAACTATTGCAATAAACAAAACATAACAATATGCTAGCATATTGTAAACAAAAACAAACAACACTTTTAACAATAACTTTTTGTTGGTATTTTCCTTTTTTTTCAACTACATATAAATCTTATGGTATTGTCTTATCAGTGGCGTCATGAGCTGATAGTGGTGGCATCATTCGACTGATGAATGTTAGTTAACTTTGTAATCAAAGCCCTCACCAACATTATTTCACAATAAACAACAACCACCCACCCCTCCGCCTGTTCGGCTGATAATACCAAAAATCATCACTTTATTAGGGAAACAGTCCTTTTGCATAATTATTTTGTAATTTCTATTCATAACACTAACGCTCACTTGTTACGTCGTCGTTTTAGTATTCCATACTAATGTAACAAATCTGAGTTTTTTTTCTAAAATATTTTGCCATAACGAACAACTGACATTGGGTTACACAACAATTTATAACCTTAAAAAACTGCATAAAATTTGCATTTGCATTCACTTTTCTTTATTGTAATTGCTGTTATTAGGGAATTATTAGAGTTTGTTATGTTTTGGGTAGGTTCACCTGATTAATGGTAAATTCCTGGCCGCTTGTGAACTAAGTACACGGGCAGCTGAACGCGTTACATTAGTCGCTGTTCTACGGAAAATCCATTCATTACGGCTGGCAATTGTTCTCAACATTTTTCCCGACAAGACTTGCTGTTGTTGTTTGTCAAATACGATAGACTACAGTTGATTGCTTTGTTTGTTTAGTTGGAGTATTTTGTCGTCACTTTTAATAAAAACAATTTAAAGTTTCGTTCGAATATTATTTGCTAATTATTATTTTTTACCGATTTCCACCGACCTTTTTACACCTTCAGTAGGTCAAATCGTATCTCTCGAATCGAACTACAGATTTTTTTTCCAACTGTCAAAATCATTTGACAAATCAAATTTGCAAAGTCAATATGCCGCTTCTTACTGTTACATTCACGTAGTAATGATAGCTTACTGACAAACAGGGTTGTAAATTAAGTTAGTTGAAAATACCGGCATTGAGTCGCTTTTGTAGAACATAAAATATTTAAACATTTAAATCAAAAATAAATTAATTTACTTTAATTTAAATAATTTATTTAAATTTTTTTGTTACATACTTTCTTCTTTATTATTCTTTTGATTTGTACATGACTGAAATTATTAATTCAAAGATGTTCTAAAGTTGCCATACTTTCACTGATTATTCTTAACATGTCCGTTATTTTTTTTCTTTGACCTGGGTTACCATTTTCTACTGAATGTTTGTTAATAATTATTTTGTTTTTTGACTTTTATGAAAGTTTGTGCGCGTATTTTGTTGTGTTTTAGTTTAATATAATAAAAATTAACGAAAAACTGTTCAAACAATCTCTGGTAAGTGGTAGAAATTATATTTGATTGTTGTTACACATTTCCAAGAAGAAATATATTACATAAAGAAATAGTGTGCTGGGACACTAGAAGTGTCCATCTAAAAAGATCCTTTCCCAGTTTTTGAAATTATTAGTGGACTTAATAAGTATTATCTATCCGCGTCATATCTCTACAATTTGTTTATCAAATATATTCATATAAATGATTTGATATCATTATGCAACCAGCAACTTTATCGTCGGCAATGTAACTTCATTGATCTTGAAAGTTGCAACCCACAAAAGCACCTAATAATTCTTCATAGACCTTGTAATACATTTCCGAGTTTATTAATAATTTCCCTATTAGACTGAGTGACTGCCAAGTTTACATAGTAACCATTCAATGTCTCCTATATAATTTGGTAATTATTAAGGTTAGGTTGAAGTAAAAGAACTCGACGGCCACTTACGGTCTTGATGTGAGAAAACACTTATAGATTATTGTGATCTACGAAAATCCTATCCTGAAGTTCCATAGAATTTGAGAATTAATTGTTTTTAAAAGGAATAATATCTGGAAAAACATTTGATACAATTTAAACGAGAGCTTGGCAATGTGTTTAACTCTCCTTACCATATGTTAAACAATCACCTTGGTGGAACCTTCGTGGGAAGGGTATATTAATATAATTTTGTCATTATATATGTGCATTCCGAGTTCTTATTAATAGTGGTCTCGATTTAGACACGTGTTTTTTTCATTTATATTTTGAAATAGATATTCTAAAGACCTTGGGTATCTTCGGGATCTGAATCTTCAACAATTCTATCAGACATGTTTTTTTTACTTTAGGTGGTAATTTTTACGTTATCTACAGATATAGATCCAAAAAGGACACACCCTTTTGGTTAATATTTATTTTCGCAAAAATTTTATGTGAATGAAAATCTATAGTATAAGTTTTATGGCACTTTTATTTTGATTTGTAAATGGTACTTATCTGATGTAGAAGAAGAACCCTGTAGAATGAAAATCTATAATAGAGAATTTTTGGTACTTTTTGTTCTTAACCTGGTACGCAAGATTAAACATACTATTGGTTTGAATTAAAATTTATAAAAGTTTTGGGTTCATTTCGAATGGTTTTTTATTGATTTTCTGAAATATTGAACCTAAAAACATAAAATAATGATTCTAATTGATTCTGCGAGTAAAAAACTTATTGTGGAGAACAGTATACATGATTCTTTACAGCCAAATATAGAAGAACTCTTCTTTGTTTTTAATACAAACAGAATATAGTTAACTTAGTCATACTATCAATATTTAAATAACAAGTAGGAAAGTATGGAATGGCCGACCATATAATACCCTACACCAGGAGTATATTTTTAAAATTCTTATTTTTCATAAAGAAACTTTTATGTTGAATTTTACCATAATTCCAAAATATTTAAGCAATTTATTGATAAAAAAAACTAAAATTTCTAAATGAGGCTTTATATAGGTCAAATAAGGGGCCGATCCTCGGTAAATTTGGGAAAAGGATATATTCTTAATAATAGTTAGTTTTGTTGACTTTCATTGCGATACAAATGGTTACAAGTCAATTTTAGACGTTTAAGACATTTTTTAAAGGTGGGTTTGTATGGGGGATAAGGTCAAATATGGGCCGATCCTTACGAAAATCTGCAGTGTCATTTATACTTATATAAAACTTATTTGTGCCAATTTTTAGAGAGATAGCAGAATATTTGACGTAATTATGGCATAAAAAGTTCAAATCGGGAGGTACGGTTGTATGGGGGCTAGGTGAAATAATGGACCGATTTCAACCATTTTCAATAGGCTTCGTCCCTGTGCAAGAAAAAAAAACATGCTTGGTCCAAATTTCATCAAATTATCTTGAAAATTGCAGCCTGTACCTTGCGCACAAGGTTTACTTGGACAGCCAGCCAGCCGGACAGACGGACATGTCTTAATCGACTCAAAAAATGATTCTGAATCGATCGGTATACTTTAAGTTAGGTGTTGGACCAATATTTTTGTTTGTTACAAACATCAGCACAAATGTTTAATACCCGCCCACTATCTTCTTCGTTATTTATTTGATTGGTCTGGATGTACCTTAAGTCGATTGATTTACTAATAGCCAAATGCGCAGGGTGTATACATGTTTTCGTAATTAAATATTACTCATACGATACCATTGATATTTATGTACGTTCCCAGCAAAAAATTTGTTTACCTTCTGTGGAAGTGCTTTTTATTGACTTCTAAAGAAGCCAAGACATTATTATTATTTAATTCAAATTAGTTGTATTCTATAATACTACAATTTCACTTCTTAATAACTTCTTAAAAAAGAACATAAAAAATACTTCCTGAGAATGACTTCAGATGTAGTAAATTTGGAATCAAATAAAAAGAACAAATTTTTCGACATTTCTCTAAGGAATAAAATTTATAACGGAATTTTGAATTAGTTCCCGTTTTCCTAAGAGCCGACAATGGAACGTTATGTTCGAAAATATAATGTTTTTTCTCTAGTTTAGTTTATTATCTAGTCTATATGGTCTAGTATCTATATAGTCTAATCTAGCCTATAGTTTAGTATATAGTCTTATCTAATCTATATTTCATTTTACAATGTAGTCTATAGTACAGTCTATAGTCTAGTCTATAGTCCAATTTTGTGTATAGTATAATATATAATGAAGATTATTGTTTAGTATATAGTCTAGTCTCTAATATAGTCTATATTTTAGTTTATAGTCTAGTCTATATGGGCTAGTATCTATATAGTCTAGTCTATAGTCTAATGTCTAGTCTAAAATCTAGTCTATAGCCAAATCTATAGTCTAGTCTAGTCTATAGTCTAGTCAAAAGTCTAGTCTATAGTCTAGTCTATAGTATAGTCACGTCTACAGTCTAGTTAAGTTTATAGTCTAGTCAAGACAATATTCTAGTCTAGTCAAGTCTAGCCTATAGTATAGTCCATTGTATTGTATATAGTTTAGTCTTTATTCTAGTCTATAATCTAGTCTATAGTCTAGTCTGTAGTATAGTCCATAGTCTAGTTTATAGTCCAGTCTATAGTCCTCTCTATAGTCTAGTATACAGTCTAGTCTATAGCCTGGTCCATTGACTAGTCTATAGTCTAGTGTATAGTCTAGTCTATAGTCCAGTTTTGTGTATAGTCTAATGTATAATCTAGATTATTGTTTAGTATATAGTCTAGTCTCTAGTATAATGTATATTCTAGTTTATAGTCTAGTCTATATGGGCTAGTATCTATCTAGTCTAGGCTATAGTTTAGTATATAGTCTAGTCTCTAGTATAATGTATATTCTAGTTTATAGTCTAGTCTATATGGGCTAGTATCTATCTAGTCTAGGCTATAGTTTAGTATATAGTCTAGTCTAAAGTCTAGTCTATAGTCTAGTCTATAGTCTAGTCTATAGTCTAGTATATAGCCAAGTCTATAGTCTAGTCTATAGTCTAGTATATAGCCAAGTCTATAGTCTAGTCTATAGTCTAGTCTATAGTCTAGTCTATAGTCTAGTCTATAGTCTAGTCTATAGTCTAGTCTATAGTCTAGTCTATAGTCTAGTCTATAGTCTAGTCTATAGTCTAGTCTATAGTCTAGTCTAGTCTATAGTCTAGTCTATAGTCTAGTCTATAGTCTAGTCTATAGTCTAGTCTATAGTCTAGTCTATAGTCTAGTCTATAGTCTAGTCTATAGTCTAGTCTATAGTCTAGTCTATAGTCTAGTCTATAGTCTAGTCTGTAGTCTAGTCTATAGTCTAGTCTATAGTCTAGTCTATAGTCTAGTCTATAGTCTAGTCTAGTCTATAGTCTAGTCTATAGTCTAGTCTATAGTCTAGTCTATAGTCTAGTCTATAGTCTAGTCTATTCTGTAGTCTATAGTCTAGTCAATAGTCTAGACTATAGTCTAGACTAGTATATAGTCTATAGTCTAGTCTATTGTCTGGTCTATAGTATAGTCACGTGTGCAGTCTAGTTAAGTTTATAGTCTAGTCAAGACAATATTGTAGTAAAGTCTAGCCTATAGTATAGTCTATTGTATTGTATATAGTTTAGTCTTTATTATAGTCTATAATCTAGTTTATAGTCTAGTCTGTAGTATAGTCCATAGTCTAGTTTATAGTCCAGTCTATTGTATGGTATATAGTTTAGTCTATATTCTAGTCTATAATCTAGTCTTGTCTATACTCTGTTGTCTAGTCTATATTCAAGTCAATAATGTAGTAGTAATAGCCTATAGTATAGTCTATAAAGTTGTCTATTCCATAGTGTAGTCTATAGTGTTGTTTATAATCTGCCCTATAGTCTAATCCGTAATCAAGTCTATAGTCAATTGATAGTTTAAAATTTATTTTTATTAAATATTTTGTTTTTGGTTCATAGGCTTTCCATTTCAAATAAAATGCAATTATTTTTGTATTTGTTTTTTAAATTGTTCAATATTTATTTCTATTTATTTTTCACATTTCACACTTAATATAATATAGTAATAAAATATATTGCAAGGATCCTTCATAGGTTGATTTCTGAAAGAACTATAGAATAGGTTTGAAATAAAAAGAAATTTTATTAATATAAAGCATAAATAATAATTAGAGAAAAAATAAGGATTCAAAATAAAACTGTTGACACTCGTCTCATATTGAATGTACTTCAACATGTGCCGGGTTTTCAAGGCACCAGAGCACCTGATGAAGTACAATAGACATGGGACATCATTTTAACTGTATATGTATATTATATATTTTTAGTTTATTTTTACTTTATTACACATTTCACTGACCTAAACAATTGTTATTAGATTAAATTAATTTTATGTTTAAATTTATTATTATGATGACAACGATGACGAAAGACAATGATTATTTGATGATAAATGATGATTACTATGATGTCAGTGCCTAAAACTTCGCGCGCTACTTCAGGTACCTGACTGCAGTTTATTAAATATTCAGCCCCGGTCTCTGATTAGCGCGCAGAGTGCTAGACATATATATAATGTTAAATATATATAAAATATATGTTTTTGATTAAACAAAAAATTAAATTAAATTAAAACAATAGCATAATATGTAATGGCTGATAGATAGATGAATGGATGGATGGGTGGAATGATGTTGTTGTTGGATTTTTAACACTTTTTTTCACAAAAAAATGAATGTATGTATTTATACATATGCTTTCTAGTCGTAGCTATAAGGTTATTGTGTAGATATTTATGTACGTGAAAATATTTTACATTCAATACATTGTATTGATGTTTGGCAAATGTCTTCGTTATGAATGCAGTTCTCCTTTTTTTTAACCAAATTTATGGTATTTGTTGCTGATTTTAACAAGAGAGTCAGTCAAACAGAGAGGGAGAGAGAGTACCTTAGTCTTAACGTTTGCCTTGCAAAGTTGCAACGTATGACCTTGTGTCCGTAGCATGTAAAAAAATATATGTATTTTAAGGTTAATGATCTGTAATTTATTTGTGCAAAGAAAAAAGAGCAGAGAGCCAACCATGACAGTCGTTATTTGTCGGTCGTGTTAGTGTGAGTGTGTGTATATGTATGTTTTACCAAAACCATATGACTAAATTTATTTCTAGCTAAGCGGCTGGTGCTTACTCACCACACTAACTCATATACAGCTATTTAAAATAATAACGTTAGTTAGTATTTGTGGTGTTAAGTTAGTGAGTGAGAGTGAGGCAGAGAGCTTAAGTAAACAAATGAAAGGCTTCAGTTTAATTACAAGGGTTGCCAAACACCATCTATATTAGTGTTTTAAACTTAAGCAGGAACTTGAAAAAAAAGTATTTTTTATTAAGCTTTTGCTAACTATTCATGTGATCTTGTGAGAGAGAAAGAGAGAAATATCCAGTATAAATGGTGTTAGTAATGAAATTATTTGTCAATATATTATATGCTCTTTTGCATTTCTTTTTGTCTTCCTTTTTTAAATGTTCCACACACATGGAGTGATGAGTGGAGTATATAGCTGGTCATTCTGGTTGACAATAAATACACTTACACGCTTAATATTCGTGTTTTTGTGTGAGTAGATATGTACAACTTGAAAATTACATAAAGTTAGTTATCTTTTCTGAATGGTGAGTAATTTTTTTTTTTTTTTTTCATTGCAAAAAAACCAAGGATATGACGTCATTTTGCTTTAAATTTTTGCAAACTTGCAAAGAAAAAAACCAAGCAACACCTTTTTTGTTTTAATTGAAAAAAAACCTGTATAGACACTAATACTTTTGTCATAAACATATTGTAAAAAATGTAAATGTTGTGGTGTATGTGTGTGTGTGTGTCAGACCCAAAAATGACCCTGGTTTTTTCTAAATTTGTATAGCTTTAAGTTATATTCATAGCTAATGTAAAGCATTTTATAAAGAAAATCAGAAAAAAATGGCAAGGCAGTGATCTTTTCTATATAATATCTCTTGGGTTTTTTTGTTTGCTCTGACGAGCTCCCAAAAACCATATGTTCGTTGAATGTATATGAATGTTTTTTTTTTTTTTGTACATTCCTCCTTGCTGCACTCTTGTCGTGCGAATGCTGTAAGATTTTTTTCTTCAAGTTTTTTTTTTTTGCGTTTTTTGGTTTGGCTTTAAAGGCGAGGTGTGTGCTTTTTTAGCTGCTGTTACCAAGCAGCATGTAGTCATGTTTTTTTTTTTCGTTATTATATGTATTTTTTTAATGAGCGCAGACGGCCTCAAATATTTTTTTTTATATTTTTCTTGTTTTTACAGATAAAGATTCGCATTTGCTCACCCATACTAAGAAAAAAATACGATACACGTGCCCCACTACATTCAAAAAAATGGCAAACATTTGCACTAACTGCTGCGGCTGTTTATTAGATATCTTTTAAATGTCTTTGAACGAACGCTGGCATACACTAGTTGCTCTCCTAAACTATAAAAATTAGTCATTAGTTTCAAACGCCATTATTGCTTTTAGAAAGTAAAAAAAAATTAACAAAATTGTTTTTTTTTTTTTTTT
>NC_060950.1:13859101-13868480 GCF_022045245.1 Lucilia cuprina
ACTATTGTGAATGAATTGTGCACAACAAGTTCACGATAGCAATTTTCCCTTTAAGGGAAATGAAAATTTTAAGGAAACAAAATTTTCACTTCTATTGGCGATAGGGGTGATTATGTATGTATAGTTGGTATTATCTTTAATAAGTGAAAAGTTTTGTACATTAATAATTACATATTAAATATACATAATCATGTCTATTTACTTCAATTTTCTTTAGGTTACCTGTTGACCAGGGTGGAACGTAAAATTGGGTCGCCAGAAAAACCATTATCTGATTTGGGTTTAATATCATATCGTTCTTATTGGAAAGATGTTCTACTTGAATATCTCTGTAATCGAACTGGAAATACTTTAAGCATAAAAGATGTTTCACAAGTAAGTATTACCATTACATACACAATAAAGGCAATTTATATATAAAAACTAATAAAATTATTTAAATACAATTTAGGAAATGGCCATTTATTCTTATGACATTGTAAGCACTCTACAGGCATTGGGTATGATGAAATACTGGAAAGGCAAACATATAGTACTTAAAAAACAGGTAAAATTTCGTATTGTTTATAAATTATAGCATTTTTTGAAATTGTTGTGGTTTATTAACTTTATTAACAGGATGTTTTGGATGATTATGAGGAGCGCATTAAAAGACGTGGAACATTTCCTAAAATCGATGAAGCTTGCTTACGTTGGAATCCATTTGTACCGCAGCAGAATAATGACTCTCCCTGAAAAAGGGTTATACCGAATTATGATTAAGCAAAAAGTGAAATGCCGTCATTACAAACGTTACAGATTTGTTTTCTTTGTGTAATTTAAATAAAAAATTTATTTTTAAAGAAATTTATGAAACAAAGAAAAGCTCATCATTAATATGATTTTAAATTAAGAAAATATATATTCTTTGTTTTCCCATCAATCTGTACGAGTCTGAGTCATTCGAGTTAAAACTTTACAACAGACAATTTTATTTTTTGGCAATTTATTAGTCACACATGCGCATCTACAGGTTTTTTTTTTGCTCGCTTAACACTTCACAAGGAGTTTTTGTTGTTGTCTTTTTATTTCGAATATATTACATGTATATAACTCTTATTTGTGAATGTGTATGTGTGTGTATTCGTGTTTTTTTTTTTCTTTCTCAACGATTCAGCTGCTGCACAATAAGTATATAATTAATAATTATTTATATGTGTAAATATATATATACATACATATATGTTTAATGTATTAGTTTTAAATACTTTAAATATGTAAGAAAAAAAAAAAAGAAACAATTATTTATAAATGCGATTAATGTATTGTTAAGCAGAGGATATACAATATTAGAAGTTACTCCCATAAGCAATAAATAAACTCTTTATTTACCCTACAAAGTGGTTTATACCTAATATATGTATACACTTGTGTATAAATGCGAACTATGTGTGTAGTTTTCTTTTCTTGGGGGGTCCTATTATAGTTGTCAAACGATACATAATATTTAATATACCTAAAATAATATTTCTTTTTCTACTACTGCTATTCATCAGCCCAGTCAGGCACGTCATTTTCTTATACTTGCTTCTACTGCCGCCGCCTGTAAAACTAACAGTTGGCTACTGAAGTAAACTTCCGAATGTGAACAAGTAGTCACCAACGTTTTTCTATACCATCGAGTAATAATCTAATGAATGTTGCGCAATAGCCTAGACATGTTCATTGCATTGTTGGGCAGATTGTACATTTCTAAAGGATTAGACTGCGCCGAATCTGATTTCAACACATCAAGTTATTCACCCCTACTTTGGTATTCTGCATTTCGATTCGAAGCTCCGTCACTTTAAATAACAACTTACAAAAACGTAGCTACGAACGTAATACAGAATACACACAATCGTAAGGCATGGAAGTGTCCTGTTTCTTACATTTCTAATAATACTGACAACTTATATGTTTTGTCTTGTAATATTTTAGGTAATGCTTTTTCTGTCAACGTTGCAAAATAAAACTTTTAAGTTCAGACAATTATTAGACATTTTACTGACAACGTTGTAAGATGTGACAATCGTGTATCACGGCTTTAATTGGAAACGGAAACGTAATCGAAATGCAGAATAGGAGTGAAATTTTGTTACCTTGAGATTTTAATTTCTCTCGAAGGGAAAATTGCTATTGTGAACTTGTTGTGAATAAATTATTCACAATAGTTGATTTTGTATGTAGCAGCTGTTCGATGTTTACAAAATTTCATCAACAAATTTCACAAAAGGGGATGTTAGTGAACGAAAAAAGTGAAAAGGGAGCATATTTCACGCGAAATGATGATTGGCGATAGGGGTGATTGTGTTCATATGGATAATGAATGATAAGTTAGTCGGCTGATTATAAATTCCAATTAACTCAATATGACCCCTCTTTGAAGGAAGAATCTGAAGATGTCACTCTTAATAAACCTCAAGTGAGTTGCAACTGAAGGAACGTTAGAGATATTCAAAACAGATCACATCCGGAACTGCGATTAGAGAACGATATATAACTATAAGTAATGACAAGTTATTACGTTCCCACAATAGGATCTTCGATCCGGAACGACCCAAATCAGATTTTCAACCAAGCGACAGCTGTATGAACCGAAAGTTTTTTTTTTTTTTGTCCAGGAAAAAACAGTCGAACTGTTACAACAACATGTCAATAACCTCAATTTGTGTCGGGTTTGGAAGCAAGAACGTGAATAAACTTCAACGAAGTGGCGTTTTAAAAAGCGTTGGAGATATCCTAAACAGATCCCGTTTTAGACTAGGCGTAATGACAAGCTTTTGAAGCAATGTTCAGTGTTCAATTACTACTGCCAATAATTTCAATACATTCCACGTTTTGAAGATAGAACCAGAATCAACCTTAACAAAGTGGAGTTGGAGATATCCTAAACAGAATCAGTTCTAAACCTGAAAATGACAATCTTAATGAACATCAACTGAGTTGCAAATGAAAGAGATATTCAAAACAGATTCCATCCGGAACTTCGATTAGAGAAATATATATAACTATGAGTAATGACGAGTTATTGAAACAATGTTCAGTGTTCAATAATTACTGCTAATAACCTCAATTTGCCTTTGCCTCAACATCAACGAAGTGGCGTTTGAAAAAGTGTACTAAACAAATCCTGCTCTAAACTGTTTTTTTTCATAGGCTCAGATACCTAAACTAGATAGATTATTCTTATATTATCCAAACAGGATAAGGATTAGTATCTGCAAACATACCAGCCTACCGGTATTTGGAAGTTATACTAATCGTTGTTGGATCTCCAATTCAGAACACTATCGCAGTCGGGGTGTTTGGTTAATATAGTTGGACTAAAATAATGTTCCTTTTAGTCGAACTCTAGAATGAATCTCACCTAGTCCAATGTATACGGCGCAGTTGTTAAGTACTATCCCCATTTAAAACTATTTTGACAGTAATTTTTATAAAACTTATTTTTTATTTCCATTTTAAATTGTTTACTTAAAACTGTACACATACTTATTTTAGCAACTGTATAGAAGTACATAAACGTTTATTCTGCCGACAATCGCGAAATTATATTGGAGTCATCACTTTGTTAAGGCTTTGTTATATACTGGCTCTCTACGTTTATTCTCTCTTTCTCTCTATCCATTTTACCATAATAAATCCCAAAATGCATACACGTACTACACATATAAAAGCCTGTCTGTTCGTTTGTCTGTCCATCTTAATACTTAAACGATGACACACGAATGCATAATATTAAGTATTGGAGCAATATATATGTATATACACATATATTATATGAAATCAGTCATTCTCTACTACCTACTAGACAGTGAAAACTAACTAACTTCAAACTCCTTCTTTCGACGTGTACTTTTTGTCAATCGCAAGTTTTTCCTATTGTTCTTATTGTTGTTGTTGCTGTTGTTGCCAAAAACCATATGCAAGAAGCTTTATCTCTTTACTGCGCCATTTCTATATATCATTGCCGACAGTACATACATGTATACATTTATAGCAACACAATTGAAGAGAGAGGGTTATGAACAACAATAACAATAAAAATTTAGAGAGTTACCATATATGATAATAAAATTTATCAAGAAAAGGTTTAACGATAAGAAAATTTTGATAGAAAATTAAATGAGGAAATACATACAACAAAACGAATTTGTTTATAATTTTGGAATGTTGGACTTTGGTAACAATTAAACTAGGTATTCTTGCCCTAATTTAAATCAGTTGTTCCTAGTGAAGTCATTTATAGTGATTTCCGGTTATAATCAATTTGAAATTTATAATATTGTCAATTTTACAACTCATGGAACCATGCAAGAAATATGTATTTCCAAGAATAAATTCTAGTTTTAGTTTCATTCGTTTTGCAAAAAATCGATTCAGACTTAGGATTAACGGATTGAAGATGTTATCTTTAGCGCATATTATTTGCAGGAAGTTGTTTTATGCAGAGTTTCTCTTTAGCGAATATTATTTGCAGAATGTAAACGAATTACAATTCACCGTTTTTAGGCAACTAATATTCCTTGACTCTCTTCATGCTCTTTTCTTTAAAACCTCACATCTCAAACCTTTTAATCGCTTCGATTAAAGATTTGAGATGTGACAACATCTTAAAGGTTTCACAAAGAAAACGAATAAAGATTATAAATGACTCCAGAAGTCCGTCGAATTATTGAGTTAAACGTCGGTAAGAAATGTTTCACAATTTCGGTTCATCACAAAGATATTGCAATTGAATTGATGTAGAAACACGATCGTGATTCTTTTCGCTAAAAAACTGGGACTAATTGAGAAGCAGATCCTGTATACATCAAAGCTCAAGGCGATAGCTCTGCAGCCGTTGAAATAGATGCCTCTTGTAAACATGAAAATAGATGTCAATGGGTTTTTCTTCGCTTTGATATCGTCACAAGATGTCGCAAAATATCATCCGAAAACTGAAACCGAACCTTTGGTTCTAAAAAAGCGAATTGGTCAGTTATTTTTCTCTGAAATAAGCCCGTCACAAGGTCTGCTATTCCAGTGGGATTGTATTCGTTATAGGACAGGTACAAATGGAGAAGTGGAGACAAGATCAGCAAAGCTAATTCGATAGTTTTAGGGAGACCAACAAAGAAGCCTTTCACCAACTTAAAACAGGATCGATGAGTTTCATTCGTTGAGAAAATATCGCACAAAGTAGCTTCGTTATACTAAGATATCGAAAGTTTTGGGTGTTGACTAATCCCTGGACCAGCACTCAAGGGAGCACCACTATCCATGATGTTCATTGTACTGAAATTAGGAAA
Organism: Lucilia cuprina; assembly: GCF_022045245.1. Classification (NCBI taxonomy): domain Eukaryota; kingdom Metazoa; phylum Arthropoda; class Insecta; order Diptera; family Calliphoridae; genus Lucilia; species Lucilia cuprina. The sequence continues at coordinate 13,864,414 of NC_060950.1, forward strand.
ATAGGTTGTGCGATGGAGGATAGAGGGAGAAGTGTTTGCGGACGTTTTGTTTAGTTTCACTTCGAAAGTGACCGGGAATACTTCTACAGGCATTCGGCTGAAAAATGAATTTCCTTGTAATATTTCTGCGTTCGACTGGACAATCGACCCACAAATGGATGTGTTCCTGATGACAGTCGTGTGCTGCGCAAAAATATTCCATTATAGTTTGGATAGAACAGTGAAATACAGCAAACGTTGCGAATGTGCTCCAGTGAATCAATAGATAAGTACCTTCGCCCGACTAGCTCCAAAATAGAAGCATCGACCCATACATGGAGGTTTTATTCCATTTACGGTCGGATATAAGTGATGTAAATAGTAAGAAGAAGGAGTGAAGTATGTCTTACAACGTTTCAAAAACCGGGACACTTGAATGCTTCTTTCGGCAGTTAGATAATATGCTTAGTCCATCGGACATCGCACTGTACATAGGGGTTTGACATTGAAGGTCATTTATGTAGATAACAAATAAGGTAGGAGAATGAACGGACCCCTGCGGTACCCCTGAACTTGTTTGATGAGATCCCATCTATATCGATAGTTGGAAAATGTGCTTAGTCCATCGGACATAACACTGTATCTGGAAGTTTTATATAGGCCATTTATGAAGATAAAAGATAGGGTGAGAGAATGAACGGAGCCCTGCAGTACCCCTGAACCCGTTTGATGAGATCCCATCTATAACTCGTATAGTTCGATCTCTGGGAAAGTTTGAAATAAATCGAGTTAAATTATTACCGACAGCAAATGCAATAAGGGTCAAAACTCAAGAAGGTAGTTTAAAGACTACGAGCTTTGCTCCTGAACAAGGTTCACCACCAAAATTCAAGATGATAGTTTTAGAAGAACAAGTTCCAGAACAAGGTTTTACGATCTTGGTATAGTCAAAACTCAAGACGATAGTATTAAGAGGACCAGCTTTGCTTCAACTTAAAACAGATTTGGTCAGCTATTCCTTTGAGTTTCATTCGCTGAGATGAGATCATTACAAGGTGTAAACGATCTTAACGTGAAAATAACTCCGAAATACTAAGATCGATTATTTTTTCTATTGACTTAACTTGTAGTATCCAACTTCCAACCTCAGTTGAATTCTTTCTTCATGGATTTATAGCCCAATAATTTAGTTGAACAAACTCATATAAGTATCGAAATAATGATGCACGAGATTTATTAAATTACTCATTATAAGCTTAAAATTTTGTGTTTGAGATTATCATTATAACATTGGAACAATATCATTTAAGTAGAATTTATAATGTTCTTTTTTACTTTTCCCAAGTTTAACGCCCCCGTCATATAGAATATTGCCAACATAGCAACACTGAATTGCAACAAATTTAATGTCTAGTACTTACAGGGAAAACTTGCTAACTGAGTTTAGGGAAAATGTTTGAAAAACTTGGAAACATGAATGTCTGCATTTTCGGCAAAAACACACAGAAATAAAAGGAAAATGAGAGAGAATTGGATATAGCAGTCAGTCAGCCAGACATACAATCGTATGTATGTACGTCTGTCTATCTGTATGCAGAGTAACATATATATGTTGATAACCGGCGTTTGTATACTGTGTGTATTATGGAAAGGGGGTTGAAAGGACAAGCGGTTGCAAAAAAATAAAAATCATACGGTAAGCTTTCTGTCGTAGTTGTAGGTCTGGGTTTGAGCTGGTGTGTTGCATAAATTTTAGTCACTCTTGAACTACACCACTCAATAAATGAGAATTTTGTTTTACATTAAGAAACTATATATTCTTCAATAATGGATCGTATCGTATACACACACCTTTTTATATTCAAGATAATTTATACGATTAACGAATTTTTGAAGTACAAATTATAAATAATAATTTTAAAATCGGTTAATGAATGAAGGTAACAAGGAGCATGTGAATATAACCTTATGAACTGTATAGATAGACGGACGAATGATTGTTCGGTTGGTTGGTTGGATGGATACCTTGCACTTTACTATATTCATAGATACACATGAGTATGCATTGTGTATGTATGTAAGAAAGATTGTTCCTAACAAAGAAATAATAAACTCACACACTCGGTTATAGTCTCGTCGCGACTACGGGTGAGTACAGCAAACAACAACAACAACAACAGCAGCAACACTAACAAAAATCCCACCAACAAATGTTTGTTGTATGATTTTGCTTTTGTTTTTTTTTTTTTTTTTGGTTTTTTGTTTTTGGTGTATGCGAGAAGTAGTACATGTTCGCCTTTGTATTTCACTATAGGCAATGTCTGGTCTCCATCTTCTCGTACAGACACAGCAACAAGAGCAACAACAGCAACAATGAGCCAACAAACACAGCAACGACAACAACATCTCAAACAAACAGCAGCAGCAGTGCAGAACAAAAACAACAGCAACAACGACTACGACAACAGCACCGCCACCAGAAAGAACATAGAGACACACATGGAATAAACCGAAATCAACGAACAAATTTTATATACGAACCAAACCAGCAAGAAAGCAGTCAGTCGACCAGCTAGAAGCTAACGAGCCACCAGGCAGGCAGCCAGCAAGGCAGTCAGCAATCAGCAGCAAAGGCAAAATGTGTTTTGCAAACTTTTGGCTTTTGATTGAACGACGACATTGAATACCACTCATTTGATCGCCAACAGCCGGTCCGTACGGTTTGCTAAAAAGAAACTCTTTCCGTGCTCTAGTCAAATAAATTTGAAAAAAAATAAATAAAAGTTATTTTCTTATACAACTAATAATACTTTATAAATATACAATTTCAATTTAAGAATAAGTGTTGTGTGTTGTTTAAATAATTAAAAAAGAAAAAAATCCAGAAGAATTTATTGAGAACAAAAATTTATAACCGAAATGAAATTTCTAAAATTAAAGAATAAAAAAACAGAACATTTGTTAATAAAATAAACTGTCAAAAAAAAAAAAAAAAAAAAAAAAAACGGGAAAAATAAGAAGAAACTGAACAAAGAGAGAAATATAGAAAAAAACACATGTATAACTACTACAACTGACTGTTACTGTCACTAAACCATAGTGATTAAGAGTGTGTTTGTGTAATTGTGAGTGCGAACTTTTTTTTTTTTTTGAAAGTTGTATATGAACAGACGGATGGAGGTGACGTATGGTGAGGCAAACTTTTGCTTGAAAGAAAAAAAAAAAAGAATTGTAATACAAAAAACGTTGTTGTATGTGCTGCTGTTGTTGTTTTTGTTGTTGCTGTTAGTTTAGTTAACCAAAACGCAATAAATTGTGAAATTCAAACCCGGCATTTATTTCAGCAAATTCTAAAACTGAAAACGACAAATTTGAGAGAATTGAGAAAATTATAGACAAAATCGAAATAAAAAATTAAAACTCGTATGTAAATTAATTAATTGCAAATGTATGCGAATTAAAATTTTTCCAAAGTATTTCTCATTTTTTTTATGTAAATTGAGAAAGAATATTTGACATGTTGTTGTTCATGATGATGACATTGCTATTCTTCTTGCTACTGCTCTATCTACTCCTCCAGACAAATGAATGCCATGGAATTTTCCCGATAATCAAAAATATCAAGAAAACAATACAAACAAGTTATTTTTAGCTTAATTTTATGCTCTCATCATCACCAGCGATATTAACAAAAAAAAAAAAAAAAACCCGAAAATCTGTTTAAAATTTCTCAGCTACAATTCTATTGAGCGTTTTTTTGGCGTATTGAAAAAATTTAAATAAATTATTTAAATGACGCAAATATGCGTTAAGTTTGTACAAAGAATTCGGGGGAAAAAAATCATGCGTTAAACTCATGGCAAAATTAAAAAATAATAATTATAAGAAATTTCTATACAATGTAGACATGTGTATGAAAAAGAAAAAAATTTGGCAAACAAAATGCACATTTTTTTTGGGACTTTTACGACGGAAACAACAAGAAGCAAAAAGAGAAGGACAAGAGAAACGACAAAACCAAACAGTATATAAAACTTGAAAGTCTTGTTGAATAATTGTGAGTTTAGATCATACTCGGTCGTATAACA
>NC_060950.1:13868580-13888704 GCF_022045245.1 Lucilia cuprina
AGTGTAATATATAGTCTAGTCTATTGTCTTATCTATAGTCTAGTCTGTAGTTCAATCTATATTCCAGTCTATAGCCTAGTATATAGTGTAGTCTGTTGTCTTGTCTATTTTCAAGTTTGTTTCTATTCTATAGTAAAGTTAATAGCTTAGTCTAAAGTCTAGTTTACTATCTGTTTAGTCTACAATTTATTCTACAGTCTTGTCTATGATCCAATCATTAGTATAGTTTATAGGATAGTATGCAGTCTAATCTATAGTCTAGCCTGTAGTTAAGTCTATAATCCAATCTTTACTCTTATAGTCTAGTCAATTTGTCATATTCCTGAGACGTTCCTCAATATAAAAGTATCAACCCTCGTATTCTTACCATATATCCTATAGAAAATTTTCAGAAATACTATACAACTAAGCTCTTTCAGTAAGTAACAATAAAGTTTTTTTTTTAATTGCAAATTTTTGCAATTGAATATTTAACCTTGAAAATAAATTTTATTTTAATTATTCTCAATTAAATTGCTTTCTTTACACTATAGCGACAAGAAAATAAAAAATCACACTCTCACCCTCACACTTCTTTTGTTTCATAATAAAAGATGAATATTAAATTAATTTAAAATTTAACAATTTTTTATACTCTGATTAAATCAAACAATCACGTACTCCAAAAAAAAAAAAACGAAATAGAATAGAATAGAATAAATAAAATAAAAAAATGTGCATTGTTATCCGTTGGTTGGCAAAAAAAAAATTGTTCACTAGTCTAGACAGTAACGAAGCCGCCATCCTTTACTCATTGTTAAATCTTAAAGTATGAGAAGCAAACAGCAAATGACCTCTTCTCTGTTACCACGACTCTTTGACTATCTCCTTATGTACTCGCATGATAATAATGATGATTACTCATTCTGACTGTGAATGTGACTAAGACTACGACAACAACAATCATAATGACAACAATAATACAAATAACAACAACAACAGCAGTAGCAGCAGCAATATAGAAAAAAAACAAACTCAGTTTAACTTTAGTCGTCCATTCAACCCAATGTTCTTGCACGCTACTTCTTTCCGTGTGCAAAATATTTGAGAGTTACACAGAGTGTTATACTTTAATTTTTTTTCTACATATTTTCTTTTTTTTTTTTGCTCAATAAACAACACTAATGGTAGTAGTATATGGCTGGCCACAGCCAGTCAGCCCTACTTCTACTACTACTGCCATTCATTCATTTCATCTACAACATACTTCTACTTGTCGCTACACAAATACATAAACATATTTATAGAAACAACAAACACATGGACTCCTTACAAAACGTTTGCAACATTGGCGACGAGGGTACAATGATTTTTTTCCCCGACATTTGGAGGGTTGTTCTCTCTGCTTTCGTTTTGCACAGACATAGACACTTGCATCTGTATTAGGGTTTTTGTTGTGAAGAAATTTCGGGGATATATTTTTTTATAGAAATTATCGGAGAAATCTTTATGTTCACCCTTAATCATCATAATTTCACGTGAAATAAGTTCCCTTTTCACTTTTATCGTTTACAAACGTTTTTGTCGTTGTGAAATTTGTTGATGGAATTTTGTAAACATTGAACAGCTGTTTCATACAAAATCAACTACTGTGAATGATAGCAATTTTCCCTTCGAGGAAAATGAAAATTTCAAGGGAACGAAATTTTTACTTATTTTGGTGATGGGGTGTTTATTTCTTAATCTTCTATATATATAAAAGAGTAGCGTTACTGACTGACTGATTCATCATCGCACAGCCCAAACGGCTGAACCTAGAATCATGAAATTTTGACAATAGATGTGTTTTTGGTTATGTAGATCCACTAAGGAGGGATTTTTGGAAATTTGCACATTTACGGATAAAAAGGGGAAAAACGGGTAAAACAGGGTTTCTTAATTATCTTACATAATATTAGTGATACAAGAAAAATTTTAAATGCACCTGTATCTACTCTTAAAATGAGCAGATTAGTGTCTGGTACTTTTTTGAAATTCGTACTTTTCAAGGGGTAAAAATGTGTAACAAAGATGATTTTGGTACCTTTTTAGCCCTTTATAACTTTTAAACTAAATAACATAATCAAATTTTACCAAATATTTTGGATACATATCACAAAATTATGAGACACCAGTTTCGTACTTTTTTAAAATTCAGCCCTTTTTGGGTGTAAAAGAGAGAAAACTGTATTTATGGTACTTTTTTTTAGCACATTAAGAAAACTTTTTCGGTTTACTGAATTATTCAGTAATATTTATTGTAATAAAAATTTTGCCATTTCACTGGGGAAACTGTACCAAAAAGGGAAAAAACGGGAAATTTAATTTTATTCAAACTCATTGAGCCAATTTTTATAAAATTTGAAAAAGTAGTTTATTTACTCACAGAAAATAAGCTATTGGTATATTATTTTGGAATTCGAGTACTAAGCCGTAAATAAGATCAAATTCGAGTAAATTGTTTGGTACCTTTTTTAAAGCACAATTTTTCTAGAATAAATTAATGCAGATTTGAATCGTTTGAGTTTTATCTGTGATATATATGTAGATTTAAATACGAAATATTTTGTAAATTTAATTCTCGAAAAAGTATACTTCTAAGCGAAAAGGGGAAACATTGTACTCTTTTTATTAGTACTTTCCACTTAGGTAAACTTTATTCCACTTTAGGTACTTTTTCTTCCTTCAAATGATACTGTATGTATGTTCTTTAATATGAACTGAAAACACATGATTATTAAACATACACGGTCCTCATTGAATAAGATACATTAAGAGACAACTTTTTAGTACTTTTTATTTCATAAATTGTACTTTTTTAATTTTCTAAAATATTCAACCTAGGAACATTAATTTTAACATACATGGTCTTGACTGAATAATAATCTGTAAGTGGGAACTATTTGGTACTTTTCTATTCTTCAAATGGATTCTTTATAATGGTTAACCGGAACACAAGGTCCTTATTAAATGAGAATTTATTGAGAGAGATCTTTGTACTTTTTCGTTTTTCCGATGGTACTTTTAGATATTATTACGATATTGAACATAGTTAGGGTAGCGAAGCATTCAGGGTATGCTAGTTTATTTATATTACTGCTAATGATCTTATAGTCTTAATAATAAATAGAAATGGATGGTTTATGGAAGCTTTGTTTTAGATCGCTTTAAACTTTTAGAAAAAGATAATTTTCTTAAAACAAAGAACCCATTAACAAAAATAACAACATTATCGCTCTTGTTTTCGGTATCCCTATTCCTATAGTATATGTATTATATTGTTTAAAGCTTATGATTTTATTTGTTTATTGCTTTAAATATTTGTTGGCGTCTAAATATCTACGTTGCCCCCACAATACTCACATTTTACATCAATGAATTTACTGTTACATGCTTTGGGGTTGAATGGAATTTGTAACGTCGCTTGCTTCGCAATCACCCCCCTTTCGAATGGGAAGAATGATTGTGTGATTGAAGCGACGTAAAAGTTCTTGTGCGTTACTATACAAATAGCAAAAGCAAACAAAACACAAGCCCCCCCCATTCCTCAATCCCCCACAAAACGTAGAGTAACGTCAACGTCACCATCATTTTTCTGGTTGCAATTTTGTTTATACATTATTCATACATACATATATATTTGTACATATGTATATATTGAAACATAGATATGTATTTGTACATAAATGTATATTAATGTTAGTGTGTGTGTAAAATGATTTTTTTGCCATTCTGATTCCTATACAATGCATAAGAATGGGGAAAAAGCGTCGAGACGACTTTATCGATCCATGTTTAAGTGTTGACATTAAGAAACCAACAAAGTTTATTATATTAAAGTAATCGGTTTTTGAAGTACATACATATTTGGGTTTGTTCAGTAGTTTATATGACCTTTTCCACATCGATCTTTTAAGTAGATCTATGATTTAATGTTATAATGATCATACGTCTAAATATACCTTGACAAAGTTACAAAAAGGGGGCTCTTCACACAATCACAATATACGTATGTAAAATCTAATGAAAAAGTATAATGAAATTCCGTTCGTATAAAGAAAAAGAGAATAAAAGTAATAAAATTTATATATTTTGTGTTTACACGATGTATATAAAGCAATAACAAAGTTTGATGAAAACAGCTGTTTCATAAAAATACATCCCTGATCTAATGCAACTTGTTTTTTTTTAATCATTTAAAAAAATTAAGAAAGAGGGCCATACGACAGCTTTTCTCAATGCGTGATGGTTTCATTGCATATTGCGGTTAAACGGTTAGATCCCATCTGAATGCTCGTGTGAAGGCGGATAAATGAGCATTCAAGGTTTCGTTATCGGATAGCAAACTTAAGAGATCCGTATGCTGTTGTGAAGGCGGTTAAATGAGCATTTAAGGTTTCGCTATCGGACAGCTAACTTAAAACGATTGTTTTTTAAGTTAGCTGCCCGATAATTGATAATTGATTTAGGGGAATGTGATGTACTTCGCGCGAAGTTGTTGTTGTTATAAAAAAGTACATCCCATCTCTTTCAAATTAAATTCATAAGCATGCAATAATCTACAGATGTAGGGGAATAGATGTGTCTCATTCTCGAACTACCTTCATCAAAGATGCAAAATTTAGTACTTTTTGATATACACCCCTATCGCCAATAGAGGTGAAAATTTTGTTCTCTTGTAATTTTCATTTCCCTTAAAGGGAAAATTGCTATCGTAAAGTTATTTTGAACAATTCATTCACAATAGTCGATTTTGTATGGAACAGCTGTTCAATGTTTACAAAATTTCATCAACAAATTTCGCAACAGGGCAAATTTTTTACGGCAAATTGAAGTAAAAAAAGTGAAAATGGAACATATTTCACGTGAAGTCAAGGTGATTGAAAAATACTCCGGTACCCCTACTACATTTTCGGTATTTTTTCACTTATAAACTTTTAATAATACACATAGTAATCAATAGACCAGTCGGTAGTACATTTGAGAGTTTAGTCTAAAGTCTTGTCTATTCTATAGTCTTGTCTTTAGTTTTATGTATAGTATATAGCCCAGTCTGTAATATAAGTATTACATAGTCCTAATCTTAATTGATGAGTATGGAACGAAAATTTCTTTTCGGCTCAATGACGATTGCACTATAATACAAGCTGATAAAAAGGACCTCCAATTGGTTAAGGTACTATCGGTTATCCATCAAGGATATCAGAATTTATACTGAAAACAAAGCCACTATCAAACAGATGATTTAACCTAGTCAGGGTCAAAGGACACGGGAAGAAAATGTGCCATATTACTGCTGATAGTTTAGCGAAAGCTGGTACAAGGTTGGCTGCCCCTAGCTACCTCTAAGAAACGAATATACGACTTTTGTTTTAAATTTGCTCAAGACCGGTGGTCTGAGGAACATACTTGCTCGATTGCTAGATTTTTTAATATGCATCAGTATAGATCATCCAGATAACAGAACAATTCATTCCAAGTTTAGAAATCATGCCAGACGCATTGGTCTTCCATACAATGACTACATGCAGGAGATGTCAAAACGAAGAGGTGGAGGAGACAGTTACTTATTATTTGTGTAACTACCCTTAAAACAATACGAGACCAGGCGATTTTCTGGTCTCGTGACTAATCGGTCTGTGTGACTAATTATACACTATTGTCTCGATTCCTCAATAGACTCGGTTTCTTCTCTATTCTTACTCCTTCTTCTCGATTCTTCACAGATATTCTAAGAAACGAATATACGACTTTTGTTTTAAATCTGCTCAAGACCGGTGATCTGAGTAACATACTTGCTCGATTGCTAGATTTTTTAATATGGATCATTATAGATCATCCAAATAACAGAACAATTCTTACTGGTCATTCCAAGTTTAGAAATGATCTGTCAACTGTTCAACTTGAACGTATTCTGACATTCCTAAGATTGTTGAAGTGGGTGTGTGACTAATTATACACTATTGTCTCGATTCCTCAATAGACTCGGTTACATATCTATTCTTACTCCTTCTTCTCGATTCTTCACAGATATTACAAGAAAACCCAATAGGGCCCAAGTAAAGCTTTACACCTGGTATTAAGCTGTCTGATGAATCTAAAACCATAGTCTATTGTCTAGTCTATAATCTAGTCTATAGTTTATTCTACAGTCTAGTACATAGCCCAGTCTATAGTCTTGTCTATAATATATTCGTTTGTCTAGTCTATAGTAAAGATTAAACTATATTAATAGTTTATAGTCTAATCTATTGTCTAGTCTAATATATAGTATGTTCTAGTCAGTCTATAGTCTAATTTTTAATTTAGTCTATAGATAGTCTATAGTCCAGTCTATAGATTTTGGGGCAATTGAAAATCATTCAGATTTGTATCGCATAAAAAACACCATAACATTATAACCGATTAATAATGCGAATCGTTTATTGTATAGACACTAATAAATGTGGACGACGCCTTTTTGCTGTGACCTATCCTGACCTTTGTTGCCTGTGTAACACATACATACATGTGTAAATTGGCAAAACAAAACCAAACAAACAATACAAAATATAAATTCACAAACATACACAACGTACTTACATACATATAAACACATACATAAATACATATATATAGAAACATTCGAACACAAAATTCCCTGTAACAATGATAAAAAAAGTGCGAGTTTAATTTATTTTGGCCAAAATGAAAATTAACATTTAATAAACAATCACACACGACAACACATACATGCAAATAAATATAGGCAGCAGAGTATTTAAAATCATATATTTAAATGAATTAAATCAATTTTGGGATTTTATAAGAGAATTTTTAATATCTTAATGACAGATGAAACTGTCAGAGACTGAACTATTTCTGTGCATATTGGGTTGTAAAATTTTAGTCTAAGTCCATCTTTTGAAACTATTACAAATTAGTAATTAACGATATGATTATTTTATATATCTGTTGTAAGGCGGCTAATTGTATTTACATTTACATTATTTTCTCGCCAAAACCAACGTATATATTGTATAGATATGTTTATAGTTTTCCACTGAAATAATAGGAGTGTCCTTTACAAAAATTTCCTAATCCAAATCTGTTATATTTTTTAAATTTTTACGTACAAAAATTAAAAAAAAATAGATTTTTTTTAGTATGATTGTATTTCTTAGTCTCAGTTCAGTAAAAGGAACACTTGACTTCTAAAGATAATTGATTCAAAATAAATTCTATAAAACCCATAGGAAATAAGTAAATTTTATAAGAAAAATCTTTCATTAAAATGATGAAAATTCTTTTTTAAACACTAAACCAGGCATGGAAAATTCTATACAATAGTAATTATTTAGTATATTTTGAAATACCACAGTTCCCCCACGAAATAAAAAATAGTTTCTTATGTTATAAAATTGTGTTAATTAGGTCATAGAATAACCAATAGAATAGTTATTGGACTGGTAAGTAGAAAGAAACATAGACTAATCCATAAAGCCGTGATACACGGTTGTCAGTTCTTACAACGTTGTCAGTAAAATGTTTAGAAAAGGCCTAACAATCGTCCAAACTTAAAATTTTTCTTTTGCAGCGTTGTTAGAAAAAGCATTACTGACAATACTGTAAGAGAAATTTTGTAAGTTGACACTGTTATTAGACATTTTACTGCCAACGTTGTAAGATCTAACAACCATGTTTACATAGCAATAGACTTTTATTATATTCGGAATAATATCTCTTTCTTTATATTTGGATTAAATTTCGATGAATGCCTGACAGTGGAAGAGTAAAAGTTCCAGAGTTTAACTATCCTTTACACATGATCTACATTTGTCTGAATCCGCAGGTCCAATCCTTAGTGTCCACTCAGAATAAGTACACAGAAGAAAAGACGTTTTAAAATTGTACGAGGTTTGTAACAATTTGACACCAAAGTGTTAATAATTTTTCAATGACTTTCGTTGTCCAAGTATAAAAGAATAAATTTTAAATTGCCAAAAATAAGACGACGTTATCAAATCATAAACGTATATACGATAGTTGCAATTGCAACAATGTCTTATCAGTTTTACAACCATGGTTATCGAAATGACAACTGGCAGTGGTTTATAAAGTACTATACATTCGTCTGAATCCGCACGACCAATTTTGTACAGCTGTTCCAGTAATTCTGTGTGTCCATTCAGAATATGTACACAAAACAAGAGAAGACGTTTAATTATAAACGTTTGGTATCAGATTGACACCAAAGTTTTAATATTCTTTCAATAACATTCGTTGTCGATGTATAAAAGAATAGTTGTCAAATTAACAACAAAATTACACGATGTTAACAAATCATAAAGGCATATTCAATTGTTGGTATTGGCTTTTCAATTTGACAATTATGGTTGTCATAATGACAACTGACAGTGGCAAATAAAGTTCTCAACATTCATTAAAATCCGCACGTCCAATTTTGTATAGCTGTTCAAGTAATTCTATGTGTCCATTCAGAATATGTTCACAGAACAAGAGAAGACGTTTTTATATTTCGTATCAAATTGACACCAAAGTTTTAATATTCTTTCAATAACATTTGTTGTCAAAGTTTATACATATAGTTGTCAAATTAACAACAAAATTACATGAACGCATATTCGATTATTGCAATTGCAAAAATGTCTTTTCAGTTTGGCAACCATGAGTTTTTCTTCTATTTCAAACCTGTTGTGTAAATGTTAACAAGCTTACTTTTGACAACGGTTTGTATGACATTCGGTCGGTCCTTTTCCAGAGTTTCCACATATGTACCATCATACTAACCTCAGACTTGATCATATTATCGTCCTGTACTTATTAGGGTCACTCCATAGAACCTTATTGGATTCTTTCACCCCATATTCTATAGGTAAGATTATATACAGCAGACTGGTTATTGGACAAGTTTATAGACCAGTTCACACACTTATTAAAAGGTCAGTTTATAGTCTACCGAAAGGTAGAACTTCTTATCCAAAAAAAGTACCTTATTAACACAAGTTAGTACTATTTAAATTTTCCATGCCTGCACTAAACCCAAAAATTAATCAGACAACAAAGACATTAATAGAACTTTAAAACAAAGCACATTTTTTTTGAGTTAACTTGTAAAATATAATAAACTTCATTTTGAACAGAGTCGTGTTAGATTCTTTTCTCTTTTCTTTTCCTTTCATTTTCCTAGTAACTATGCTAAGATAATTGATGGATGACTAGTTGGGTAGGTGCTCGCAATTATAGTAGTTTGAATGGTTTTTTGTCCAATGCATTCATTGTTCCGTTTTGTATATACATACATATGTATGCATGTGTGTGTATTTGTGGATTTATAAATGTATATGTTTCGTTGATTGTTTGGCCGGTTAGCAACACTTACTTTAAACAAACGGCCACCGACTGACCGACCACCACATTTTGTCATATTTTTTTACCACGCTTTATAATGGTTAAAGAAGTTTTCACAGGGAGTCACTAACCAGTAGAAAAAAAAACAAAAGAAAACAACGTGCTTACACACCTGCTTAATTAAATAAGTACATATATGATGTATGTATAAAATCTCGTGGTTTATATATAATAACTTCTTAGGAACAAACGAGAACAGGACAAGTATGTAATAGTCCGACCCGCTTGCGTTCGGCTATCGTAGGTAATATATCATAACTGCCGTGAACAAAAGAGAACATGAAAAGTCCAAATCTATGTAATAGTCCAAATTCTTCTTTATACTGGACTCTAACTGAGAAAGGACTTAGACCTATCTGCTAAGCAGGCGGTGTCGTAATATTTTTAAAGGGAAAGAATCCCGAAAGCGTGGAAGAGCTGAGGAGGCTCTAAATACTCGCAAACTGCAACAACTTTAATCTTAAAATTTTTTAATATGTAGTATGAGTGTTTTTAGCAGGAACAAAAGTAGACCAGTAATAGTAGGCGTGACCAGAGATATAAGCCGAGACGCCGCCGACTTTCGACTCAAAAGCTAAGCAACGTAGCTTTAACAACGTAGGCGCTATTAAAGATTGCCATCACACCGACTTCTTTCGGCTCAAAAGATAAGCCGGCTTAAACGTAGCCGCTGTTAAAGATTGAAATCGCAAATGTTCTTCAGAAAATAATTTCACCAATTTCAACGGAGTTGCCACTATTTTAAATTCTTAATGCAAATTGAAAAGAGTTGCCACACAATATTGTGTAATATTAAAATAGTGAAAACTACTATAATAATGTCCATCTTCTGCAAATAAAATCTTATGTAGAGACAGGTTTATATAGAACAGACTACTATACAGAGATTTTTTCAATATAATAAACGTTTATAAGGTAAATTTCTGAAGACACAGCTAAACTGATCCTACAATTTAAGCGCCGCCGATATTTTCTATAATAAGCCGCCGCAGACCTTTAATGGTTGTGCAGCCAATCATTTTGCATCGGTTTATATGTGTGAACGGGACTCTACTAGGGTTCTATAGTTGAAAGGAAAAGTCGACTTTTTGCATTTAGTTAAAAGTCGCCTTGTCGACTTTTTACAAAGTCGATTTTTCGACATTCAAGCTTTCGGACCAATATAGATTTCTTCAGACGGAATTTTTGGGCAACAAATTAGACTGCAAACTGGCTTAGGTTTTACTGAAGAAATAAGAGCTCTAAATGATGTTGATACATATCAATCGAAGTCCTAGAATGCAGTGCCTCCTTAAATGATATGTCGAAACATTTCTTTAGTTAAAACTCGACTTTTAGACTTTTCGACTTCTAGTATTTTGTAAATAGTCGACTTTTCGTTTTTTCGACTTTTTGACTTATTGATTTTTTTCGACTTTTTGACTATTTTCGACTATTTTTTATTTTTTTCGAGTTTTTCTGACTTTTTTGACTTTTTTTCCTCTTTTTTTAAATTACCGACTATTTTCGACTTTTTTCTACCGTTTTCGATTTTTCTTTACTTTACTTTTCTTTACTCCTACCAAAACTTCTAATCTAGGCAATTCCTTTCTTATTGCTTTTAAAAGTTAACAAAATGTTTTATTAAAAACTTCATATTTGCAGGCTCATAACATTTAAACAAATTGCAACTAATTAATGCATGTTATTATTAATTTTTCGTTGTTGTTAACAGCAGGAGAATGAGAAGAAAAAAAAACGAAAAGGCAATGTCATCTAAGGTCAATGTCATTTTAAAACTTCCCTGGCGTCTGCATTTTCTTCTTATGTTTGGCTTAAAGTTCTAACACATTGCTTGAAAAAAATATATATATTTATGTATTCTCTGGCTTTTAGTTGTTTCGTCTAGTTATTTTCTATTGTTGGTTTCTTCTTTCTTTATTATAATGTTCTTTTGTTTAGATTTTTATTGGCTGCCTGAGTAACTCTTTTTAAATTGTCTGGTCGTTGTTTGTAGAGTTTAATAGGAAAGGTAAATTCCTTTGTGCGAGGGTCAACATAAAAGTTTGCCTCAAAAAAAAAAAAAACATTTGTTTTATTTATTACTTAATGTTAATTGAGTTATTAAGTTCTCCTTGTTTTTTGTTTAATGTAATTTCTGCTTAACCCTCGTATCTTCATTATATTAACTAAATTTCATTTTTGCTAAATAAACTCACGAAACTAGTTAAATACAGAACAGAAGTTAAAGAAAATTATTAAACTATAGTACAAAATAAATTTCTTTAATTTATTTTAATAATTTTCTGTCTGTAAACCTCAACATTCCGACATGAAAGATACAAAATTTTTAATCAAAAAACTATTTTTGTTTTAATGAATCACCACACATTACAATCAATTGCAGTTGTTTATATCTCTGCTTAATTGTGTAAAATTTCTTTGAAACAATATGTGAAATATTTTAATTAATTGGTCAATTAGATCAAACAAAATTAAGTAATTTCGTAGTGGCTTGAATAAAATTTCTTAGTAATTAAATAATGTTCCATAAAATTTCATAATTTGTTGCATTTGCATTGAAATTAACCTTAAATTACAATGAACATCAACTTATTGTAAAAGGTACCTTAACACCTGACGAATAGTGGAGGATCGGTCATGGCGGTTTGGATGTCATCCTGCATTCTCTTAACCATCATGTAATTTGAACACTTAATCTAGAGTGTCAAAATCGTCATCATGCAGGAGAGCAATAGGAAAATCATGGGACATAAACTCCAGGAATACCAATTGTTTCTTTGACATGGTAGTTAAGTCCATAATATTATATGGTACACTCGTTTAGTGGAAATCCGTAAAAACTTTAAAGGAATTTTCCGCACAACAATGTTGCTGATATGGGGACCCCTCACACCACCCCACCAAAGAGTCTCTTAGTCGGGTTGGTCAAATAGCTCAAGAGGTTGCTCTCATCGTGGCTATTAGAGTTGTAGTTGTTGTAACAGCTCGACTTTCTTTCCAGGGGAAAAAAACTTTCGGTTGATACAGCTGGGTTGACAATCTTTAGCGAGTATGACTCGGGTCGTTTCGGAGCGAAGATTGAATTGTCGTGGAAACGTGGCTATTAGAGTCAACACTGTTTGTTTCCGGCACATGACCCAGTCAGAGCACTATACCATTTTTAATTGTATATGAGAAATTCTTGACAACATTGACTACAGCATCGCCAAATCATCCTTTTATAGAAACTTTAAAGGAACGATTCATTACGACCAACATGGGATAGAATCAATCAAAAAACGGTGGCCTTTATGTAACGGAAGTTTCCTTCAAACTTTCGGACCAATGTAGCGTTCTTCAGACAGAATTTTCGGGCAACAAAAGGGACTGCAAACTGACTCAGGTTTTAGTGAAGAAATAAGAGCTCTAAATGATGTTTATAGATATCAATCGAAGTTCTAGAATGCGGTGCCTCCTTAAATGATATGTCAAAACATTTCTCAATATAGACTATTTTAGATTTTAGGTCATCTCAGATACCTCTTTTGCCATCGTGAACTCTCTTGATGGCGAAACATTCCTCAATATGAATATATTAGATTTCAGGTCATCGCAGATACTTCTCTTGCCATCGTTGACTCTATAGGTAAGCGAGCAAGCCGACCCCTTTGTCGACATCATGCTGACGCTCTAAACGTGAAAAAAACTTATTTGCGCAATACAGATGGTCGAATGAGGCCCATGACGATCCCAAGCCCTTCTTAAAGGCGGTGGTAACAGGAAACTGGCCATTCGGACCTCACGCAAGAAGACTAAACTTTAAACAGAAATGAACTCTGTAGGAGTAGTCAAAATGAAGAAGAAGAGGAGACTATCACTCAATTAATATGTCGTTGTCCCGCCCTACTTAAAAGAGAAATTTCGGTACTTGTAAAACTTTCTTATGTCGCATTTCATCGCTATACATACTTTGTTTTTTTTAAATCCGTTATATTTGCTAAAAATATATATATTTCGGAAACGATGTTTGTAAAATTGTGGTCCCATGTTGCCGATTTTCAAAGGCAAGCTAATCTAATTCAAAAGAATAAAAAATATAAATGGAAAATTTCTCACATGCCTGCTTATCCTATTGTGGTTTGATGTGTGAAACCCATCATCATGATTCTTATGATGGTGGGTTTAAGGAACTTATTCAATTGGTTATTTAATGTTATCTTATTGCATCCATTCAACTCTGATTTAGATTCCATGAATTTTTTAAATTATATATTGAAAATAATGTATAAATCATCAATTATACTTACTAAAATCAATCAGCAATCTTCCGTAGCCTTTTCTTTGATACGGAGGCAGTGTTAGAATACAAGAAACATTATAAAATGAATTCTTTTCCTGAAATAGTAAAAATAAATGGTTGTTTTTAATATAAAAAATAAAGTAATTGCTTTTAAATATATAAATAAATAAAATGTTTAAAGTGAGTTGTTTAAACAAATAAGAGGCCAATATTCGGATGTGCCGAATCAGAATAGACTCCTCTTAGGTTCTAATTTTCTTCGGGCTCTGTATACCTAATATCATGCTTCTAGCTTCGATATTATAGCAAACTTAAAAAGTACCAGTTAAAGGACGAAAAAGTACCAAAAAATTGTCTTTGGTATCAGAGAAAAAATTAACAGTCAATTGGAAAGTGATGGAAAGTTCCCTTTCGGTCTACCGTCTATCTATCGTCTATCGTCTTATTTGATGGATTCGTATTTCAGTCTATCGATTACGTCTCTAGGAATCGTTGCCGAATCAACCGTTTACAACTATCTCCGTGACTTCGTCTTATTTAATGGATTTGTATTTCAGTCTACCGATTACGTCCCTGGGCATGAGCAGGGCTTACTCTGTTCATATCAGTCTTTACAAAGTGTGAGTTTGTTGGAAGTTTTTGTTCAATGAGTAAGTACAAGTCTTCGTCTTATTTGATGGATTCGTATTAGAGTCTACCGATTACGTCTTTGGGTGCTGTTGCGGAATCAACCGTTTACAACCATCTGCGTGATTGTAAATGAAAGTGATGCTTTAGCATCTCAGAAGTTAATCTCACCCTGTGGTTGTCAAAGTAATCCGTGAGTAAGTGCAAGTCTTCGTCTTATTTGATGGATTCGTATTTCAGTCTATTGATTACGTCTCTAGGAATCGTTGCCGAATCAACCGTTTACAACTATCTTCGTGATTGTAAGCGAAAGTTATGCTTTAGCACTTCTCAGAAGTTAAGCAACAGGGCAGCAATGGTTCGAGAGTCGTCCAACAAGCTCACCCTGTGATTGTTAAAGTAATCCGTGACTAAGTACAAATCTTCGTCTTATTTAATGGATTTGTATTTCAGTCTACCGATTACGTCCCGGGACATGAGCAGGGCTTACTCTATTCATATCAGGCTTTACAAAGTGTGAGTTTGTTGTAAGTTTTTGTTCAATGTGTGTGTCAGATGAATAAGAAGTGTACTGGATTGGATGGTGATTGATACACGCTATCTTATATAAGTGATACTTATACATGGACAGTGCTTATTCCGTTCAATATCAGAATAATCTTAGAAATTAAGCAACGGGGCTGCAAGGTTCGAGAGTCGTCTAATAAAGCTCACCCTGAGGTTGTCAAAGTAATCCGTGAGTAAGTACAAATCTTCGGCTTATTTAATGGATTCGTATTTCAATCTACCGATTACGTCCCTGGCTGCTGTTGCCGAATCAACCGTTTACAAACATCTGCGTGATTATAAACGGAAGTGATGCTTTACCATCTTAGAAATTAAGCAACGGGACAGCAGTCCACCGATTATGTCACTGGGTGCTATTGCCGAATCAACCCTTTACAATCATCTGCGATATTCTAAACGAAAGGTACCACCGTAAATTAAGGTCAACACAACAGATGTAAAGCATTTCAATTTATTCACACATATAGACTGACCGACAGGGTAAAATCGATTCTGCTATATAAAATAACTCGCAATATATATATTTTTTAGGGTCGTAAAATTATATTGCAGAAAATACCAAGGGAATTTATATTTTAACCATGATTCAGTGTTTTGATCAAAGTAAATATCCTGGGAATTTTTAAACAATTTTACTGAAAAAGACAAGTGATGGACAATTTTTTTTAGAGTCGTCTAATAAAGCTCACCCTGAGGTTGTCAAAGTAATCCGTGAGTAAGTACAAATCTTCGGCTTATTTAATGGATTCGTATTTCAATCTACCGATTACGTCCTGGCTGCTGTTGCCGAATCAACCGTTTACAAACATCTGCGTGATTATAAACGGAAGTGATGCTTTACCATCTTAGAAATTAAGCAACGGGACAGCAGTCCACCGATTATGTCACTGGGTGCTATTGCCGAATCAACCCTTTACAATCATCTGCGATATTCTAAACGAAAGGTACCACCGTAAATTAAGGTCAACACAACAGATGTAAAGCATTTCAATTTATTCACACATATAGACTGACCGACAGGGTAAAATCGATTCTGCTATATAAAATAACTCGCAATATATATATTTTTTAGGGTCGTAAAATTATATTGCAGAAAATACCAAGGGAATTTATATTTTAACCATGATTCAGTGTTTTGATCAAAGTAAATATCCTGGGAATTTTTAAACAATTTTACTGAAAAAGACAAGTGATGGACAATTTTTTTTTATAAAAAAGTTAGGAAATTTATAAATAGCTTTTTAACAAAAAAACAACAATCAGATAAATATGAGTTAGTACGAAAAAAAAAACCTAAAAAAGTTTAGACAAATTTGTTCAATTGCTAAATTTAGAAACACGAAAAAAGTACAAAAAAAAAACGCCTTTGATGAGTTGGGATGCAGTCACACTCTTCAGCTATGTATGATATATTTTTTGGGAGTTCAATGACCATAGATTAATATCTATCTCGTTGGCAATAATGTCTGGGTGTACCTAACATAGTATAGACGCAGAGAAACTTTTATAATTGTGCGCAGAATAATATACATAAGTTGTACATAGTAAACAAGGATGCAGACACATAAAGGGACAGACTGACAGACAGACATACATACACACTCAGACACAAACTTTAAAGGACAACAGCCAGCATCTTTGTATAGTTTTATCCGTTACAGAGACAACAACATCAACAACAACAACAAATTAGCAAAGGGAGTTTGTGGAGAGAGACGAGGACGTTAAGGGGGAAGAGGGGGGTTGGCCGGTGTATAGAGGAAAAAAAAACGGTTTGTAAAACGTTTAAAGAGGGGAAAATTTACAATGAGCGGTATCTGCATTCTAAAGAAACAACAATAGTAACAAATAATATAATAGTAATAGTAGTAGACGCAGAACTATATAATAAACGTAGTAGTTGATATACATTATATAAAATAGTTCATACTCTACATTTATTGTTATTGCTAGACAAATGTTCATCATGTTCATACATACATACAACCATACATTGTATGAATATCAGTTGTATTCATATGTAAAAGAAAATTTCATACAAAAAAAAAAAACAATAGTAAAAATATATATACATATAAACATACATACATATATAGACAATATATGCAGTTTTATGTGCATGTAGTAAAATATAAAAAAAAACGCTACTACCCCATACATTGCTACTACTGCATTACTACTCCTCGCTACAACAAAGGCGATGTTTCCTATTTTTGGGGTTTAAAAACGGAACTTTAGAGTTGTTGTGTTTGGTAAACTCCCTAATGTTTAAATGCAGAGGGTAGACATTTTTTTCTTTTGCAATATTACCTAAGTCTACAATAGACATTTTATAATAAGAAAAAAAGTCAGCTTGACAAATAGATACTTCTAGAAAATCTTAATTATTATGATTTTGGAGTAGCTCGACCAATCGACAGATTATGTATAGAACGGATTTTTTCCCATCTCAACACAATCGCTGAGGGGTTTACTATAGAACTTGTAGTATTTGAGTATTTCCACAATCCAATGTGATTTTTAGGCCTCCGTTAGGTTAGTGGTAAATGTTCTAGTCTGGTAGACCGGAGGTGGTGGGTCCAATTTTCGCCTCAGGTACTGGTTAAGTAGCGTACAACAGGCCCGATAGAGACCTCTCTTCTTAGTCCTTTCAAACTAATTTGATATATCCAACGTCTGATAACTTTGAGAGCTAAGTTAAACAAGGTTTAAAAATCAACTTTGTAAGACATATTCATCTTCTAAAACTGGCGCGAATTCACAAGAGTTTGGTGAAAAGATTGTTTGTAAGATAATCAAGGAATCCGGTTTTACCCGGAATCCTCGTTAGTGGATCTACTTAACCAAAAATACAACTATGTACAATCAAAATTTCACGATTCTAGATTCAACCATTTAGGCTGTGAGTTGATGAATGAGTCAGGCTGTCCGTATAGTGAAACAATTAAGAATATATAATCGGGCATGGACGATTATATAATACCCTACACTACTTCACTTAATTTGTTTTTTATCTTATATTATTTTAGTAATATTTATGACAAAAAACGATTTTTTCTTAAAAATATGGGCCTTTCCTGTTGTTGTGGTTGTAACATATTGGTTTTGACTAGAGGCTCTTCCCTGGGGGAAAAAACTTTCGGTTGATACAGCTGTTGCTGAGTCCACAATCTTTAAACGATGGAGAATCGGGTCATTGCGGAGCTAAGCTTCAATTGTCTTGAGAACGTGGGATTATCCTATTCACTCTGGTAGAGGGATTAGATAATTTTTGCGGAGCTAATATCCAATTGTCGTGGGACCGTGGGATTATCTTATTCACTCTGGTAGAGGACTTTAGGATATTTTTGCAGAATTTCATCGTTTTTTAGTATTTAAAGAGAATTTTGAACTTCAAATCAAATTTTGAAGGGAACTTTGTATGGGGGCTAGTTTCAAATGAGGTCTGATCATTTCGAAATACTTATATAAAACAAAGTCTTGCCTATTTTTGTAGAACATTTAACATAATTATGAGCTCAAAAGGCCTATTCGGTGCTATAGGGGCTAAGTCCGATTTTAACCATTTTCAGTCCTTGTGTCAAATGAAGAGTATGTGGCAAATTTCATGGAATTATCTTGCAAATTGCGACCTGTGGCTTGTGCACAAGGTTTGCATGGACACACAGACAGACATAGTTAAATGATTTAAGATGGGTGAAGAACCATTATAGTGTTAGCGTTGTGCCACGCCCACATAAAAAATAAATCTTAAAAGTCGCATATCTTAAAAACTGTAACAGCTAGAGTCCCAACAATGGGCGAACTAGCGTGGCATCTCACATATGGATTAAATACTAAAATTCGTTTATCTTAGAAACTATTAATGCTGGAATCTGCACGAATCTGCACTAATAACTATAATATCTTTGTAAACATTTCGGAGCATGGAACCTCCTTCATATGAAAAACTATTGGAATCAAAATCTTTTAAATTTTGCACGAATAACTTTGACATCAATGTGAATATTTAGGTAGTATAAAAATCAGTTGACTCTTAATGCTAGGACCGACACCTCACTCATTTGGGGGAGATGGGTGAACTTTAATTAGAGTGCTAAGAATCTCTCATATGAATTATATACAAATATCTGAGAAACTATAAGAGCTAACATTAAAAAATCTTCTACGAAGAACTTTATGCGAATAAATTGGAGAACTAGAAACTATTAGGGCTTGAATGTTCAACATTTGGCAAAAATTGGAGAACTTGCAAAATCGTATATATGGAAAACTAATAGAATCTTTAAAAAGGTTTCCTTTTTTAAGTTCTTTCTTACGTTATAATCTTTTTAACTTCATTAAGACATTATTGTCAACCTCGACTTGGACGTACTATACTCTGGACTGTAGTGTCACTAGTGTAAAAAAGCGATAGGTTATATAAAGCGCAAAAAGTCGACATCAAGAAAGGCGCTTTATATAACCTATACACTAGTAACGCTGCAGTCCAAAGTATAGTGCGTCCAAATTTGAACTCAACAGCTCTTTAATACTAATAAATTATTTTTTAAAAAAATTAAAAACCGGAGTCACATTTTAATTAAATAACATCACGTGTAAGTCACAAAAAATGTAACCAATAAAATGTATAGATCTTTATAAAAAAAGAAGAAAAAAATTACATACTTATATAGTCATTATTGTTTGCATACCCCAAAATATCATCATAACCAGGTTCATGACCTCATTATGTTGCAGTTGCAAAGAGCAAACGACGACTACGCACAATCATCTAACGTCAAACTACTATTACAACTTTTTGCACCAGACATAAAATCTACTGCCATTGCTTTCCAACTTTTATGTGTCTGCCAAAATTTAATAAAAAAAAATAGCAGAACTAAAAGGAAACAATTGATAAATATTGTAATATGTACTTTAAATAAATAAACATACAAACATTTATGAACATACCAAAGGAAAAAAAACTATAAGAATCATATAATTTGTATGTAATTGCCGTATTCAAGCCTATTTGTAACAACATACACAAAGGATAAGTTAAAAATTTTCGTGTTACTTTTTTAAGGTAACACTGAAAAAAAACAAAAAAAGCAAGTAAGAGTTCTACATTTGGCTGTGCCGAATCTAATATACCCTTCATCCTGATTTCATTAAAAACAGAAAAATCAGTTGGAAAACCAAAAAGCCACCTTTTAGTTAGTTATCTATTAAGT
>NC_060950.1:13888804-13891876 GCF_022045245.1 Lucilia cuprina
TTCTAGTTCATTTCTAGTTCATTTCTAGTTCAGTTCTAGTTCAGTTCTAGTTCAGTTCTAGTTCAGTTCTAGTTCAGTTCTACTTCAGTTCTAGTTGAGTTCAAGTTCTACTTTAATTTCAGTTTTAGTGCAGTGCTAGTTCAGTTCTAGTTCAATTCTAGTTCAGTTGTAGTTTGATTCTAGTTCAGTTCTAGTTCAGTTCTAGTTCATTTCTAGTTCAGTTCTAGTTGAGTTCAAGTTCTACTTCAATTTCAGTTTTAGTGCAGTGCTAGTTCAGTTCTAGTTCAATTCTAGTTCAGTTGTAGTTTGATTCTAGTTCAGTTCTTGTTTACTTCTAGTTTAGTTCTAATTTACTTCTAGTTCAGTTCTAGTTCAGTTCTAGTTTAGTTCTACTTCAGTTATATCACATTCACATTCCTAACTAATTCTCTTCAGTAAATGTTCTTTTTATGTTTATTGAAAGAGAAAATCTTAAATTTAAATTTTTTGTTGGCATAAAAATTATGTTTTGATAAAAAGTGATATTGTGATGAAAAAGCGATCCTTTGACTAAAAAAATGTGATTTTTCGATGTAAAAGATCTTTGGACAAAAATTCAAATAATGAAAGCAATTTTTTCAAAGATATTCATAATTTGATAAGATATCAGAATTTTCATTTAAATCCCGAAATACCAGAGACCTTCAGAGACTGGGTTTCAACATACATATGTAACTATAGATGTTTGTATTTCAATTAAAATAATTCACTATTCATTGAAAAAAACAAGAATTTTGAATGGAAAAGGGCAACAAGCTCAGAATGTCGTTAACCCGCAGTAAACAAACAAATAAATTTCTTAACAACTTTAAGACTTATATCAATCTATTGTCTTTTAATTTATCACCAACTCTCGGTTTAAATAATTTCTAATGTATTTTAAATGTTTTTTTTTTATTAAAGGTTACAAATTTGCTTTCATTCAAAACCTCTAATGTTCCCACGTACTCATTTACTAATAGAATACGAATATTTTTTTTTTGTATTTTTTTTTTTTATTCATTTAGTATATTTTTGATTTTATGTTCTTGACCATACCCAAAATATTCGATTAACATACAAAGTAAGAGTTAAGTAGTATAGTCTGAAGTGTAGACTGAGTACTTTTGTTTTGTCTGCGTGTTTTATTAATATTTTTCTTGCTGCTGCTCCTGTTGTTGATTTATTTGTTGTTGTTGTTGTTGTTGCTGCTGTTGTTGTTTGTTAAACTGTCTGCTTTCTATATACATTTATACATACTTACATATTTAAGTATGTATAAATGTATGGAGAATAAAAAAAAGAAGTATACATATATACATTTATGTACATATGTATATGTATTTGTAGTATATAGCTTACACTTCCCAAAAATACAACAAAAATCTTTTGTTTCAAGTACTTTAACCTAACTGCCAACAGCTGCATACTATACAATATATAAACTTGCTGTAGGACTTGCGGATACAGCAAACTGGATATATAATTTTTTTCCTTCGTTTTGCCAAAAATATAAAAAAAATACAAATTATATGAAAAAAAAAAAAAAACAGAAAAGTATGCAGACGAAAAAATAAGGTAGGGCAGGGCAATGTAGTGTAATGTAATGCGGCCCTCAAAGGGACGATGCCGTCAAAAACAATGAAAGAATAAACGATATAGAACAGACTGGGTTTGTGTTACAAATTGCGCATGTCGTGCCGTTGACTCTTACAATTCTATACTCCCTCTTTGCCTTCCCTCCAAACAAAATGCAATATAAGCTGTTTTAAACTGTCTAGGATTCTTTTTACACCCTTCACCTTTGCAAGATGGGTATATATAAGTTTGTTATTTCGTTTGTAATTGCTACAATATGTACTTATAGTTATGTTAGTCGGTTTAGTCTTGTCTGTCTGTTTGTTTTAATCGGGTTTCAATAGATCCAATTTTTTTATAATAATATCAGAATTGCTCTCGAAAAGATCGTTTCTGAATTATCCTTATAGATTCAGATATATTGAAAATCAATACTAGTCCTTTGTTTAGTCATTGAAATTGTACGCTTTTGTTTTTCCTGCAATATTTAACCTAGACACATGGGATTTTAATGGAATTAAAATATATAAGTGATTTTAGGTACTTTTTTCCTAAACTGGTACTTTTTTATATTTTTGATTTAGAAATGAAACTAGCAGTTTACTGATTAATTGTAGATCTATTAAACGGTACTTTTCGTTAGGTACTCAGTAATCGTTGAAGATCTGCTCTGTCGTAATTGAATCGGGGACAATTAAAGAACACAGGATTCTACTCTGTTTCGATACAGTTCGTTCAAAACAGTGAAGTTGCTAGTCCAAATCGATAAAAGTATGATCCAAAACGGCCATGACCGCTAAAAAATTGAGTAAGGTAGAAAATAATATACCCATGCTTCCTATTGTACCACTTATATACATTGGGAATCAATTTATACGTCCACTTTCCCTTTGTTGATGTCGACCACCGGGACTTCCATGTGGCAATGCTGTCCCTTTGGACATTTCTGATAGCATTTTCAGAGTATTGTGCTCTTCATAACTCCTGCGAGGATTTTCCTTTTTAGGACCCCTTGTGTTAGGCATTATACGATGTAATGCAGCACATGTGTTAGCAGCTTTAGTTCTTATGTAACGAAGATGATGTCGGGATGACAGGCGGCTGTCTATCTTTGGTTTTGATTTCATAATCTCCAATTTGGTATACTCTACGACCTTGCGATTTGTTATTAATATGTTTTGTGCTCAGCTTATAAAAGAGAATTCACCCACAATTTGACCACAACAATACTACTTTCAGCAACTAATCTCGTTTCCTCAATAGTCTTTCCCACGATCGTTAGCGCAGTATAATCGGCAAAGCCTCTTTTTGGTAGTTTTAGCTGAAGAACACCATCGTACATTACGTTCCATAAAAGGGGTCCCAACACGGATCCTTGAAGAACTCCACCTGTTATGCCGTATTCCTTCGTTCCATTATCGGTATCTATTTATTTATTTCTTTATCTATATCTATCTATCTATCTATCTATCTATC
>NC_060950.1:13891976-13936521 GCF_022045245.1 Lucilia cuprina
GAACTAGAACTGAACTAGAACTGAACTAGAACTGAACTAGAACTGAACTAGAACTGAACTAGAACTGAACTAGAACTGAACTAGAACTGAGCTAGAACTGCACTAGAATTCCAGTAGAACAAAACTAGCTGTTAGATTAAACTCGGAACAAATTTAGGCGGACTTTAACCGATAATTGTGTTTTTCAGTTTTAGATTTAAGCTCAGTTAACTTTGTTAGTATTGCCAAGTTTTCACTCAAAAACATAAACAATGAATAGCTGTTTTTTTGCAAACAATACTTTTGTAAATTGGAAAATTTTGGAAAAATGTTAAATAAATTGCAATTTACTTAAAATATTATGTTTTGGTTCTTCCGAAATCATTGTTTTATTGTTTTTGTTAATTGTGTTTTCTCACTTATAACTTAAGTTTAATTGGCCAATTACACTGAGTTAAGCTAAGATAATAAGTAACTTTACTGATAAATGAAAAACACAAATCATATATTAAACCAGGTTTAACAAAAGAATGATGATTATCTTTATCAGAAAAATTCGCCCTTAATAAGAAATTTCATTTACATATTTACCTTGCTAAAATAGCCCACCGTATGACAACCATCAACATCTGCCAAGGTCATGATATAAAATAGAAATGGTTCAACATCATAGTACAAAGTTTTGTGATCCAGAAAAAATTTCGCCAACAAACACAAATGCTGGCAATATTGCTTATGACGTTTACCATCTACTTGCCACACTTGTAATTTGCCTTTACGATAGATTTCATCACCGGGCGGATGTCGCCAAACGCATTTGTGAGCATGACGTTTAATGCCGGTTTCTGATTTTTGATAACGTAAACAAAACTCACAAATGTACATTTGTGGCAACCTCGAAACGTCTTCAGGATAGGGAGACTGATACCATACTTTCATTTTGTATTTACCCATTGTGATATATCTGTAATGGAAATTTAAATTGATAATTGTGACGTATATTCTATACACAAATATATTAGACTTACTTGATGCCTTTGCCAATGGGCAAATCTTTAACTTCATCTTCAATTTTTTCACTAGCTAAAGCCTGGGCATCTCTAAACAACTGTAGATCATAATCGGGTACTAAACCTATCAAACTGGGCTCACGATCTTCATCGTTACAATCCTTTTCCAATTTAACTTTATCGCTGTTTACCACCTCCGCTATGGGTTTGAAACGTGCTCTCGATTCTTTAATTTTACTATAAAATTCTTTTTGTTCATTAGTTTGTAGGAGTTTTGCTGAAGACTGCTGACCAGACTTTTGGCTATCCATATGATTGGAGGCTGTAGAAGGTTTACTGCTAATGCTTTCCGCTCTTAGCTTGCGCTCATTAGCTCTTTCTTTGCATTCGGAAACAGACATGTTGTGATATATAGGACAGGCTTCGGGTAAAAAGTGGCGATCTAAATTTCCACTTAGATGACCCGAGGAATCACAGCCATCAACTGGACATCGCTTTTCCAATTGCGGTGGCGTGGGTGCTCTAGACATGCTTGTAAAACCATTGTTACTGATTTCCTTTTTTACGCTACATTTACTAAGCGTTGTGGCGCCAAGGCCAATGTAGGACTTTTTGGCCGGACTCTTGCAGAGTGAACGTTTCATATCGCCCACGGTACCATTAATAGCTTCTGAATCGGAATCTGAACCACCATCCTGCTGACTGGCTCCAGCTGAAGTTTTAACTAATGGTTTGCTGTTTCTTCTGGTACTTAGGGAGCGTGTAAGTTTTCTATTTCTGGTATTCTTGGGCGGACTCTCTCCTCTATCTGAATCGGAAAATTCATTTTTATTTTTAGCACCTATTTCGGTATGTCTATTCTTCGGACGTCGTTTGCCGCCTATACCTTCGCCCCCACCCTTTTCGGCCTTGGAATTATATGAACTATTGTCACTACTTTCAGTTTCGCTACTACTACTTGAAGAATCATCTTCTGAGCCGGAAACACTATCATACTCAGATTCGTCAGAACATTTTTTTCTTGACGTTGCAGCAGCAGCTGCTCTTATGGATTGAGATGGACCATTGCTTCGCTTATTTGGAATTTGTTTTGCTTTAGTAGTTGTCTGCTCCGTGTTATCATTAACTGAATTTGTATTCTTGCCTACGGCCTTGGTTTGTGGTTCTTGTTTTGCCTTTTTTATGGGTGTTGTATTTGTTTTCGTTATAACATCAGGATCTACAGCTATTGGCAAAATTGTTGATTTATCTTTCTCATTTTCATTTGTCTTGGCCGGTTTAGTGTCTTTTGCTACTTCTATGCCAGAAGTTGTGTTCTCTGATTGTGCCTTTTGTAATTTGGAGGCTGTCAAGGCAAAACCCCCAGAGGATCTTCGCCTTTGACTGGGCTGTGTCGTAGATGTAGTCGACAGCCTTTTAAGTGGTTTTTTAGCAGGTGGTGTATCATCATCACTGGAATAAGTTATATTTTTATTAGGTTGCTTGGCTACCGTCGAACTGTTGCTCGTATTAAGTTTAGTTTTTTCTGCCTCCGCCGTTGTCTTTTGTTGGTTTGCCTTACTTTCCGAGCTCTTTCTTCTGGTTGTTACTTGCGGCTTATTTTTGTTATTATCATTACCTCTAGATGCATTTAAAGGTTTGGCATCGCTGGAGGTAGTACTCTCAGAATCTGTTGAAGATGATCCACTATCTGTGCAACTTGTACTTCCACTGCTTGTTGAACTTCCAGACGATGATGTAGACGTAGAACGGCTAGAATTCATGTTTTTATTTATTAAGATTTATACTCTGTAAATTATTTTTTCATTAATTGTACACGAAATCCAAGATTTATTTATTTTTTTCAATATTTTCCTTTTTTAGTTGATTGTTGATAGAAAATTTTCAGTTCTTTTCTAATCTGTTTTGTTTTTCTTTTTGTATCCTTTTCTAAACAATCTGCTATAGATGTAAAAATTGGTACTTATTTTAAAAGCAACACTGTGTGGATTAAAAATAACAAAAATTACATTCCAAAAATGCCATATACACTTAGAAAAAAAGTTTGAAGAAAACTGGAACAAAGATTAAATTTCTAGATTTTTTTTGGAAATTTGCTAGATTTCATTTTAAATACAAATAGAGATGAATCAAATAATAAATAAACCCGTTGAACTTAATCCAACAACTCTCATAACTGTTAATTTCTGAACGAAGCAAAAAGTAACATTTTATTGTTCTTATATCTCTATTAAGCCGGCTTCACACGAGCACACAAATTTTGTGTAGAAGAGTACGGGGGGTTCTATAAATCGACTTTCAAATAATCAAAAAAAAAACTCGATTAACGTCTGTGAATAAAGTCGACTTTGCAAATAAAAATCGCAAAAAGTCCGAAAGAGTCGAAAAGTAGAAAATTTGTAAATAAGCTAAATATTTGCTTAAAAATTCAATAGAAAAATAATCGAAAAATACTATTAGAAAAAGTCGTTCCCACGGCAATCGGTACATCGCACCGGAATGATTCGGAGTTCAATAAACAACGATCAAGGATTGTCAACCCAGCCGCACCGACTTTACACGTGTCGCTGCTACAACAACAACTAGAAAAAGTACTTTTTTGTCTGAGATGTTCCAAAAGACAATATTGTTTGGTTAGAAATAAGTTATTTTATTTGTAGAGTTATTTATAGAATATTTATAAAAAAATAAAATGTCGACACAGACTGGTTTGAACACAGTACTTTCTGTCAAAAATTTCTTTCCTTTGGAAGAAATATGAAAAAAATCATAAAAACCTCAAAAAAACTCTTTTTATCCTTTAATCCAGTCCGCAAAATATTGACCCCAGGACAAAAATTTTGAGAAAAAAGTAGACTTTTCGGCTTTTGCATTTCATGAAATGCCGATTTTTCGAATTTTTTCATTTAATTAAAAGTCGACTTTTAATTTCCGTCTTCTCGATTTTTTTTGACTATTTTTTGACATTTTTCGAGTTTTTCCGACTGTTTTAGAGTTTTTGACTTTTTTCCACTTATTTAAAATTTTCGGCTATTTATAATTTTTTCGACTTACTGACTTTTTTTGACTTTCCGGCCTTTTTCGACATTTATTTCCAAAGTCGACTTTTCGACTTTTTCACAGACGATTACGTGGTAGTTCACTACATGCAAACTGTCAAGTAGAATCGAAGAGACTCCATTTTGACCAAAGACGATAGTCAAGTTATCGATTTTTTTGAAACAAAATATTCTAATTCGACTTTTTTCGAGAAAAAGTCTATTGTTCAATTTTTCGAAAGTTGATTTCTAGAACCTTACAAAGAGTCGAAAATTCGAAAAACGTTGGGAAAATTCTAAAAAAAAGTCTAAAAGTCAACTATTTATAAAATACTAAAAGTCGACTTTTCGTTTCAACTATAGAACCCTAGAGCACGGATGGGACTTAATATACAATGAAACCATCACACATTGAGAGAAAATACGGATGGAAAATTTTACAGTCGTATGGCATTAGATAAGGGATGTATTTTTATATAAACACTTAAAAATAAGTGAAACCGCTTATTTTGTTATTATTTTATACCAATCGTGTAAACACAAAATACATAAATCATACGACTTTTATTCTCTTTTTTGTTATACGGATGGAATTTCATTTTACTTTTCCATTAGACTTTACGTAAAGTGTGATCGTGTGAAGTGCCCCTTTGTTATACGAATGAAATTTCGTATTACCTTTTCATTTAAGTGCCCTTTAGTAAGGATATTTTAATAATTTAGCACTTGCTCAACGGCAACACTGTTTCTATTTATCTTTTCTGCATTTGTCATACACATTTTTTTCTAGTGTATTAATTTTGACATTACTCGCACTAGATATACACTCTGTCAAAATAAAAAAACACAACAAAAGTAATCGGTTTCCATTTAATTTTTTTTATTTAATTAAAATAGTGTGACGTGCTCGTTCGGTGGATTAGTTGGTGGAGAAAAATTAGATAAATTAAAGAAAATTAGTGATAAGATTAAGTCAAGTTACCACTAAACGGTAACAAATATTAATGACTATTTGTTAATAACCATTTGACCTAAATTTTATTTAGTTTGAGGTTATGATAAGTTAAACATTAAAAGGAAAATTATTTTAATTAATTCAATTGAAAATGAAGCTAATCAAAGCTTTATTGATTGCACTTGTTTGCTGTGCTTTTATTACCTTTGATTTGACACCCGTATCAGCATTCGAAGACAATGACTTTGCCGAATTTGAAGATTTCGATAGTGATGATGAATTTGTAGAGGCACCTGTCACGGTTAAAGGCGAAGGTGTCCCGGTAGCAAATGAAGTACCAGTTGTAAAGGAAAAAGAATCCATAAATACGATTAATGTTCAAGATGATGAAGAAGATGGTATTGTTGAGGATGAAGATGAATTCTTTAAAGATGATGAAGAATTTGAGGGTTTTGATGGAGGCGATATTAAGGAAGATGTTGTCGATAAAAGAGCTCCCGAACCAAAACTCACCGTTGCCAAAATACCCATGCATTTTAGGTAAATTTGTTAAATTTTATGGTAAATGAATGAAAATATATTATGATGTATTTTGCTTTTCAATAACAGAACACATTGGGATTCCTATTGGATGGAAATGTTAATGCTGGCCGGTCTTATGGTATATTTTACCAACTTTTTCGCCGGCAAAGCTAAAAATGCCAAATTAGCTCATTTATGGTATAGCACTCACAAGGGTCTGCTAGATGACAATTTTGTTTTGGTGGGCGATGATGGCAAACAGGAGAATGAAAATCCTGGTTTAATGAAAGAAAGTGAAAGTTTGTATACACTTTGGTGTTCGGGACGTACCTGCTGTGAAGGCATGTTGGTCGAGTTGAAAATGATTAAACGTCAAGATTTAGTATCATTAGTAGCTGGATTAATGCGCCCACAACAAGATCAATTACACATTAAATTTGATCTTACACGTGGTGTAATGGATCCATTTGTATTCTGTGTTGGTACTAAGAAAACTATAACAAAGGCTTTTAAGGAATACTCCGATTTGGTAAGTTCTTATAAATATATAAAATGAAAATGTGTGTGTTTTTTTTAATAACGAAATTTTCTTAATTACAGAGCAAATATTGTACTCTAGTCAGTAAACCAGAGACACGTTATAATGTGCCTACTGGTTTCAGTGTACTCTCTGAAATTCCAGAAGCCACATCTGCCATACTCGAGAACCGTGTTATAACGGCTCTTAGCAAATATCAACAATTTATTGATTATATTCATATTTCTGACCAATTTAGCGGTCCCATACAACAAGACGAAACGAATGTTTTAAAACAACCTGAAACTAAACCCGTACTTATGGCCGGTTTTAATTTACCCAAGGATGGTGATATGGAATCTGTAAAACCATTGCTTATTTTGATTTTCTATTTAATGGAGCGCCTTAAAGTTCAACGTATATCCAAGGAGGTAAGATTTTGTTTTATTTTATAATACATTAAAATCTAAATAACGCAAAACTCTTTCCAATTTCAAGGGTATCCAAAAAGCCGAAAAGAATAGAGCTCGCGTCGAGGAAGAATTTTTGAAGAGTACTCATGCTGCCCGTGCCGAAGCAGCAGCTCAGCGTCGCGAAGAGAAACGCAAAGCTGAAAAAGAACGTATCATGGCTGAAGATGATCCCGAAAAGCAACGTCGTTGGGAGGCAAAAGAACAAAAACGTCAGGCCAAAAAGAAGACACCTAAAATGAAACGTTTAGCCGTTAAATCGCTTTAAATCATTAATTTCTCACATGTCTCCAAAGTCCACAAAAGCCCGTAACGTAATTGTTTAAAAAATATATATATTATAATTTAATATTCAATTATGTTATTTATTTAAAAACAAATTTAAATTAACATTAATTTGAATAATAGAAAATTTAAAACGGAAAAACCAAACACAATTTTTTCTTTGATTTGCTCTGTTGCAGTTACTTTAACATTTGGCGGGAAAACTATTTTCATTAGACATAAAGGCTATATGATTTCTAAGAGTTTTAATTTGTTTTTGTGCAGCATCAAAACTGTAGGACAAAGTATTCAATTGTCCTTGCATTTCTCGTATAACCGATTCACGATCGCTTACGGACAAACAAGCAGTGGCACGACACTGTGCCAATTGCTTTTCCAAACGATCAATTTGATCTTGTTGTTGTTGCTTAATAACATCGGCACGCTCTTTTGTTCTGGCTATTATTTTAGCTGATTCCGAACGTAATGTATTCAAATCGTCCATGGTAGTTCTCAACTGTTCACAGAACATATCTCTTTGCTTTTGTATTTCTTCTAGAGTTTTCTTGACATGACCCAATTCCTGTTGACACCTTTGCAATTGAGGTTTACAATCTTCACTATTGTTATCTTGCGTTTTGGTTTTAAGCTTTTTAAGTTCTTTACACACTATTACCAGCTTAGTTTCAAGCTCTTCCTTCTCCTTGCACGTTTGAGCCAACTTAATCTGTTCGTTTTCCAAAAGTCTAGGAAAATGCAATAGTTCAGCAAGTTTTTCTTGAAATTTGGCGCGTATCTCTTTAACTTCTAGATTTATTTGTTTTTCAATGCGTTTATTATTCATATTAAGCTTTTCGAGAAGAGCCGCTTGTTCT
Organism: Lucilia cuprina; assembly: GCF_022045245.1. Classification (NCBI taxonomy): domain Eukaryota; kingdom Metazoa; phylum Arthropoda; class Insecta; order Diptera; family Calliphoridae; genus Lucilia; species Lucilia cuprina. The sequence continues at coordinate 13,899,607 of NC_060950.1, forward strand.
TCGACTTTTTGTTGAGCCGTTAGATATTTATTGCGATAATCATCCAATTGCACAGATTGTTCTCTCATTAGACATTTGAATTCGACTTGTTCTTCGTTCATTTCATTGATACGATTGCGTAAAAGTATTAATTCGGATTCATCGGCATTGCCTTGGATGTTAGAGTCAGCGTTGTTGCTACTGCAGTTGGCACAGGACGATTTTAGTCTGAAAATTTATGTAGAAAATATATATTTGCCTTGAAAATGGGGATTTATTATTGAATAATATTTCTGGTTTATTCTTGTGTAAAGTGTTTGGGATCCAATTTGTTTTGAAAGAAAAATTTTACAAAGAAAAGTATTTATTTCCCGGAAAGAATCCTTTTTTAAGGAAAAAATAGATTTTTAAAGAAAAATCGATTTTAAAATGAAAAATTTTATCGATTTTTTAATAAAACTTTATTTTTTTTAAGATTTCAAAAAATTTTCAATTTTTTTAGAAATTTCTAAAAATTTTCTTAAAAAATTTTGGCGAAAAATATCCCTTTACTTTTTTATTAAATTCTTGTTTAAGAAAAAGTAAATTTTTTAAAGAAAAATCGATTTTAAAATGAAAAATTTTATCGATTTTTCAATAAAACTTTATTATTTTTAATATATTTTAAAAATTTTTTAGAAATTTTCAAATTTTTTTTAGAAATTTTAAAAATTTTCTTAGAAATTTTCAAAATTTTTTTTAGAAATTTCCAAAAATTTTCTTAAAAAATTTTAGCGAAAAATATCCCTTTACTTTTTTGTTAAATCCTTGTTTAAGGAAAAAGTAGATTTTTAAAGAAAAATCGATTTTAAAATGAAAAATTTTATCGATTTTTCAATAAAACTTTATTTTTTTTTAAGATTTCAAAAAATTTTCAGAAATTTTCAAAATTTTCTTAGAAATTTTCAAAATTTTTTTAGAAATTTTCAAAATTTTTTTTTTAAAAATTTTCAAAAATTTTTTTAGAAATTTCCAAAAATTTTCTTAAAATATTTTAACGAAAAATATCCTTTTACTTTTTTGTTAAATCCTTAAGTTGTTCATCCTTTTTGCTAAATTCTGTCAACAGATACAAATAGTTTTCCTTTAATTGTTCAAAATTTTCGGTTTTTTCACTTTTTTTGCCAAGACACATTAGAGTATCTAGGCCTGAACTTGGAGTCATAGCGGTAGATTTTTTATTTGTTTCATTTTTATTGCAAGAACCACAACAACTTGCCTGCGCATTACGTTTCTTTAATTCTTCCTTTAGCTTACTTATAGTTTGTTGCATACAATTTATTTTATTGTTAATTCTATCCATTGAATCATCCTTTTCTTTGCCAGCTGGCGATTGCTGCTTCTTATGCAAACGACATTCCTTAAGATTATTACATTCTTTAAGAGCGGCACAAATCTCTTTCATTAGCTTTCTCTCTTCCGCTACACTCATTTGACTTTCACGATATGAACAGGATCTATCCATTTCACTAGACTCTCCACCAGATGCTCTTCTATTTTGTGTTTTTGTTTGTGTTTGTAAGGTTTCACAGGTGCGCATTGTAAGATTTAAATTATCTTCATCGAATGTGGTTATAAGTGGAAATTCACGATAGTGTCTTTTCGAGCCATAATTCTGTAAATGTATAGCTTTTTCAATAAGACAACGTAGCTTTTGTAGTTCCTGTTCCCAGTTATCTTTAAGGGTTTTCAAATCATTACGTTCACTGCGTGTTAGACAAGGCTTATCGGACATTTTTTGTATTTGTAATTTAAGATTTTCCAACATTTCATTTTGATATTTTATATCTCTTTCAAGACGTCTATATTCTTTATATTGTCGTTGATTTTCGGGGTCTTCATTGGAACTTAGCGGTGTATAATCTTCGCCATAATCATCAGTTTCATGCTGTTCAATATCAATTTCTTCTGCATATTCTTCGTTTGTGGAAAATTCCGTTCCAGCTTCTTCTCTTTCGGATAGTGCCGAAACTGGTTCTGGTTCACTAGCCATTTTTATTATTATTTTTTTTTCTAACTTAAAATTTTAATATATAAATATGAAATTAAATTCTTTTTATTATTAACTTAAAATTTTGTTCAATACAATTATTTTATCTATTAATTTTTATAAAATTTTTGGTTCTTTTTTTTAAACTTTTAATTATTTTGTCAGTGGCAATTGAAAAATATTCCAAAGGCATTCAGATTTAATAAAATTTTTTCTTTAATTTTCTTTCACTTTGTAGTTGTTGTTCCGTTTTCAATTTCCATGTACATATGTATGTATGTATGTATGTATGTATGTATGTATGTATGTATGTATGTATGTATGTATGTATGTATGTATGTATGTATGTATGTATTTTATTTTGCATGAGAGAGAAAGAGAAGGAATATCATTCATCTCTCTCGCGGTACGGAGTTTCCCGTACTCGGAAACTTGTTTTGTTTTGTTATTCTTTTCATTCGTACAACAACAAATCGATGCAATAAACACATAGTTTCTGAAACAAAAGTTTCTATGTGTGGACATTTAGGAAACTTCAAAAGAGAATTAAGAAAAAGTTTCTCTACGAAAGTTTTCTAGCGTGGACCGGCACTTACGCAACGAAAATTGGTATTCCAACAAAAAACGGAGAAGAAAAGAAGAAGAAACAATTCCATTTCAATGCATTACGATGATCCCAGCGGTTCGACGGGACAGTCCCGAACTGACCACTTAACCTACCACTTGTGGTGGCCTCTAGTCACCTGACTACCTAGGTGACCAACCATTTTAACATGGGCTTGTTCTACGAGGAAGTCAATCGTCACTCTACACCCTACAAAAAGACAGTAAAGAGACGATTGCCTCCGCTCTCGCTTACAAAGGGGACACTAAAGAGACGACTGTCTTCATTCTCGTTTAGAAAGAGTTTATTTGTGACGAAAGACCAAAAACATACGAATTGGAGTCCGCCAGGTGGTAAGATATTAATGGAACTAAAATTTAAAAATTTCAAGTGTCTACTCTCTAGAATATTATGGGACAATAATGTGACTATTGACCCGAAAGATATAAATTTGAGTCAACCAGATGGTGGCATATTAGTAGAAAGTAATAATCATTTCTCCAAAAGATGGGTAAAATAACTACTTTCGGAAGCACAAAAAAAACTACTTTTAAGAGTATAATCTCTAGGTTACTTGAGGACAGTAAAGAGACGACTGTCTCCGCTCCCGCTTACAAAGAGGACACTAAAGTGACGACTGTCTTCATTCTCGATTACAAAGGGTACATTCGTGATGAATGACCCAAAACATAGTGGAAATTACTGTCTTTTTCGTATGCATTGACTCTTTGTCGAAATGCTGGGTATCGTAAGACCTGGTTCTCACTAGGAAACTTTTGATTTTGTGTGTGAGAGAAAAAAATGGTTGATAGCGTTTACACAATAATTGGATCTGATTATTAATAGGCATTTGATTGCCAACTCAAAAACCTACTCTAAGGAAACTTCAAAAGATAATAAGGAAAAAATTTCTCAACAAAAGTTTCCTAGTGTGAACCAGGTCTATAAAAGCGTTTAAGCGCCCACAATGTGTGTGTTAAAGAGTACGGATGTGATCGTCTAAACGCAATATGTAATGAAACTAGCACACATTGAGATATAATATGGATGGAAAATGTGACAGTCGTTTGGCTCTCATCATTTTTTGAAATGAACCAAAAAAACAAGTAGGGTTTGTGCTGATGTTTGTAACGCACAATAATATTGGTCCTATTAAGTATTCTAATCGGCTCAGAATCATTTTCTGAGTCAATTTAGTTATGTTCGTCCATGTAAACTTTGTTATCAAACTGCACGTAGCAATTTTGAAGATAATTCAGTGAAATTTGGTACATGATCTTCTATTGTCCCACGGACGAAGCCTATTGAAAATGGTTAAAATCGGTCCATTATTTCACCTAGCCCCCATACAACTGAACCCCCCAATAGGGCTTGTAAACTTTGTAATCAAACTACAGGTCGCAATTTTGAAGAAAATTTAATGAAATTTGGCACATGATCTTTTATGGTACCGTAGACGAAGCCTATCGAAAACGGCTTATTTCGGTCCATTATTACACCTGGCCCCCATACAACTGAACCCGCCGAAAAAATTCACTTAGGCCAGGTTTCTTACTGCTCAGTTAAACTAGATTTAACTTGCTGTTAGATTAAACTCGGAACAAATATAGGCGGACTTTAACCGATGATTGTGTTTTTCAGGGCGGGTTTCTTACTCATCAGTTAAACTAGGCTTAACTTGCTATTAGATTAAACTAGGAACAAATTTAGGCGGACTTTAAATGATTATTGTGTTTTTCAGTTTTATATTTAAGTTCAGTTAACTTTGTTAGTATTGCCAACTTTTCACTCAAAAACATAAACAATGAACAGCTGTTTTTTGCAACAAAATACTTTTGTAAAATTGAAAATTTTGGAAAAATGTTAAATAAACATTTAAAACAATAATTAATAAAACAAATCAGAAAATTACAATTTACTAAAAATATTAAGTTTTTCTGCTTTCGAAATCATTGTTTTATTGTTTTTGTTAATTGTGTTTTCTCACTTATAACTTGAGTTTAATTGGCCAATTACACTCAGTTAAACTAAGATAATAAGTAACTTTACTGATAACTAAAAAACACGAAACATATATTAAACCAGGTTTAACCAAAGAATGAAGATTATCTTTATCAGTAAAACCCGCCCTTAAATGTCTAACACAGATAGGATATATAAAATTCGACACAATCGATTATAGAACTCTTACATGTTTTGTGTTAGAAAATAAATTTTGTGTGTGTTTTTTTTTCTATTTTGAAATAAAACTAACAAATTCAAGTCTTATCGTAAATTGTTGAGCAAAATTTTTTACAACCAAATAATGGCGCATCAAAATCCAAAGTTTCAATCTAAATTAAGTGCAAACAAACCAACACCTCAGCCAAATATAGAGAAAAAACAAAAATTTTTCACCTACTGCAGTTCGAAAAGGGAAAGTACGGCTGATATGGGGCCTTCGCTTAAGAACAGTTATGAACAGTTTAAAAAATACAATAGTCCTAATGAGGATTTCGAAGAATTTGATGCTGAGACACAACTACCGCCGCCGCCTTTGTCTAGGGATAATTTTGGTAAAACTAAAAGAAAATTGAAAAGACAGGATATAAGTTCAAAACTGAAAGATGAATTACAAAAGTATCGGAATGAACTTAAAGAATATACAAATAGTACAAAAGATTTGCAAGAAAAGTATTTGAAAATAAATTCAGAATTAAATGAAATGAAACTGAAACATATTAGACTTATTAATAAGCGAAATTTACCTTGTGGAGATTTTGAGACCTATTCAGATAGTAGCAGTTCTACGGGTACCGTATATTCTCTACGCAGGAAATGTACACAAATATTTAATCGTAGCAAAAGTTTTCTAGTATTAAATGAAAAACCACTTCAAGAAATTCTATTTAATTCCCATAATAAGGATGCGAAAAATATTGAAACTGTCGAGGAGAAATTTCAACAGATATTGGCTAATAAAGAGAATCTAAAATCGCTTCATACTAACAACAATAACGATAAAGATTTGCAAAATGTTTATATGGCTCTCAAAACCGTTATGGATGATCAATCAAAAGCACAGCAAAGCTCTTCGGAAATCTTTTCGCTTAAAAATACCATAACAAAGCTACAAGATGATAGTGATCGTTTCTGTTCTATTATAGAAGAACAAAAAAATACCCTAAGCGATTATCGCACACGTTTCGCTCAAGCCCAACAGTTAGTTCAACAGCAGCAGCTTGAAATTGAGAAATTAAATTCCAATAATCAACAATTAGAAACTGACGCCTCTATTATCATAGATCAGTTAAGAAATCGAATTGAAACCAAACTAAGAGATTTAGAATTTCTAACAGATGTAATGCGTGAGGAACGACTTAAAAAAGAACGTGCTCTCAAAGAAAATTCTAAACTAAATGAACGCTTAGAACTTATGCAGGTCGAAGCAAATCAATTAAAACTTAAATTAGAAGAAATGAGTCGACGTAAACTTTCCACGCTAACACGTTTAAAAGTAACCGAAAGAGATTTAAAAATATTCAAAGATTATAATACGGCCTTAAAGCAAGAAAAACGTAAACTTAACGAAAAGATGAAAATCATGAGCGAACAATTGGAAACATTACAGAATGCCAATAAGCGTACAATGAATCGTCAACGTGAGCAAAATGAGAAACAGCGAAGAGAATTACAAAAGAGAATTTACGATCTTGAAATGAAACTTAATCGTAGTCAAAATTCTACCTCAAGTTTGATACAAGAACGTGATAGTCTTATAGCAGAGCTACAGAGTCAACTCAATAGTTTAGTGCATAATTTTGAGGTTTCTCAAAAGCATATACGGGTATTGAGAAGGCATATTTATACAATGTGTGGCAGCAATTGTCGTCAGTCGATCATACGTAATCGTGTTATGGGAGAATCATAGTTTTATTTTCTATTTTTTTTTTTTTTTTTAATTAAAAATTTCTTGTATAAAATGGAAGTAAACCTTTTTTTCTAAAGGTTTAATTGCATTTTATTAAAAAAATTTTTTTTACAAAAAATCATAATAGAAAATAAAATTTGTTTTTGTTAAGATGTTTAAATTATTGTTGTAATAAATCGTCATACAAAGAAAAGAGAGTTAATTTGACAAAACAAAAAAGTCGAAACATAGTAATCAAACCCTTTGCATTAGGTTTTTAACTCTTTCACTTGTACCGATGTCCCTACTTTTTTTAATTTTTCTCGATTTATATCGTTATGTATTTTTAATTCACAACTCTAGTAAGACCTGGTCCACACTATGAAACTTTTGTTAAGAAACTTTTTCTTTATTCTCTTTTGAAGTTTTCCTAATGTCCGCACATAGAAACTTTTGTTTCAGAAAATACGTGTTAATTGCATTGATTTGTTGTTGTACGAATGAAAATAAAAACAAAACAAGTTTCCGAGTACGGAAAACATCGTATCGCGAGAGAGATGAATAATATTCTTTCCCTTTCTAACGCAAAACCAAAAGTTTCCCGAAAAAAATTTCCTAGTGTGGACCCGCACCTTTTCTTCTCTTTCGTACAACAACAAATCAATTCAATTAATACGTAGTTTCTGAAACAAAAGTATCGATGTGTGGACATTAAGACCTGGTTCACACTGGGAAACTTATTTTGAGAAACGTTTGATTTTTGTGTGTGAGAGAAAGACTTTATCTTTCTCTTACTCACAAAATCAAAAGTTTCTCTACAAAGGTTTCCCAGTGTGAACCAGGTCTAAGAAAACTTAAAGAGAATTATGAAAAAGTTTCTTAACAAATATTTCCTCTCTAGGAAATTTTGATTGCTAGAGTGGAAAAGTCACTCCATAGGATCTTTATTATGACGCCAATCTTTTCATTACTCCTAAAAGAATAATGCGTTTCTCGCACCCTTCTTTTGTATTCCCTCGTTTCTGCCAAAGTTGCCAAACGGAGCCATTACTTTATTTCAACAGTTCCGTTTATATATTTTATATTTTCATTATTTTGTAAGTTAATTATACCCTACACCACTATAGTGGGGAGGTTATTATGCGTTTGTGCTGAAGTTTGTAACACCCAAAAATATTGGTCCTAGACCCACCTTAAAGTATACCAATTGCCTCAGAATCACTTTCTGAGACGATTTAGCTATGTCCGTCTGTCTGTCTGTCTGTGTGTCCATGTAAACCTTGTGCGCACGCTACAAGTCGCAATTTTCAAGATAATTTGATAAAATTTTTGACAATATTTATAAGCATAGGCCGATATTTACCCCTTCTGCCCTATAAGCCCTCTTGAAGAAAATCTTTTTTTGTCAACAATATGCTTTATTATACCCTTCACCTTCGTGAGAAGGGTATATATAAGTTTGTCATTCCGTTTGTAATTTCTATAATATAATTTTCCGACCATATAAAGTATATATATTCTGGATCCTTATAGGTAGCGGAGATGATTAAGCCATGTCCGTCCGTCTGTCTGTATGTTTGTTGAAATCAGTTTTTAGAAGACCCCAAATATCTGCGAGATCCGAATCTTCCATAATTCTATCAGACATACGACCGGCAAGAACGCTATTTAAAATCAGCAAAATCGGTCCATAAATAACGGAGATATGAGCAAAAAACCGAGACAACCTCTGAAAATTTTATATAAAATTTAGATTTTTTATTCATGCTCAGACAGAAACTGCAAAAAACAAAAACAAAATACATAACAATACGGTAAATATTGTTATTGTAATTTGTTTATAAAAGCAAAGCAGAGCAAGAGTAGCAGAGCGAGAGCAGCACTAATGTTTTGTTATTGGCTAGAAATATGAAATTAAGTATGTAGAGCCTGGATTAAGTGAGAACCTATAAAATGGGACTTTCTGGTACTTTTTCGTTCTTCAAAAGGTATTTTTTGAAATTTCTATAATATTGAACCTAGAAACATGTTATTAAGTTCGTATATCCCGGATTAAGTGAGAACCAGTAAAAGGGGACTTCTTGGTACTTTTTCGTTCTTCAAAAGGTACTTTTTACAATTTCTACAATATTGAACCTAGGAACATGTAATTAAGTTTGTATGGCCCGGATTAACTGAGGACCCATAGATGGGGACTTTTTGGTACTTTTTCGTTCTTCAAAAGGTACAAAAGGCTTTAAACACATCATGGTGAAGGTTATATAAGATTCGGCACAGCCGAATATAGAACTCTTACTTGTTTTTTTTTTTTTTTAAATAATCCACAGTTTTAACATACTGACTGGTGTAGGGTATCGTATGGTCGGCCATGTCTGACTATAAATTCATACTTGTTTTTTACTTGTATCCAACCAATGAAAACAAACAGCTGATTATGATAAATAACCGTTAAAAATTAGAGATGACTCTGATTCATTTGTAATTCTTACGTAATTTAAACTGGATTACGTAAAGCTTGTGTAATTCCCAGCAGAAATTTTGTATGGTGAATCATGTCAGTATGTAATTGGGGTTTGAATGATGAATGAGAGCGTGAATTACTAATATCAAACTCAAGTTTAAAGTTATGTTAAGGAATTAAGCTGCCTCGAGAGAATGAGAAATGAAAGAAAAAACAGCAACTAACATTGTATATGTACATAAATATTGAAATAAATATTACTTAATAAATATTTGGAATTGAGGTTCAACATTACCTTTATTTATGTTAAAACATTATCTTTATTTAAATAAAATCAGATAAGAATATTTCCTTAAATTTAACATATATGCATAGTAGTAAATAATATTAACAGTACTAAAAATACTTTGAAAACTTTACAGCTTTGCTGGGAGAGGGATTGGTTACACTTATTTACAATTAAAAACTAATATATTTGCTTGCAAGTTGAGATACAGAGTAACTAACCTTTCTGCTGGTTTTAATAAACATAACAATAATACATGTTTTAACCCTCTGGGACGGACGTCTGCTAGACACCTTTTTTGAAAGTTTATATTATCTAAGATCTGTTTTCCAAAACTACCTAGGGCCAATCTTTAGGTGAAGGATTAGGGATTATAATAAAATTAATCTTCGAAAGTTGTTTTTGAGTACTCAATTAGTTAATTTTGTTTGCTAGTTTAAGCGCCCAATGAAGGTGTTTTAAACTTGAGCAAGATATATAAAAGTGTAAACAGCTGTTGTCAAAAAAAAAAAAATAATACAGTTTTTATGAAAATATACATTAACATGTTTGATTTATAGATTAGTATATAATATGAGGACTTGACGCCTATTTTGCATTTCGATAACGTTTACACATTCAGTTACGCAACGATCAAGAAAAAAAAAAGTATTCAAACAAAAAACTAAATTGTAAGAAAAAGAAGAAGCAATTCCATTTCGTTTCAATGCTTTACGAATTGTATATTCTGCGTTACAATCGTACCTACGTTTTTGTAAGACCTGGTTCACACTAGGAAAATTTCGATTTTTGTATGCGAAATAAAGATAAAGAAATATCAACCATCTCTTTCTCTCACACACAAAAACAAAAGTTTCCCAATGTGTAAACCAGGTCTAAGTTGTTGTTTATGTGGCGAAGAGTCGAAACGAAATGCAGAATACCAAAGTTGCCAAACGGAGACAATTTCAATTCGAATTAAAATGCAGAATAGGGACCAATATATGTTTTTGTTTTAAATTTCATTAACTTTCTTATCACATTTACAATTGTCTTCTTCTTTTTTATAAAACATACATGGTTTTTATAACAAACAGTGACGTTTTCTGTTGTTTGGTAATGGCAACACTGAAAAGTTTAATTTTGTACTCGAAAACTTCAAAAGGGATAAACATCAGATTAAATTTTGTTTTAGATTAACTAATCTGATTATTGGCATTTAATTGTCAACTCAAAAACCGTTTCTGTTTAAGGGTCTTAGAGCGGATTTTTCTGATAAAGATAATCTACATTCTTTGTTTAAACCTAGTTTAAGATATGTTTCGTGTTTTTCAGTTATCAGTAAAGTTACTTGTTATCTTAGTTTAACTGAGTGTAATTGGCCAATTAAACCCAAGTTATAAGTGAGAAAACACAATTAACAAAAACAATAAGACAAAGATTTCGGAAGAACAAAAACTTGATATTTTAAGTAAATTACAATTTTCTGATTTGTTTTGTTTCATTAATTATTGTTTTAATTGTTAATTTAACATTTTTCTAAAATTTTTCATTTTACAAAAGAGATTTTTGCAAAAAAACAGCTGTTTATTGTTTATGTTTTTGAGTGAAACGTTGGCAATACTAACAAAGTTAACTGCGCTTAAATCTAAAACTGAAAAACACAATCATCGCTTAAAGTCCGCCTAAATTTGTTCCGAGTTTGATATAACAGTAAGTTAAGCCTAGTTTAACTGAGGAGTAAGAAACCCGGCCAAACAAAGTTAACTGATTTTACATCGTTAACTGAAAACACACAATCATTGGTTAAAGTCCGTTTAAATTTATTCCGAGTTTAATGTTACAGCAAGTTAAGCCTAGTTTAACGGAGTAGTGAGAAAACCGCCCTAAAGGTCTAGGTGGTTATTTTTGTAATATTTTTTAGTTTCGACACGACAATGCATGTTAAACAGTGTTTTTTGACAAAGTATAAATTGAAAAATCAATTTTTTTCTCGATTTTTTTTTGGTGTCTATCAAACTACCACATCAGTCAACAGAGGGTTAAATCAAAAAGTGTTTTAAAAGATAGTTGAGTTCATTAACTTATATTATCTCTTCATAAATCTGACTGGGAGGTTCTTCGTTGGGTAACTGTTCATAGGTAATATGAACAGATTTTTGACATTTCACAGCCGTTGTATCATCATCGCCACCACTATGTAGCGCTATACAATTGCATTCGGAAACAATACCATTAATAGGCACTTCATAGGCCATTTCATTTCCATTGAGTAGTTGTGTTAAAGGTCGTCCACTTTCAGTTTGTAGAGGTGATAATGGCAATTGTCGAACAACATCAAAACGTTGACTTGGATGATTCGCTGGCATTTGCATGCAAGAGAAGCCTTTGTAATAGGATAAATGAAACATTTTCTGGCAATAAATCCACATATAGAGTAGCAGAAAAAGTAAGGCTATACCTAAGGGCAACATGAAAACAATAATTAAAGCTTCGGCTCTTTGATTTCTTTTGAATTCCCAAGGACTGCCATAAACTAAAGTATATGTTGAAACGTTCAAAAAATGATCACCAGTTAGGGCGGTGTTATTAGTTTGAGTTGAATTATTTGTGGTGCTGACGGCGGTAGTGGGTGGTATTTTTTCCGATGGTATACACTGTAGTCCATTAACATTTATTTTCGATATAAATTTTTCATATTTTAATATGCGAAATTTCTCCGGATAATTGTGGGCAAATTGATGTAACCACAAACAATCCCAAGGATTTTGATCACATTTTATGCGTACTTGTGCTAGTCTTACATCCGGGATGACTTTATCATAATCCTGTAAAGATTGTAGCTTATTTTGGCTTAAATCGAATAGTAAAACATTTGGTATAGATTTTAATAAACTATTCAAATGTAAAAATTTTATATGATTTCCTGTTAGTATAAGACTTTCCAAATTGCTAAGATTCACCAACCATTCGAATGGTAACCATTGTAATTGATTATTACTTAAATTTAATTGCTTTAATTTGTTCTCATATGATGTAAATGTTTTCATGACATTGTCACTTAAATCAATGTGTTTAACGGTTGAATGAACATCGTGTAACGTAAAATTTTCTAGAGCACAATGTTTTATGGTGAGATTTCTTAAAACGAGAGAATTTCTCAGCTGCACCGCAACATTGTCGAGTGGTGTATTGGCAACGTAGAGATTTTGCAAAGTTTCAGGTAAATGTTCAAAAATGTCTGACGTCATTTGTTTTAGCGCCTCCAAATGTACACTGGCAACACTGGTGTATTCAAATAAATCAGGAAATTTCAACATCAGCACGGGTTCATTGACAATATATAAATTCTCTAATGATCTAATTGCTTTGAAGGCATTTTTGTGTATAAGTTTTAATGAATTTCTCTCAATGTACACATCCCTTAATTGTGGTGTGTTAGATAGAAAGGAATCAGCTTCAATGGTTGATATTTCATTAAATTGTATATTTAAATATTCTAATTGTAGTTGTGTATTATCGCCCTGACAATGGAATGGTCTTAGTATATCCATATGAAAATGCCTTATTGAAACTTTTATTATAGATTTACATATTGGCAAATATTCCAAACCATAAGTTAGAGCATTTAATGGCGTTTGGCAACCGTCCAGCATTACACTTTCTATGCCCATGAAACGATTTTTTGTTGATGTTTGAAAATCATTTGTTTCTGTTTGCAGGTGATTATTATCTAGTGTGTGGTTTTTTGTAAAATTTAAATGACAATCGATTTGCATTGTTAAGCCATGTGAAAGTTCAAAATTTTTATATAATTCCGTTTTAATATTACACTCTTCTTCATTGTTCCAGCACAATTCATTGCAAAATATTTGTTTTATATAAAACATATAGATCATCAGTAAAATTTGAAATATATTATTCTTAAAAAGCATATTTTGTTATTGTTAATTTATTTAAAATTTTTCCGTATTAATTAATAAAAAAAAAAACAATTTCGCATTTCGATTTTCATCTAAACTCTCGGCGATCGTTTTGAATACTGAAAATTTGTATTCTCAAATATAAACTAAATATTTCAATAAAAAAAATCGCTCATGATTCACCTTGTTGTGATGGACTGGTGCTGTGTATTAGGTTTGGCTTTTCTTTGTGTTTTTCATTTCTTATTTTCTTGGGTGTTGTTGATTCCAAAATAAATGTTTGTTTTTTTATTAACCAATTTTCTCAGATTTTTATTTATCCCATCAGATTTGTATGTGTGAATTTGTTTGTGTTTATAAATACACTTTGTTATGCAAATTTATTTTATATATTCTTAGTTTGTGATATCATTTAATCATTCTGAGAGCCCAGCATAGTTAACATACACATTTAGTACACACTTATTAGTGTAAAAAGTGTTGCAGTGTTTTTTTTTATTAGTTTTCTCACTGCTTGTGTTTTTTAAATTAATTTACCTTTGGTTAGATATGTTTAAAAATGTGTTTCTATTAATTTTCTTTTAAACGTCAAGAATTTGATTATATTTAGTATAAGTTTAACTGAGTGACGAAATAGCACAGTTAAAAAAATTTAAATTTTAGTTAAAAAAAATTGTTCACTCAATTTTTTCGTCCATATTATTCATTCAATCAGAAACGTGTTTGTATTTTTTAATTTATATTTTCAATATTAAAGAAAATTCAAAAAGTTCAAAAAATGCAAAACGGCTAAAAAGTATTTTCTTTTCAGTTCCAAAATTAAAAAAAAGCGACAAGAAAAACGATACACAAACGTTTTCAAATATTTTTATTCAATCAGGTCCGGGTACCTTTAAATTTAAAGCTAATAAGTACCACTTTAAGAACGAAAAAGAAAATAATAAATCAAAACATTTTCTTAGAAAAGTTAGCAGTTAGTTGACGATTATAAACATAACACGTAAGTCTATAGTCTAGTCTATATTCTAATCCATAGTCTAGTCTATAGTTTAGTCTATAGTCTAGTCTATAGTCTAGTCTATAGTCTAGTCTATAGTCTAGTCTTTAGTCTATAGTTTAGTCTATAATCTAGTCTATAGTCTAGTCTATAGTCTAGTCTATAGTCTAGTCTATAGTCTAGTCTATAGTCTAGTCTATAGTCTAGTCTTTAGTCTAGTCTATAGTCTAGTCTATAGTCTATAGTCTATTCTATAGTCTATTCTATAGTCTAGTCAATAGTCTAGTCTATAGTCTAGTCTATAGTCTAGTCTATAGTCTATTCTGTAGTCTAGTCTATAGTCTTGTCTATAGTCTAGTCTATAGTCTAGTCTATAGTCTAGTCTATAGTCTAGTCTATAGTCTAGTCTATAGTCTAGTCTATAGTCTAGTCTATAGTCTAGTCTATAGTCTAGTCTATAGTCTAGTCTATAGTCTAGTCTATAGTCTAGTCTATAGTCTAGTCTATAGTCTAGTCTATAGTCTAGTCTATAGTCTAGTCTATAGTCTAGTCTATAGTCTAGTCTATAGTCTAGTCTATAGTCTAGTCTATAGTCTAGTCTATAGTCTAGTCTATAGTCTAGTCTATACTCTAGTCTATAGTCTAGTCTATAGTCTAGTCTATAGTCTAGTCTATAGTCTAGTCTATAGTCTAGTCTATAGTCTAGTCTATAGTCTAGTCTATAGTCTAGTCTATAGTCTAGTCTATAGTCTAGTCTATAGTCTAGTCTATAGTCTATAGTCCAGTCTATAGTCTAGTCTATAGTCTAGTCTATAGTCTAGTCCAGACTATAGTCTAGTCTATAGTCTAGACTATAGTCTAGTCCAGTCTATAGTCTAGTCTATAGTCTAGTCTATAGTCTAGTCCAGACTATAGTCTAGTCTATAGTCTAGTCTATAGTCTAGTCCAGACTATAGTCTAGTCTATAGTCTAGTCTATAGTCTAGTCTATAGTCTAGTTTATAGTCTAGTCTATAGTCTAGTCTATAGTCTAGTCTATAGTCTAGTCTATAGTCTAGTCTATAGTCTAGTCTATAGTCTAGTCTATAGTCTAGTCTATAGTCTAGTCTATAGTCTAGTCTATAGTCTAGTCTATAGTCTAGTCTATAGTCTAGTCTATAGTCTAGTCTATAGTCTAGTCTATAGTCTAGTCTATAGTCTAGTCTATAGTCTAGTCTATAGTCTAGTCTATAGTCTAGTCTATAGTCTAGTCTATAGTCTAGTCTATATATGGTCTAGTCCATTGTCTAGTCTATAGTCTGGTCTACAGTATAGTCTAAAGTCTAGTCTACAGTGTAGTCTAGTCTAGTCTATAGTCTAGTCTACAGTGTAGTCTATAGTCTAGTCTATAGTCTAGTCTAGTCTATAGTCTAGTCTACAGTGTAGTCTATAGTCTAGTCTATAGTCTAGTCTATAGTCTAGTCTATAGTCTAGTCTATAGTCTAGTCTATAGTCTAGTCTATAGTCTAGTCTATAGTCTAGTCTATAGTCTAGTCTATAGTCTAGTCTATAGTCTAGTCTATAGTCTAGTCTATAGTCTAGTCTATAGTCTAGTCTATAGTCTAGTCTATAGTCTAGTCTATAGTCTAGTCTATAGTCTAGTCTATAGTCTAGTCTATAGTCTAGTCTATAGTCTAGTCTATAGTCTATATAGACTATAGACTAGACTATAGTCTAGACTATAGTCTAGTCTAGACTATAGTCTAGTCTAGACTATAGTCTAGACTATAGTCTAGTCTATAGTCTAGTCTAGACTATAGTCTAGACTATAGTCTAGTCTATAGTCTAGTCTATGGTCTAGTCTATAGTCTAGTCTATAGTCTAGTCTATAGTCTAGTCTATAGTCTAGTCTATAGTCTAGTCTATAGTCTAGTCTATAGTCTAGTCTATAGTCTAGTCTATAGTCTAGTCTATATATGGTCTAGTCCATTGTCTAGTCTATAGTCTGGTCTACAGTATAGTCTAAAGTCTAGTCTACAGTGTAGTCTAGTCTATAGTCTAGTCTACAGTGTAGTCTATAGTCTAGTCTATAGTCTAGTCTAGTCTATAGTCTAGTCTACAGTGTAGTCTATAGTCTAGTCTATAGTCTAGTCTATAGTCTAGTCTATAGTCTAGTCTATAGTCTAGTCTATAGTCTAGTCTATAGTCTAGTCTATAGTCTAGTCTATAGTCCAGTCTATAGTCTAGTCTATAGTCTAGTCTATAGTCTAGTCTATAGTCTAGACTAGAGTCTAGTCTAGACTATAGTCTAGACTATAGTCTAGTCTATAGTCTAGTCTAGACTATAGTCTAGACTATAGTCTAGTCTATAGTCTAGTCTATGGTCTAGTCTATAGTCTAGTCTATAGTCTAGTCCATAGTCTAGTCTATAGTCTAGTCTATAGTCTAGTCTATAGTCTAGTCTATAGTCTAGTCTATAGTCTAGTCTATAGTCTAGTCTATAGTCTAGTCTATAGTCTAGTCTATAGTCTATTCTATAGTCCAGTCTATGGTCTAGTCTATTGTCTAGTCTATAGTGTAGTCTAGTATATGGTCTAGTCCATTGTCTAGTCTATAGTCTGGTCTACAGTATAGTCTAAAGTCTAGTCTACAGTGTAGTCTAGTCTATAGTCTAGTCTAGTCTATAGTCTAGTCTACAGTGTAGTCTATAGTCTAGTCTATAGTCTAGTCTAGTCTATAGTCTAGTCTACAGTGTAGTCTATAGTCTAGTCTATAGTCTAGTCTATAGTCTAGTCTATAGTCTAGTCTATAGTCTAGTCTATAGTCTAGTCTATAGTCTAGTCTATAGTCTAGTCTATAGTCTAGTCTATAGTCTAGTCTATAGTCTAGTCTATAGTCTAGTCTATAGTCTAGTCTATAGTCTAGTCTATAGTCTAGTCTATAGTCTAGTCTATAGTCTAGTCTATAGTCTAGTCTATAGTCTAGTCTATAGTCTAGTCTATAGTCCAGTCTATAGTCTAGTCTATAGTCTAGTCTATAGTCTAGTCTATGGTCTAGTCTATAGTCTAGTCTATGGTCTAGTCTATAGTCTAGTCTATGGTCTAGTCCATTGTCTAGTCTATAGTCTAGTCTATAGACTACTCTATAGTTTAGTCTATAATCTAGTCTATAGCCTAGTCTATCGTCTAGTCTACCGTCAAGTCTATAGTCTACTCTATAGTCTAGTCTATAGTCTAGTCTATAGTCTAGTCTATAGTCTAGTCTATAGTCTAGTCTATAGTCTAGTCTATAGTCTAGTCTATAGTCTAGTCTAGTCTATAGTCTAGTCTAGTCTATAGTCTAGTCTAGTCCATAGTCTAGTCTAGTCTATAGTCTAGTCTAGTCTATAGTCTATAGTCTATAGTCTATAGTCTATAGTCTATAGTCTAGTCTAGTCTATAGTCTAGTCTATAGTCTAGTCTATAGTCTAGTCTATGGTCTAGTCCATTGCCTAGTCTATAGTGTAGTCTAGTCTATAGTCTAGTCTATGGTCTAGTCCATTGTCTAGTCTATAGTGTAGTCTAGTCTATAGTCTATGGTCTAGTCCATTGTCTAGTCTATAGTCTACTTTATAGACTACTCTATAGTTTAGTCTATAATCTAGTCTATAGGCTAGTCTATCGTCTAGTCTACCGTCAAGTCTATAGTCTAGTCTATAGTCTAGTCTATGGTCTAGTCCATTGTCTAGTCTATAGTGTAGTCTAGTCTATAGTCTAGTCTATGGTCTAGTCCATTGTCTAGTCTATAGTCTAGTCTATAGTCTAGTCTATAGTCTAGTCTATAGTCTAGTCTATAGTCTAGTCTATAGTCTAGTCTATAGTCTAGTCTATAGTCTAGTCTATAGTCTAGTCTATAGTCTAGTCTATAGTCTAGTCTATAGTCTAGTCTATAGTCTAGTCTATAGTCTAGTCTATAGTCTAGTCTATAGTCTAGTCTATAGTCTAGTCTATAGTCTACTCTATAGTCTTTTCTATAGTCTAGTCTATAGTCTAGTCTGTAGTCTACTCTATAGTCTAGTCTATAGTCTAGTCTATAGTATAATCTATAATCTAGTCTATAGTCTAATCTATACTCTAGTCTATAGTCTAGTCTATAGTTTAGTCTATAGTCTAGTCTATGGTCTAGTCCATTGTCTAGTCTATAGTGTAGTCTAGTCTATAGTCTAGTCTATGGTCTAGTCCATTGTCTAGTCTATAGTCTAGTCTATAGTCTAGTCTATAGTCTAGTCTATAGTCTAGTCTATAGTCTAGTCTATAGTCTAGTCTATAGTCTAGTCTATAGTCTAGTCTATAGTCTAGTCTATAGTCTAGTCTATAGTCTAGTCTATAGTCTAGTCTATAGTCTAGTCTATAGTCTAGTCTGTAGTCTACTCTATAGTCTAGTCTATAGTCTAGTCTATAGTCTAGTCTATAGTATAATCTATAATCTAGTCTATAGTCTAGTCTATAGTCTAATCTATACTCTAGTCTATAGTCTAGTCTATAGTCTAGTCTATAGTCTAGTCTATAGTCTAGTCTATAGTCTAGTCTACAGTCTAGTCTATAGTGTATTCTATAGTCTGACTATACTCTAGTTTATAGTTTAATGAATAGTCTAGTCTATAGTTTAATCTATAGCCTATGTAGACTATTTTTTATTATTTTTTTAAATTGTTAAACTATTTTTAATTTATTTATATTTTATATTCGTTGATCGACATAGTGTTGTAGCGAGTTACTAAAAGCTGGCGAAGAAACTTGGTTTTGATGTTGTAACAAATATAAATTTGTCGAGTGTTTAAACTCTAAAGTATTTATAATCTTATTGCAGTTATTAAGTTTATTAGTTTCATTAAAAAAAGTATAGTTTAAAATATAAAATAAAAAGTCATTATAGAATTGCGAGACATAAAATAAAATAGAAAATTTTCTCAAATACATATTAGAACATTTATAAATCAATCATGTTTAGAACTTACGACAACACGACGTACAACAATGTTAGACTTAGTACGAGATTGTTTGACAGTAGTTTTGCTGTTTACTTTATTTGTAGCAGTTGTAGTAGTAGTAGTGGTAGATTTAGCCTCAATTTTTAGATTTGATGTATGGGCTGTAGCTTTTGTAGGTGATGGAGTGCCAGGACTTAGATTGTGTACAGTATCGGCATTTGAGGAAAATTTAACATTTTTGCCAGAATCCTTAAAAAGCAAATCATTTTGTTTACTTAGTATGGAACGTGCTGGTGGAGCAGTTGATTTTATGCAGGCCTTCTCCAAAGATCTCTGTGAGGGACGCATAGGCGAAGGAGGTTTTGCTGTTAGTTTAGAAAAATTATCCAATGAGGGGCTATCATCTAATTTATTTATGTTATTGTTGTTGTTTTCTTTATCTTCATTATTATTGAGATTATCCTCGAGATTCTTAACAATTGTTGGTTTTTCCTCTTTGATGTTAATTTCATTTATGTCTTTATCAAGTAACTCCTGTTCTAATGTTTTCATTTTATGTTCTTTTGCTAAAGGAGTAACTACTTCAATATTATTGTTATTATTTAACTTATTTTCGGTTTTAATCGTGGGAGTAGTTGTTATTGGGGTGGGTAGAGGACTAGACATTTCTTGTGTTATTGGCAGTTTTGAGGGTGTCATTGATCTACGTTCGACAATGTTATCAAAAGTACTACTTCTACGATTGCTAACTATACGTGGCTTAGCCTCGGCTTGTTCTTTTTCACTGATACTGTATTCTATGGCATGTACGGGTTTAAACTTTATGTTATTTTCCGTTAAAAGATGTTCACGATCTATAAGAATACAGCGTGACTTAAGAGATTCAAAGCGCCATCTGAGGAAAAGAAAACAAATAAAAATGGGATAATAAAACAAAAAATGTTAAATTACCTGGCCATATCTTGTTGGGCATTGCGTAGCTGTTCCTCCAAACTGGCCTTTTGTATGCGTACACTATGCAACTGACTCTTGAGATCCTCCGTTTCTTTTCTACACACAAAGATAGCAATTTGTTATCGTGACAGTAAAACAGCTTTTGTAGTACATAATTTTATAAATATTTACAACTAAACTACATAAATTTGTTTTTAATACATATATTATGAATGTAAGTAAAACTTTAAAAGAGTTTTTTTTTTGGTTTTTTTAAGAAAAAGTTAGATCGTTATATAAAAAAGGAACTTAGTACTTAAAATTAAAGGAAATACATTTTAAAATGTAATTCTGACTATTTTTTGTTTGTTTATGGTTTTAGGTTGCTTAGGACATGCTTGTTATAGGATATTAAAAGTTTAAAGCAAAAAGCGCACGAATGGTAGGGTAATAAAGCTCGACTTTTTGACAAAGTTTCCTATATACTCTACACAAGTTGCAACGCGTTTTGTTAGCTCATACTTGCAGAAACTAAGCATAGAATCAAGAAATAATACGCCTTTATCGTTGGCCATATCCTTAAGGCGATCTTGAGTCCATTTCAGTTGACGTTCAAGGTCTTCATTTTGATTCAGCAAATGACGGACACGTTCATTAAGTTTTTCTAAATGAAAAAAAAGAAGTTCCATTTATAGCATACGTTTGATTTTTTAGTACTATTTTATATACCTTGATATATCTTATCTGCATTACAAAATATGGAACTACAAGCTTCGAGTTCTGTATGCATGGATATATTCTCACGTTTAAGACGTCGTATTTCATGTTCACTTTCATTGTAGATTTTCTTCATTTGCACATAACTTTTCTTTTGAGCTGTTAGCAGTTGCTTCATGGCTTGGCGTTGATCGTCTACTTCAGCAAATAATGAATTTCCTTTGCGTTCTTAAAACATAAAATTATTAAAACAGATCAAATCAGAATCCGTAAATATTTAAAACAATTCAAAAGTTTTATCTTCTGAAGAAACTTTTAACCACTTACCATCATTATCTGGAGCAGCAGACATCATAGCAATTTGAGCATTTGCCTCAGCCAGTTGTTCTTGTGTACTTTCCAGGATTTGTATTTTTTCCTCTAAATCTACACGTTTCGATTGAAGATTTTCTTCCAGACACATAATTTGATCACGCAATATCTCCATATTTTTCTAGAGAAAAAACCGGAAAATTTTTTTATATAATACTAAAAAACCCAAAAACAAAACTATCCATTACCTCACACTCTGCTATGGTTAGAGTATAACGCACAGAACGTTCCTCGAAATCCTCTATCTTTTGCAACAAATCCATATTTTCATTTTCCAAAGCTTGTATACGCATCACATAATCATCGGTTATTTGTGTATCAATTTCCTTGGGTACATGTTCCTTACGCTTAAGAGACTCTTCCAAATCATGTGCAATTTTAGTATTCTCCTCCAGCAATGCATTATAGTCCTGCTGTAGTGTGGTAAAAGATCCTTCCAGTTTGCCATATTTCTTCTTCATATCCAATAATTCAGCTTGAGTTTTATGTAAATCATGTTCAATTTCATTGCTATCAGAATTGGTATATTGCTCGAGTTCTTGCGTTAGGTACGCTTGGGCAGCGGTGGCTGTATCTAGGGAACGCTTTAATTCGTGAATTTTTTGTGTGTCTGCTTCATTTGATTCACGTAAATCCTGAAATCGATCGAATAGTTTACAATACTCTTCGAGCAATTCATCTCGTGAGAAATTAATAATATCGGGATAGTCAACCATTTTTTAAAATACTTATTGTAATTCGTTTTTTTAAATTTTTATTCGCGCATTTATATTCAGAGTCTTGCGCCTGCCTACAAAAACTAACGGCGTCGTTCACTGACATCATTTTATTCCGGCAACAGTGTAAAAACGTCTGCATGCCGGCAATGTTAATGAAATATTTTTCAAATTTTCAACAGTTTGTCTTTAGAAACATTTTTATTTTTAAATTTATAATAGTCAGCGTGTCCAACCATAATATATTTTTCATAATAAAATATAAAATATAAAATATTTTTCATAATAAAGCATTTATCTCGAAAATTCAGGTCTGTCACAGAATTCCATTCCGATCGAAAGTGGAATTATAGGAAAAAACGGTAAAAACTTTTAGAAATAATATCTTAAAACTATTGTCAATTTCGCAATGAAATGTGAAGTGATTTCATTCTAAAAGAGTTGTCATTTGTCTTTTTTGAAGAAGAAAATTAGGAAAGATTCCACTTTCGATCGGAATGAAACTCTGAGACACGCTTGATTACCATGATTCCGTTTTTTTAGGCAATTTATTGTCAAAAAGAATAATTCGTGAAATTTTTGTGTTCGACTTTTTCCGACTTTTCGACTTTTTTCGACCATTTTCGACTTTTTCCGACTATTTTCTACTTTTTCCGACTATTTTCGACTATTTTCGACTATTTTCTACTTTTTCCGACTTTTTTCGACTTTCGGACTTTTTGACTTTTTTCGACTTTTCGACTTATATCGACTCTTTCCGACTTTTTTCGACTTTCCGACTTTTATTTACAAAGTCGACTTTTCGACTTTTTCATAGACGATAGTCGAGTTATCGACTTTTTTGGAACAAAATAGTCGACTTCGACAAAAAGTCGACTGTTCGATTATTCGAAAGTCGATTTATAGAACCATACTTCAAACAGAAGTGTTAGAAGTGCTACCAGAGAAAAACTTGAGTAAATGTTCTCGTACACACTGTTGCCAGATTTGACGATTTTTTAGTTTACTTCATTTCTACACAAATTAACAACACTGTACTACTATTGTGAATTGTTTTTTATTGTGTATTTCGACGACAGGTAATCAGAAAAGTTGCAGAAATTTTTTGGTCTTTTATAATTTTAAAAATTATTTTTTATCTTGTAGAAAATTTGCCAACAAAAAACACAAAATGGCCAGCATCGCTACTAAATCTTCTGGTTTAATCAACAGTAAGTTAAATATTCTATGTAAAAAAAAAACACTTTGCAAACTTAAAACTAACCTTACATTTTTATTATGTAATTTTTGTTCGCCATTTTTCTGTAAGAAAAATTAGTTTCCTAAATTAATGAATTTTCTTAATTTCAGGACTTTTGGTCCAGGCTAGACCCCAATTGGATACCTTCTTGAAATACGCCAAGGTTGAGTTGACCCCACCAACTCCCGCCGACATTCCCGCCATCCGTCAGGGTATTAGCCGTTTGGTAACCGGTGCTCGTACTGGTGCCTACAAGAATGTTTCTGTACGCGAAGCTTGGCTCAACACCTTGGTAACCATGGAAGTTGTTTTCTGGTTCTACATTGGTGAATGCATTGGCAAACGTCACATTGTTGGTTATGATGTTTAAATTGTGAAATCATTGTAATCGAACACAGTTCAATTTAACATCTTCTGTTAAGTCAGCGTGTTTTTTGGAGAAGATAAAACAGAAGTTGTGTTCTAGTTATATTTTTTTCCAATAATAAAGAATTCTATGTTTAGATTTAAAACAAAACAACTACAACAACAAATTTAAATGCTAAATGAAAGTGGCTTTTCGTTATTTCTCGTTGGAGCATTGAATTTTTTCAAAAACAATTTTGTGTGTTAATTTTCATTGTGAATCTAATTCCGATAAAATAAAGCATTACACAAAAACAAAATATAACTGGTGTGATTAAATTTGTTAAATACTTTTTAAGCCTTAAATAGTTTACAAAACAATTGTTAAGTTTCTTCATTGAAAGCTTAAATATGCGCATATTTAAGACTACTGCGGATTCAAAATGTTTCATTCATTTTGTTCAATTTAAACTATGTCTGCTAATAGAGCGAAAACGAAAGCTTTTTTTGAAAGAAAGCTTTTTGATGAAAAACTGATTTTTAAATAAGTTTTTTTTTAGGAATAATAAACTTTTTGATGAAAAAGCTCAGGAATTATAGTCTTCACAAGATTGTTTATATAAAAATCGTCTAAAAAAGAGCTTTTAGATTAGAAAAGTATACTTTTTATGGCAACGTGGACATAAGTGTGGTTCTTGAAGAAAGAAAGCTTTTAAATTACAAGTTTCTTTTTGGTGATAGCTAATGGCGTAAAGCTTTTGAAAAAAATAAGCTTTTAATGGATTGATTCTATTAAAAATTGTCTAAAAGAGCTTTTTGATTAGAAAAGTATACTTTTTAAGCTTTCTTAAAGAAAGAAAGCTTTTTAATTACAAGTTCTGGTGATAGATAATGGCGCAAAGAGCTTTGGATAAAAGAAAGCTTTTTGATAAAAAGCTGAGAAACTATAGCCATTACAAGATTGTTCATATAAAAGTTGTCCATTAAAGGGCTTTTTAATAAGACAGTGATACTGCTCTTAGATGACGTAACCTGAAACTATCACCAGCGAAATCTTCAGCTACACTTTTCACCACCTGGACGAAGGAGGTAAACTTGAACCTAGGCGTCGTAGTCGATGGAAACCAAATTCCGACTGTGAACCACCCAAAGATTTTGGGGGTCACCTTTGACAGCCTGTTTACTTCCTCAGCTCATGCTACTGCAATTACGCACAAATTGCGAAGTAGAAACAAGGTCCTCAAAGCGCTAGCCGGAAGCACCTGAGGAATGGCTACCTATAAAACAATTGGCCGGTCAGTGGTCAATTATGCTGCTCCAGTGTGGTCTCCATCGCTGAGTGATACCCAGTGGAGAAATATTCAAAGCTGCCAAAATGCCGTCCCAAATATATGCCCATCTTGTGGACAGGGTCCCCATAATACCCACCACATATTCAACTGTCCAGCCCACCCTACTTCACTTAGCCCAATGGATTTATGGACTAACCCCATTGAAGTAGCCCAATTTCTTGGCTAGGACCTAAATACAGAACCCCCGGATTAAAATTGTATAGTTTAAGCTGTTACATCAACATGACAAGTTACTTTTTGGTGATAGATAATGGTGTAAAGAGCTTTTTAAAAAAAATAATTTTTTTGATGAAAAGCTTAGAAACACTATAGCTAGTACAAGATTGTTCATATAAAAGTTGTCTAAAAAAGAGCTTTTTGATAAGAAAATTATATTTTTAATGGATTGTTTACACAAAAATTGTCTAAAAAGGAGCTTTAAGATTAGAAAAGTAATCTTCTTATGGAAACGTGGACAAAAGTAAGATTCTTGAAGAAAGCTTTTTAAAGACAAGTATCTTGTTGGTGATAAATAAAGACGTATAGAACTTTTGAAAAATGAAAGCTTTTTGATGAAAAGCTTAGAAATTATAGCCTGTACAAAATTGTTCATATAAAAGTTGTCTAAAAAAGAGCTTTTTGATAAGAAAATTATACTTTTAAAAGATTATTTGTATAAAAATTGTCTAAAAAGAGCTTTTAGATTAGAAAAGTATACTTCTTATGGAAACGTGGACAAAAGTAAGATTCTTGAAGAAAGAAAGGTTTTTAAAGACAAGTATCTTGTTGGTGTTAAATAACGATGTAAAGAGCTTTTGAAAAATGAAAGCTTTATGATGAAAAGCTTAGAAATTATAGCCAGTACAAGATTGTTCATATAAAAGTTGTCTAAAAAAGAGCTTTTTGATAAGAAAATTATACTTTTAATAGATTATTTAAAATTTATGTAAAAAAAGAGCTTTTAGATTAGAAAAGTATACTTTTTATGAAAACGTGAACAAAATTATGATTCTTGGAGAAAGAAAGCTTTTTTAATGACAAGCATCTTTTTAGTGACAGATAATGGCGTAAAGAGCTTTTTGTTAAGAAAAAGTATACTCTTTTAAAGAAATGTGGACGAAAGTAAGATTTTTGGAGAAAGCTTTTTAATGAAAAGTAGTTTTTTGCTGATAGATTGTGGTGTAAAAAGATCTTTTGCAAAAAAAGCTCTTCTTGATGAAATGTATCCTTTTTTCCGATAAAAATTGATATTTACACAAAAATATATATTGTTTTTATTTCATAAATTCATTAAGACAAAAAACAGTTCTTTTTTTTAATAAAGTAAAAATATTGAAATTGAAAAGTTAGCTTTTTTAAGATATAAAAATTTAAATTCAAAATATTAGTATTATTATTGTTGTTAGGAAATAACACAAATATTAAATCTAAATAACTAACTAGTGAAATTATTAATATGTGTATTTAAAAATTTTATGAAATTAATGTAATTTCGAGAAATTTTCAAACTAAGTTACTTGTATAAAAAAAAAAACAAACAAATGCTTATTAAAGTGTTTCTTTTCTTTCTACAAATTTTGTTGAAAAACTTAATATGTATACAAAAAAGTTAGCAATGCTTTTTGTATTTAAAGCATTATAATAATTTCTTTTAAATTAAACGCAGACAGAAAAAAACGGTTTGTTTTAAACACTAAAATAAACTAAAATATAAGAAACTTAACTTATTTTTAATAAAAACTAAAACTAAACGACAAAAAAAAGAAAGAAAGAAACGAATTTCTTACAAATAATAAAGTTTCTTTTCTAAAGCATTCTGTGGTGGTTGGAAGAGACTGGAACCCACTAAAGTGGCCAATTTTTTGGCATATTGACACACAGCCGGTACTCGCGTAGTACCCGACCAATTATAATACAAATGTGTCATTTTATAGGTTAACAATTGCATTTGATCTGGTTTCAAACGTATGGTACTATAGACTACATTATAACTAGTGGGCGAGACAGTACCCTGACGTACTGATTGTGAAACTAAATAGAAATCATAACGCTCGGGTAGAGTAACTACATCATCCACCACAGTACCGGGTGGAGGATTGTGACCACGTGCAAATAGGCGGGTATTTATTGATTTCGTTACTACAACATAGGCAAACATGGGCGGTTTTTCAGCTTTAGCTCTCTTGTACTCTTGTTCTAATTTCTCCACAATATCTTTAACTTCATGTTCGTACAATTGTTTCAAAGAACCCTCACTGACACCATCACGATAGAAAAGTATACGATTGGGTAAGGCATCATGTTCTTTTTTGTATTGACGCAATGCTTTTGTCATCATGGGCCACAAGCTATTGGCTAAAACATCATGTGAACTACACTCGGCTACTGTACTATAGAATGTGGCATTTGATTTTAAATCCATGGTGGCTACTAAGGCACCAAATGCTTTAGAACGATCTCTTGAACTTTTTGCCACATCATAACCGATAGTCATTAAACCTTTTAGCGGTATATCAATCATCCAGGGTGTGTAGCCTAATTTACAATTGATTTGTATGGCGACTTTGGTGGCAATGCTCATAAGACCTTTAGGATTACTGGCGGATTTTTGTGTTATAACCTGAGTGGGTACGCTGCGTTCGAGGCAACTTTTCTTTTTAATGGAGGCATATCTAGAGAAAGATTTAAAGTTAGTTTTCCGTTTATACAAGTAATAGGTTCTGTTTTACCTTTCAGCCATATTGTTTGGCACCAGGCACATAATTAATTGTGGATCTTGACGGCAACAATCTTCCATGGCTTGTATGTAACTGTGGGTGCGATCATCGTATATAATAACTCTGGAATTGAAAAATATAATTTTGTTCAAAATAAAAAAGCTCGATTAGCTTTTTATGAAAAATAACTTTTTGGCAAAGAGATTTTTGATAAAAAAGATTTTAAAAAAAGCTTTTTTTTTAGTGAAAAAGAGCTTTTTAGTGAAAATGATCTTTTTAGTTAAAAATATATTTTTAGTGAAAAAGAGCTTTTCAGTGAAAAATAGTTTTTTAGTGAAAAGGATATTTTTAGGGAAAAAGAGCTTTTTGGTGAAAAAGAGATTTTGAGTGAAAAAGAGCTTTTTAGTGAAAAAGAGCTTTTTAGTGAAAAATAGCTTTTGTAGTGAAAAAGAGCTTTTTAGTAAAAATAGCTTTTTAGTGAAAAAGAGCTTTTTAGTGAAAAATAGCTTTTGTAGAGAAAAAGAGCTTTTTAGTGAAAAATAGCTTTTTATTGAAAATGATATTATTAATGAAAAAGAGCTTTTTAGTGAAAAATAGCTTTTGTAGTGAAAAAGAGTTTATTAGTGAAAAATAGCTTTTTATTGAAAATGATATTATTAATGAAAAAGAGCTTTTTAGTAAATAAGAGCTTTTTAGTGAAAAATAGCTTTTTAGTGAAAAACAGCTTTTTAGTGAAAAATAGCTTTTTAGTGAAAAATAGCTTTTTAGTAAAAAATAGCTTTTTAGTGAAAAATTGCTTTTTAGTGAAAGAGAGCATTTTAGTGAAAAAGAGCTTTTTTGTAAAAATAGCTATTTGTTTAAAATAGCTTTTTTGTAAAAATAGCTTTTTGTTAAAAAAGAATGCTTTCTTACGAAAATGTGCTTTTTCAAGGCAATATGAAATTTTGGTGAAAAAAGCTTTTAGGAGCAAGTTTATTTTTGAACATCTTGGTTGAAAATGTTTATTTGGTAAAAGAGCTTTTTGGTAAAAAATTAATATTTGTAAATGAAAGCTTTAAAGCTTTAAATTAACCAAAGTTATTTTGTATAAAAAAGCTTTTTCGAAGAATAAATAACGTTTCAAAATTTTCTTTTGTTTTTAGCTTTTTAATGAAAAAAAAACTTTTTGTGAAATGAAAATATCCTTTGAAACATAAGAAATTACTTACTCTCTTGGTCTTTCCATTTGCATTTGCATGCCATTCGCGGCACGCAGTAAAGATTCCACAAAATTGCGCAATTCGCGAGCATTGCGTGAGGTAGCAATAACACACCAACGATTTAAACCGCGTGAAGGTGTAGTAAACATGCCTATGCGGCAATGTCTAGTCCAGTCAGCTTGTTCACCAGAAGGTTCCCTAGAAAAACATAGAAAAAAATAAACATCATTACATTTCAAAATAATAAAATTATTGTTTTTTCTTTTTCCATTACTTTCTATGATCACGAAAAACGATTTTTTGTTGATCCAATATACGACCCTCAACCTCAACTAAACGATCATCCAATTGCATATTCCATTCATTTAAAATTTTAACACTATCCTCGGTTTGTTGCAAACGTCTATTGAATATTTTCAAACGATCAATACGACGATCTGGATTCATGCGCGTATGATCGGCTAAAGCACGCATGAGACTGGAATATAAATTGTTTATTATTATTATTTGAAAAGGAGACTTTAAAAGTTTCCAACTTACCGGAAATTATTGCGCATACTATCATCTAAACCTGTGGCACGACACAATTCTGGAATTAAAATAACCACCTCTTTCTCGCCACCACGCACTGAACGTTCTTTTGATTTAGACAGCAGTAAAGGTTGTCCCGGATCTTTAATGCGTAAATTATATCTTTTGTAATAATAATCGAGAAATGAGACACATTCACCTTTCATACTAAATGTTTCTTTGGGTGTCTTTTGGAAATCAATATCATTAATGCGATATGTTTTATTGTTGTAATCGGTTAAAACCGTTAAACCAATAACATGACGTTTAAAGTCTTCCCGAAAGTCACCTGAACTGCGATCGAAACAACGCTTGAAAATGTCATAAACAGTTTCAGTGCGCATTACTTTGTGGGCAATTTCGGCACATAATAAAATATCCTTTTCATGCTGACGTATAGAAGTTTGATAGCCCGGCCAGAGCTGCATATGATGCTCACGTATGTCAATCTAAAATTATGAAAAATAAATTAAAAATTGTTTTATTTTCTTTTTAATTTTATTACGCCTTACCTTGGCTATGGGATCATAAAAATTACGTCCCACTAATTGCAGTTTTAACCCCTCCATAGAACGTCTTAGAATTAAATTTAAAATTTGCAACGATTGCCATTCTGTCATGGAAATGAGACCTACATATTTGATTGTTATAACATAATTTTCTCCCTGCCGGGATTTTGTGTGTAAAATAGTTTGTTCTTCACGTAGTTTAATGGTGGTGAATAGTTTTGTGCCATCATATAGATAGCCACCCAATTTGGAACGATGCTCTGATAGAATGCCACTCTTTAAACGTTTCAATTCGATGGTGGGTGAAAAACTAACATGATATTGATATAATCTCCAGGTGGGTGTAGTTTTCAAACGGAAATAATTTGTTTGCAGTACAACTCTTGTGCCCTGAACACCAACTTTGCTAACAACATCTGATGGTTTTGTATGAACTAATGAAACTTCATAGCGATTATTGCGATCTCTACGTTGATCGCCACCTCCACGTTGATCGACACCTCCACGTTCATCGGCACCTCCACGTTCATCGAGACCTCCACGATATTCACCGCCTGCTCTACTAGCTAAGGGTGGAACAGCTTCTCTAAAGGCTGCTTGTGAGGTTGTTGGTCTTTCATCCCGTCGATCTCGTCTCTCATCATATTCACGTTTCTGTGACGATGATCGTGAATGATCTTCGGGTGAATCACGCGGTTCACGTTTAACGGAACTTAATCTAGAGCGATCTTCTGTGGAATCTCTTTCTCTTTTGTAAATTTTTGGTCTCTAATAAAACAAAAATGTAGGAGAAAGTTTAATTGCGGTTATATAAAAAAAGGCAAACAAAATTTGTCATTAAAGGTTAAATTTATTTGTTCTATTAAAGATATATATTTATGGCACTAAACGTATTTTCAATATAAACAACATACACCAGATTCAGTGGGTGTCGATTGAAGAGTTAACTGCATATAGAAGTCGTCAATAACACTTTTTACCACCTGGTCGAAGTAAACCTAAACCTTGGCATCGTGGTCGATGGAGCCCAAATTCTGACAGTGCACCACCCAACAATATTGGGTTTCACATTTGATAGCCTCTTCACTTCCTCAGTTCACGCCACTGCAATCACGCACAATTTGCGAAGAAAAAATAAGGTCCTCAAAGGTCTAGCGCTGTTGGCTACATATAAAACGATTGATCGGTCAGTGATTAATTATGCTGCTCCAGTGTAGTCACCTTCGCTCAGTGATACCCAGTGGAGAAACATTAAAAGCTGGCAAAATGCTGCCCTAAGGACGGTAACGGGCTACCTACAAATTACAACTGAACATAGATGGTGCCATCGCCAACGAATGTCCTGCATGTGATCAGGGCTCTCATGACACCCACCACATTATTCAACTCAGCCAACCCTACTTCACTCTTTTCAATGGATTTATGGACACATCCAGTTGAAGTAGGCCAATTTTAAGGCCTGCACATTTTTTTAGAACCCACCAATTAGATTATTGTAGATTATAGAGATCAATCCAATGGGTCATGCATATAACTACATATAAACGAAGGTCCATTCTGATATGCCGCAGTGGAGCTTTAAACTGTTTAAACTTTAAGCTCGCAAAAGGGAACAAACACCTGGGAAATAATTGTCCTGAATATTTTTTCTGGGGATCAACTTTGTTTCCTCCTGTAGGTGATGTTTTGAGGTAACAACCCTTTTATAGTTTTATAGACTCATAGGAGGCTGCCACCTTAAGCAAAAATTGACCTCCGTTCGCATGGCCCATTACATTCACTGCAATTAAGCTTTCACATCGCGACAAGATATCTACCCTTCGTGAAGGTTAGTGGGTTGTTGTTGTAAGAGGTCAGCTGCGACTGGATGTTCTTCCTTGAGGAAAAAACGACCGGATGATATAGCTGTTGTTAAGTTAACAATATTTGGCCGATTGAGAATCGGGTCGTTCCGGAGCGGAGGTATAATTGTCTTCGTAACGAGGGTAGTATATTAATATGGTTTGCATATAATGAAAAGTCCAGAAGCCACAAGATTAAGAAAACATTGATATATTGCTTTGTTTATGGGCAACAGCTGACAGCAAATCTTTTAGGTTAAGATTATTTATGTTTTGAACTATAAACTTTAAAGTTTTGCTTTTGGTAGGTATTGAATTTGAAAACTGTTTAATCAACAATGGCAGTCAAGTATTGGAATATTTTTGCACTTATGTTATCGATATTCATATATCCCGTCAGCATGATCCATGAGATTCATTGCACTTAAGCCTTAACATTGCGACAAAATGACTACCCTTTGTGAAGAGTAGTAAGATAGTATGGTTTGTATAAGACCGTCAACATGGTCCATGAGATTCATTGAACTTAAGCCTTCACATCGCGACAAGATGACTTCTCTTCGTGAGGGATAGTGGGTTAATATGGTTTGCATATAAATAAAACTCCAAAAGTCACGAGATTAAGAATATATTGATATATTTAAAAACCACAACTTTTATCAAGTATTTATGTTTCAGTTGATTTAAAAACTGCCGTTACTTAAATTATTTTGTTTACATTTTTAGTGGTCGAACCAAAGCTGGATAATTTAATATTATAAACATTGTGTTAGTTTTTTTTATATTATGAATACCAGAAGAAAATCATGCTTTTTCTATTTTTAGAAATTGAAATTTTTCATGCCTGTCTTAAACATTAAACAAAAGTACAGTTGCATATTGTTTCATAGGGATTTGCTGTTGCAAAGTGTTTATTCAGCATATTTTATATCGTAAATATAAGTGTTTTTTTAAACATAAACAAAAAGTAAGAACCCAGCAGTTCGACGGGACAGTCCCGAAATGATCACTTAACCTACCACATGTGGTGGCCCCTAGCCACCTGACTACCCAGGTGACCCACCATTTTAACATGGGGTTGTCCTACGAGGAAGTCAATCGTCACTCTACACCCTACAAAGAGACAGTAAAGAGATGATTGCCTCCGCTCTCGCTTACAAAGGGGACACTAAAGTGACGACTGTCGGGCGTAGTCGACCATAATACTCTACAACAGTTATTAGAGAAAATAATATTAGAATGTTTATTTTGAAAATTGAATTCCGCGACAATTGAATGATTATTTATTCATTACAATGAACTAATACTCTAATTAAGTTCTATATATCTGAACTGAAACTAATTCTGAAACTCTGCAGAGTTAGCACTAAATTTTGGCGTTTTTCCCCCCAAAACTATCAATTGACAGTATTGTTGAAAATACTTGTCTAAAATAACGGGACTATCAAATTTCCTATTTTTTCTGTAAGAGAAAATATATGCATATGTAAAAAGAATAAACACTTACCGGTTCTTCTGTGTATGAAGGTTCGCGAGGACGACGTGAAGAACTGCTAGCCTCCGATGAATGATACTCACGCGAAGGACGGCGACGACCACGATTTTGATCGTCTGACATGTTGTATCCAATTTGCGTTTACAAAATGTTTGATGCAATCAGAATTATTAAACCTGAAATGCAATACTTTTTTATAAAAAAAATTTTTTCACCAGTAAAATCTTTACAACAACACAACACACTACTACTAGACCACAACAAAAAAGCACGCTGCTTGCTTAATGATTAACAACAGCATAATCAAACAAAACATTAGCACTTTTAAATTAACATAATTGAGAATATTTTTAATACCTTAAACAAATATTTATTCCATATGGCGGCAATTGTTTTAAATTAAATATTTTATTAATAAATATTTAAAATTGTCAATTTTTAATACACGATTATGTTGATTTGATTTCTCAACAACTTCAACGTATGCTTCTTCTTCGGCAAATAAGAAGTGAAAAGAAAAAATGGCAATAATATGCTAAAAACAAAATTACGATACACACAGTTGTTCTTTTAAGTAGTAAAAAAGTAAATAATAATTGAAAATAAACAAAAAACTGTAAAATTTGTTTTATTTTGAATAATTATAAGAAAAATTACTGTAAAATTATGAAAAAATGTTGAAAAATTAATTTGTATAATTAAACAATATATAGTGCCGGTCCACACTAGGAAATTTTCGTATAGAAACTTTTTCTTAATTGAAGTTTCCTAAATGTCCACACATAGATACTTTCATTTTAGAAACTACGTATGAATTGCATTGATTTGTTGTTGTAAGAATGAGAAGAATAATAAAACAAAACAAGTTTCGTGAGTACGAGAAACTAGGGTTCTATAAATCGACATTCGAATAATCGAACAATCGACTTTTTGTCGAAAAAAGTCGAAAAGTCGAAGTCGACTATTTTGTTCCAAAAAAGTTGATAGCTCGACTGTCGTATATGAAAAAAGTCGAAAAGTCGACTTTGTAAATAAAAGTCGTAAAGTCGAAAAAGTCGGAAAGAGTCGAAAAAAGTCGAAAAGTCGAAAAAAATCGAAAAAGCCGGAAAACATCGAAAAGTCTGAAAAAGTCGAATAAAGTCGGAAAAAAACGAAAAAAGTCGGAAAAAGTCGAAAGAAGTCGAAAATAGTCGGAAAAAGTCGAAAATAGAAAGAAGTCGAAAAAACTCAAAAAGTCGGAAAGTCGACTATTTATACAGTATTAAAAGTCGAAAAATCGACTTTTAATTAAATGAAAAAAGTTGAAAAATCGACTTTTAACTAAATGCAAAAAGAAGAAGACTTTTTTCGACTTTTTCCGATTTTTCAACTTTTTCCGACTTTTTTCGACTTTTTCCGATTTTTACCGACTTTTCGACTTTTTTCGACTCTTTCCGACTTTTCGACTTTTTTCGACTTTTATTTTCAAAGTCGACTTTTCGACTTTTTTCATAGACGATAGTCGAGTTATCGACTTTTTTGTAACAAAATATTCAACTTCGACTTTTCGACTTTTTTCGACAAAAAGTCGATTGTTCGATTATTCGAAAGTCGATTTATAGAACCCTATTTCCTAGTGTGGACCGGCAGATACTATCTTTAAATACTACCTTTTAAACCTACTCTTCATATTTTGCTACTTATCTCAATTCTTCTTTTTCCGGTTTATTATTGTGAATGATTTTTTATATATAAACAAACAAAACGATCCAACTTCACAAAATATACGAAAAAAAACTAAACGTTCAATGAAAAATTAAATAAAATTCCATTTATTCGCTATTTATTGACATTATTATAATTCTCGAACATAACTAATATATCATGGAATTACAATTATATGAAAACTTTCAATATGATCTACACGAACTGAATATATTTCAAGAATTCCTTAACATGGAGAGCATTATTAAACGTATTGAAACTAGTAGACAATTTAATAGATTGTGTGTATCTAAGAAAATGAAAAAGCGGGGAAGACGTTTTAATCCTCTAATGGATTTAACAGAATCCCATTTTCGCCGCAGCTATAGATTTAGTAAGGAGAATATGAGACGCTTGTTGGAAATGTTAAAGGACGATTTGGAAGTAGAGCAGCAGAATGGTGAGCGAAAGGAAAGGAAAAATCAAGTACCAATAGAAAATCAAATTATGGCAGCCATACGTTATTGGGGTGGGACTGAGGTAGGAAGTGTAAAAATTTGCTTGATTTCAAAAATTGAAACGATATCTTGTAAGAAACTTTTTTATATTTCCAGCATTCCGAAATTACTGCTCGCGTACATGGTGTTTCATTTCGAACTCTATTAAAGATCAGTAAACGAGTAGCAGAAGCTTTATCCTTTAAAGCATCTCGCTATATACGCATGCCTTGCCTGCTGTTAGAAAAGGAAAAAGTTACCAAATCATTTTACGACTTGGCCCATATGCCTCAAGTTATTGGTGCTGTAACTCATACAAAAGTAAAATGTAAACGTTCTAACGTTGACAATGAAACATCCACTAAATCCGATGATATTCTACACATACAAATTGTAACCGATGCAGATTTAAAGATACGTGATCTAGATTGTCGTTTTCAAATGCCAGCAATGGGATATAATAAGTTAACAGCGGCAGATATTTTTGCTCAGACACGTATTAAGGAGCGTTTCGAACAAAATGAATTTCGTGGTCGTCTTTTATTGGGAGATGATTCGATGAAGTGTACATCTTATCTCTATACACCAGTAACATGTGCCATATCATTGGCTGAACAGGCTTTTAATAATGCCCAACGTTTGACTTACGAACCGGCTAGATTTTGTCTTAATCTCTGGCGTCAACGTTTTGCTATATTGGACAATGAATTATATGGTTCATCTTCTACAAATCGTCATGTTATTGTGGCTTTAGTCTTATTGCATAACATGGCTATAGAATGGCGTGATTCCTCATTGGGTGAGTATATTTTAGTTAATACAAATCTTTAATTTTATAAATTTCATTTTTTTCAGATGAATTTAACAAACTAAAACCTTATAGCTGCTCTTCCACATTGGATACTTCAAAAACTTCAGATGATCGTGGTCGTAGTGAATTTATTAAAAATCATTTTTATCCTTTACTACATTAAAAGGTGTAAATAAGAAATAAAACGAAAAA
The DNA here is from genome assembly GCF_022045245.1 of Lucilia cuprina. NCBI lineage: Eukaryota > Metazoa > Arthropoda > Insecta > Diptera > Calliphoridae > Lucilia > Lucilia cuprina. The sequence goes on from NC_060950.1 coordinate 13,935,869, forward strand.
ACGCAAGATCCTAATAATTATTGGTATTTATTTTACAATGGGTAAGCTAGATATCACGATCCTACTACTTTAGAATAGTTGCTTCCATATAAAAATTGTAACCCTGTTTTTAATAAAAAAAACTCCTACTTTTTCTATTTCAGAATAAAATTTTAAACTTTATTTGCTTAAAAACAAGCACAAAGAATTCCTTAAACTTGAATCGGTATTATTGCAACAAAACTGGAGTTTAGTATAAATATTTCCTGTGTATTTTCCAAAGAATTTCCATAACAAAGGTAAATAATTTTTGTAGTTAATTAAATCCTTATCAGTCTTGTTTAAATAATAGTAAAATTGAATTAGCGTTCCTTAAATTTTAAAGAAGTTATAGTCGATTTAATGCTTTCGACATAAAAAGCAATTTTTGAAGGAAAGTATGAGTGATCTCGAAATAATCACGTTTTTCAATTTAAACGTGATTATTTCGAGACTAAACGTTTAAACGTGTTTTGACGAAATTATAATGACCAAAAACATCGATTTTTGTTGGAAAGTATTAATGATTACAGTTCAGTTCTAGTTCAGTTCTAGTTCAGTTCTAGTTCAGTTCTAGTTCAGTTCTAGTTCAGTTCTAGTTCAGTTCTAGTTCAGTTCTAGTTCAGTTCTAGTTC
>NC_060950.1:13936621-13938441 GCF_022045245.1 Lucilia cuprina
CTAGACCTTATTTGTTGTGCCCAGAGTAGCGTACCCTTCTCTCGTAAACTATACTTGTTTCACAAGTTTTTAGTTTTATTTTTGTTTCATATTTATTTTAATCCTTTTCGTGCTTAAAAGTGGCTTTATTTAAATATTTTATTGTTCATGTTTTCCCCCCGTTTTTGTTGCATGGTAAACAACGGAAGGGGAGGAAATATGTATAAAAAACATTTATAGTTATACGTTGCTTAAATTCACCACTATAAACATTTCTTGCTACAGATTCTGTAGTTTTTATTATTTTTATGTTTTTTTTACTACTGACGGCAGCAGATCACTCTTCCGAATGAATGCCTTTGATGATAATTTCTCTACGGTTGTTTAATTTTTAGCACACAAAAAAATGTCTTAAAGAGTCGGTCTGTCGGTCTTGTAAATGTTTTGCCTGCATATGTTTGATGCATCTTCTCTTCATTTGTTTGCTCTTAAGAAACGAATAATAATTTAATAATTTTAAATATGCAATAAAATGCATCCATCATTCCAATTGTTGTGGTTTCTTTAATTGAATAAAGATAATGAAGCAAAATACCACAAAAATGTTAATTGAACAAATTTATAGTTGATAGTAAGAAATAACAGATATTGAGGTTTTATTTTAAGAGATATTTCATTTGTCAACGAAAGGTGTAAGTAATTATTATGTAAGCATTGTTGGGATTCTTATTATGACCGATAAAAAAGCCTTAATGACCAAAACAAGAATTAAGTTCATTTAACTTTTTTTACAACAATTTATTATTATTTTAATAGCGCTAATTAATTAATTTATAATTATTAGTTGCAGTTGTGTTGAATGGAAAAAAAACAACTTCTTTGTTGTTTTAAACCTCCAGCCCGCCCCTCGAAAAGCAAAATAAGAGAAAAAAAACTCTGTAGAAACAACAGAACAATAGAAGATGCAACGAAGTAAAAATAATTGCAACTTATTTGGTGCGTGAAAGAAATGCAATTTTAATGCACCATAATGGGTCTCTATGCACCACGAAAATTTAAACGAAAACAACTTTACCTGTATCTGATCTGATACAGTGAATGCAGTGAGTGTTTGCTGATGGCGTTTTGGGTGGTTGATGATGATGAAGCTGATGATTATGATGTTAAAGCAAAAAAAAACAAAACAAAACATGAAAACCATGTTGTCCTATATTAAAACGTTTAAATTAAAAATAACATTATAATTTCTTGCTGCATATACTGTAAAAATAAGTATAAATTCAAAATTTATCTATACATCCACCTATAAGTATATACATACGAGAACAATTAGTTCGATAACCCAACAAACCTTTAAATACTGTTGCGGGACAATAAAATCATAAGAAAATATATATATTGTTATTATATATGTATTGTTATAATAAAAATGTTAGTTGTTATATTTATATAAAAATATATTCATGTCTTTCTTCTTTAACGAAATGTTTGTAGGGTTAATTTGTTGTATGTTGATTTAACCAAGTGATGGTGTTAACGGGGCTTATAATAATTTGCTTTTCTTTTGTTTCCCTTTTCATCATCTCTACATTTGTATTTAATTTGAAGAACCGCATAGCCATGTTCATGGAACGTTTAACTAAATGTTTACTATTGCAATTAATATTTTGTTAAAAAGGAGCTTGAAATAAACTAGAACTGATATAGAACTGAAATAGAGCTAAACTAGAACTGAACTAAACTAGAACTGAACTGGAACTGAACTAGAACTGAACTAGAACTGAACTAGAACTGAACTAGAACTGAACTAGAACTGAACTAGAACTGAACTAGAACTGAAC
>NC_060950.1:13938541-13940282 GCF_022045245.1 Lucilia cuprina
TTAATTTTAAATTTTTTGCAAATAAAATAAGAAGTATTAAGCAGACTTAATTAGTGATTTAGTAGTGAGGTAAATCTAAGGTTGTTGAAGTAAAAAATAAATTTATTTGGATACATAATATGGGGGGTAAAATAAAATTAAATAGATGGGAAATTAAAAGTGAAAAAAAGATAATAATATTTCAATGTAAAAGTGCAGGTATAAGATGTTGAATGGAACAAAAACCTTGTTTTGGTACGTAGAACCAGAAGCATTATAGTTCCGACTACAGTCCAGATCAGACTACAGCCCTACAGTCCAGATTGTAATCCCGACTTAATCCCAGAATTCTTATTCAAAGAAAAGTTTTTATACGCTCATAATTACCTTCATCTGTCAAATGACCACTTGGTCATTTAAAAATTCCTCTCAAAAATATATTTCTGATTTAAACTTTTAAGTTACACAAAACTCTCTTCACATATTTCTTTTTTTTGTTATTTAGTCTGATATTTTTATTGTTTTTCCTATTCTGGCAGTTTTTTTCCTTCCATTTTGTTTTTTTTTTTTTGCTTACTGCAAACATTTGTCTTAATTGTGAAAATCAAAAAGTTTATTTAAATCCTGACGTATGTTCTACATGTTTATTTAATGTTTTTGTTGCTTTTGCTAAAACATGTTGTAGTAGATTTTATTATTGTTGTTGTGAGGATAAAGTAATTGTTAGATGTATTTGTATGTTGTACAAGAGAGTTGAAAAAAAAAACATTTTAAAGTTTTTTATTGCAATTGTCGAGTTTTTTATTATTATTTTTTCGTTCTGTTTGAGGCAAACTTGTAACATATTACATTTTGTCATGAATCTAAACAATTTAGTAGAAAATGTACTTTTATTTGACACAGCAAATATGTACAAAAAAAAAATTAAATTTATATAGTTTTGAAAAAAAAAATAAAAACTTTTTGCCACATTTTTAATGGCATTTTCTTTATAATTGCATTTTCTACCCAATTAAAGTTTTTTCTTTAGAATTTAAATCTATATTTACAATTTAAGAACGTCCATTCAATATGAATAAAAGTAAATTTTTATTTTGTTAAAATTCTGAATACTTTTGCTTGTTTCGCTACACTGTATGTTTTTGTTCGTTTTAAAACTAATTTAAATTTTTAATTAGAACTAGTAAAAGATATCTATTCGGCTATGCCGAATCTTATAAAACCTTCACCATAGTAAAAAATAATCAAGACTATAGCCTTATTATAGTCTGGACTAAAAGTCTTTACAATAGTCTGGAATATAGTCTAAATTATATATGTAGTCCTTACTATAGTCTGGCCTATAGTCTGGACTATAGTCTTTTTAATAGTCAGGACTACAGTCTTTACTATAGTCAGGACTATAGTCTTTACTATAGACTTTACTGTAGTCTGGACTATAGTCTTTAGTATAGTCTGGACTATAGTCTTTACTGAAGTCTGGACTATAGTCTGCACTATATTATTCACTATAGTCTGCACTATAGTCTTCACTATAGTCTGGAATATAGTCTTTACTATAGTCTGGACTATAGTCTTCACTATAGTCTTCACTATAGTGTGGACTATAGTAATAACTATAGCCAGGACTATAGTCTTTACTATAGTGTGGACTATAGTAATAACTATAGCCAGGACTATAATATTAACTATAGTCAGGACTATAGTATTAACTATAGTCAGGACTATAGTCTTCACTACAGTCTGGAGTATAGTCTTTACT
>NC_060950.1:13940382-13945597 GCF_022045245.1 Lucilia cuprina
CTTGTCTATAGTCCAGACTATAGTCTTGTCTATAGTCCAGACTATAGTCTTGTCTATAGTCCAGACTATAGTCTTGTCTATAGTCCAGACTATAGTCTTGTTTATAGTACAGACTATAGTCTTGCCTTTAGTCCAGGTTATAGTCTTGTCTATAGTCCAGGCTATAGTCTTACCATAGTATTGTCCATAGTCTTCTTATTATTCCATACTGAAGTCTCGTTCTAACTGTAATAAAAGTATTAAGGATAATGAGCTGACTACAAATTTGACTTTTGGAAATTTTATTTCAAGTTCCCTATAAGTTCCTCCCTAATCTAAACTTTCTCTTACTTTTTGTTTTCTTCATTATTGTTCTAATCACATCACACATCAGCAAACGTTAGTGAGTATGTATTCCGTTCAGTGTTTGGCGAAAACTCAAGTCACGTTGTTTCCAAAAGGTGTTAACAAAACATTTGTTTAACAAAGACTTGAGAAAAAAATGTATATGTATATACTTAAAAGAAAACCATATATATCTTGTTATATAATTGGAAATGTTTACATGCTCCTACATATAAACATACACGTTAATTTGTACGTACAAATGTATTTACTAAATATACATATGTATGTACATGACAGCATGTTTTGATATGAATTACGTCTAAAACTCAACAGTTCGGGGGAAGAATTTTTGTATCATTATATAATTGGCTCACCGATATAGTAAACTCTCGATGATATATTATATAGTAAACTCTCGGTTAAGAGAACTTTTTTTTTTAAATATAGTACAATTTTAAAGGGATTGTCTTTTAGATTATATAAAGTGGGGATTGATTACAACTTGTCAGGTTGTTGGAAGAATGAAACCCATATCAATATATAACATTTATAAAACAAAAACAGAGAGATTTCTTAACTCCTAGTGCACCTACTGGTAGCTTGATCCTTATACACAGTTTCATTATACTTTTTTTCTTTGTTTTGTTGCTATTGTTTTCATCTTGTTTTTCTAACCCACATTGTCGGTATAAATGTCTTATTTTAACCTTAACTTATGGTTTAATTTAACTGTTAATTGTGGTAAGAGTATAAGATTCATGACCAGAGGCAAATAAATATTATACTTTAAGCACATACACACGCTGCTTGTTTAAACATTAGGATGGCTAAAAAAAGTTTTAGAAAAATTTGATTTTTTTAATGTAGTTTCTTTTTAGAAATGGAGTATATACACTAGATTGTAATACTTGTTGTGAACCAATACTTTTTGCAATATTTTATTTTGAACCCTATAAATGGCACCATTCTAATATGTATGTTCATAAGTTCATATTTTCAAACACAATCTGCCATTTATTTTAAGAATTCCGTTATCCTAGGGTGTTTTACCACCTACATATAGAATCGAAGTGCTAGATTATGAAAACAAATCTGTTTATATGATAACATCTTTTGAAGTGTTGAGAATAATTTAAGAAACGTGGTAATAACACTATTTTTAATATCAAATCATACAAATTTAAGCTCTAATCTCAATGTACGATTAAGAGTTTCCTTGACTCTAACAATAGCCTTAGCAATATTGTTACTTAAATCCAGACTATTTCAGCTAATATTGACTATCATCTGTAGTTTTGATTATATTATTGACTTTGGTCTTAACTCTGATGCTGACTATAGTCTTAACTATTTATAGTTCAAACTATTGTCTAGAATATAATCTAGTCATGATTATAGTGCTTTTTATAGTCTTGACTATAGTTCTAAGTTTTCTTTCTAGCTATAGGCTTATCGGTAGCTTGTCTTTCTGTTGATTGACAAGATTTTAGTTTTGTCTCTAGATCAGACTATAGTCCAGATTATAGTATTGTCTCTAGAGGTGTCTATAGTCTTATCTATAATCGAAGTTTGCATATAGTCCAGTCCTATAGTCTTATTTATAGTCCTGTGTATAGCCTTGTCTATAGTCTAAAATATATCCTCCACTCTATAGTCTTTTTTATCTTGGATATAGTCTTGGATATTCTAGTCTTCTTTATCTTGGATATAGTGCTGACTACAGTCTTGAGCTCTAGTTTTTACAGTTTTGTCTCTGGATCAGACTATAGTCCAGAATATATTATTGTCTCTAGAGGAGTCTATAGTCTTGTCTTTAGTCCAGACTATAGTCTTGTCTTTAGCCCAGTCTATAGTCTATGCTATAGTATTGTTTTCTCTTTACCTCTTGTCTTCTCTTTACCTCTAGTCCAGACTATAATCCAAACTATAGTTTTCCCCTCATTCCATACTGTAGTCTTGTATATAATCCAGTCTTGCATATGGCCCAGACTATAGTCTTGTATATAGTCCAGTGTATTATCGTCCACACTATAGTCTTTCTTGAATATATTGCTGACTAAGTCTTTTCTATAGTCTTTTCCATAGTTTTGATTACAGTTTTCATAGTTTCGTTTTAGATCAGATTATAGTCCAAAATATAGTATTGTCTCTAAAGAAGCCTATAGTCCAGACCATAGTCTTGTCTTCTCTTTATTCCAGACTATAGATTTGTCTACAGTCCAGACTATATTAACCAGTTTGACTCCAATCTAGACTATAATCCAGACTGTGAGCTTCTACTCGTTACAGACTGTCTTGTATATAATCCAATCTTGCATATAGTCTAAGCTATAGGCTTCTCTCCATAGTCTTCTTTAACGTCCACACTATAGTCTTCCTTATCTTGAATAGATTGCCGACTACAGTCCTGTCTATAGCCCTTTTTACAGTTTTGATCACAGCTTTCACAGTTTCGCTCTAGATCATACTATAGTCCAGATTATAGGAGGAGTCTATAGTCCAGACTATAGTCTTGTCTGACTATTTTTTAGTCTTATTTGTGACTATAGAGTTGTCTACAGTCCAGGCTATATTCTCGTCTATTAAGCAGTTTGAATCTAGTCCAGACTGTAATATAGATTATAGTCTTCTTTTCTTTCCAGACTGAAGTCTTGTATATAGTCCTGCCTATAGCCTTGTATATAGTCTAAACTATAGCCTTCTCATAGTCTTCTTTATCGTCCACACTATAGAATTCTTTATCTTGTATGTATGTGGCTGACTACAGTCTTGACTATTGCCTTTTTCTATATTTTCTCTTAACTAGAGGCTTTTCGGAAGTCTTGACTCTATACTTGTCTCTAGTCTGGTTTATTTCCTCGACTACAGTCTTGATCAAAGCTTTAATAATAGTCTATAATCGTATTTACAGTTATAATTATAGTTCTGACAATTGCCTCGATTACTGATTACAGTCAAGATTTTAGTCAAAACAATAGTCGGCTATTAGTCTATAAGCCGTTAATGTAGTTATGAATATAGTTCTAGTTGCATTTTTGACTAAAGTGTTAACTTAGATTCAATATGGTCGAATATAACACTACAATCGTGAGATTTATCTTCATTTGAAGTTTAAAATATATCCTTGTCTAAAATATAGATTATTTTCTTTATTAAAGTCCCAAATGTCTTAACTTTAGCCACGTAAGAACTGTTAAATTCTAATCAAAATGAAATGTTAAAAATAAAGTTTATGGTCCTTCGAACCTGTTGCAAAAATATATTAGCCGGAAAACTTTATTGTTTACCATAGTAATTACTACTCCTCAGTGGAGATGAGCATAAGAAACTTAACCACAATTAAAACTTATTCGGTTTTTCTTTTACTTAATTTTCAACTTTTCAACATTTCCATTTGATTTAAGTAGTTATATGATAAAATTTAGTTAAAGTAATTACTTTAACAAATCTAATTAACTTAATAGTGTAAAAGTCTCAAATGCGGAAATATTTCTTTTTTTTTTTCTTATCTAAACTGACACAAAAAAAGAAGTGGAAGTAAAAAACTACGTACATTTTATGACTTAAAACGATGAACGATTTGTCTGTAAGTAAACTGAAGAAATTCAGTATTTAAGTAAAATGACAAAATGTGCCAAAAATGAAAGAAAGAGAGAGTCTAATTTCCGTACACCAATGTGCAATTTGGGAAATCAAGAAGAATCATTAGTCTGTAACACCATGTATAAGGAAATTTAATGTTTAAGAGAAGTTAACACTTAGAGATAAAAAAATTTAATTGTTGGTTTTAAACGGAAATTTTGATAAAAAAGATTTTTAACCCCTAATTAAGGATTACAATGTATGAGTGTGTTAACACAACACGAGTGTTAACACAACTTGCAGCCATAAATTATTGAACTTAAATTTTATGACTCTTAGTATTACTTATTCTATCACTGATCTACATATAACAAACTAACTAAACATGCTTGACAAACTATATCCTTAACATTTTAGTTTATAAACCAAACATATTAAATTTTATCTAAACCCAAGATTAAAAAACCAAAATTTCCTTTAGAAAACATTTAAACTAACCATGCATACAAATGTCTTTAAAATAGATCCGTTAAAAAAATTTAGAAGCTTTAAAAAAGCATTCGTTTTTGTATTCGATTTTTATGTGTTTGCTAAATGGCACGTTAAACACATACTACATACAGAGTTTTTCCAGTAAACACATTACACCACGAACTAGTGTATGCTACACTGACAGTGTAGCATTTCCACACGCATATACATTTAGAATGCTTCATAATAATTTTTAGTTTAAAAATGTTAGGTTCAGTTCTAGGTAAGTTCTTGGTCAGCTTTAGTTCAGTTCTACTTCAGTTCTAGTTCAGTTCTACTTCAGTTCTAGTTCAGTTCTAGTTAAGTTCTAGTTCAGTTATAGTTCTGTTCTAGTTCAGTTCAAGTTCTGCTCTAGTTCTGTTTTAGTTCTGTTCTTGTTCTGTTATAGTTCTGTTCTGTTCTAGTTCTAGTTCTGTTCTAGTTCTGTTCTAGTTCTGTTCTAGTTCTGTTCTAGTTCTGTTCTAGTTCTGTTCTAGTTCTGTTCTAGTTCTGTTCTAGTTCTGTTCTAGTTCTGTTCTAGTTCTGTTCTAGTTCTGTTCTAGTTCTGTTCTAGTTCTGTTCTAGTTCTGTTCTAGTTCTGTTCTAGTTCTGTTCTAGTTCAGTTCTAGTTCTGTTGTAGTTCAGTTCTAGTTCTGTTCTAGTTCTGTTCTAGTTCTGTTCTAGTTCTGTTCTAGTTCAGTTCTAGTTCAGTTCTAGTTCAGTTCTGTTCTAGTTCTATTCTAGTTCTGTTCTAGTTCTGTTCTAGTTCTGTTCTAGTTCTGTTCTAGTTCTGTTC
>NC_060950.1:13945697-13947331 GCF_022045245.1 Lucilia cuprina
GAACTAGAACTGAACTAGAACTGAACTAGAACTGAACTAGAACTGAACTAGAACTGAACAAGAACTGAACTAGAACTGAACGAGAACTGAACTAGAACAGAACAAGAATAGATGTAGTAAAGCAATTAACAATAATAAAAGATCTAGAACCAATATTAAGATTTTATACTGATCAAAGACTAAACTCTTTATAAACTAAACTGATGTTAAACTAAAAAATTGTATTATTTTAAAGTTAAACTTCTGCATTACGCCCAAAGTACTCTTCATTAACAAAATGTTTTTATTATATTTGTAAATGGAATAAACATTTTCATATCCCAAAATGAAGGTGTTTATGTGAAAGTATTTGCATAAATGTAGGTAGGTCTATATGTGAGAGAATACATGTGAATAGCATTACTGTGTCGCTTATTATGTTGCTGTTTTTTTCATTATTTTTTATTTCATTCCAAATGTTAATTTCATATTTCTTGCTCTCATTTCCGTTTCCGCTAAGGCAGAAAAAACAACAACACCCATTCACAAACACACTCGCGAATCTGTAGTATGTAGGAGCTACGAATAAAAAAGTTACAGCAAAATTATGCTCTTTGACAGTTAGAGGAATAAATAAGACAAACTAAGTATGCAGGAGTAATATAAAAAGGCAATGGGTTGCGGAGCAGTGGCAGGAAAAACAAACTTTTTATTTCAATTTTTTCGCTTTTTTTAATGTCGACACTTTCACTATGAATGTATGATTGCTGCAGTAAAACAAACTGAATGAAAAACATAAAAAATAGAAAAACAAAAAAAACTTTTCCGCATGCACGTTAGTTGAACATTTGTTTATATTTTGCAAAACGTTAAAATATTAAGGGCGGTCCAAAAAACGATGTGAATTTACCACAAAGCGGTCCAAAATGGGAGCTAAAACCGATTATAATAAAATGGATTTTTTTTTAATTTCTTATAAAAAAAATAAAAAGTTCCGAAAATTCTCATCGGAAATCTTGAATTCATATTGTAGGATTCCTTAAACATTTCATAACCATTAAAATGTGATCATATTTATTTTTATCTTTACTATACTTGTATTTTTATATGACACAGAATTATAGTTGCACTAAGATATCACCCAAAACTATCCGCCCACTATGATTTTATATTACAATTTAGATGTGTGATGCACACAATACATTTATATTCAAACACACTAATAATAACACGGTTTGACTGTAAAATTGTTTTTTAAAACAAAAACTTCAACTACTTCTCCAACATATACGATTGAACGAGACCGTATGAGTTTGTAAAGTTGGTCTGTTATTTTCTTTAGTTTTCAAGTCGTTTAAATGCCATAATACTGATACTAACTGTAACAACAATAATAACTAGCGCGATGCCAGCACAAACATCAACATGTGCAACTTTTTCTGCTTGAATGCAAATATCGGAAAAACACAACGCCAGATGGGGCCATAGGATGCCAAAACGAATCTTATGTATCCTTAGTGTATTTCATTTGGGTGAGTACTACCTAAAACTGAACGAGAACAGAACTAGAACTGAACTAGAACTGAACTAGAACTGAACTAGAACTGAACTAGAACTGAACTAGAACTGAACTAGAACTGAACTAGAACTGAACT
>NC_060950.1:13947431-13950416 GCF_022045245.1 Lucilia cuprina
TGTGTGTGTGTATGTATGTGTATGTTTGGTTTTATTAGTTAATTTCTGTCTGCATCTAATTCATAATTGTATTCATATCAATTGCGTTAAATAAATACTTATACAATATAATAATTATTAATTTATTTTATTCATTAAAACTCACAAGGAAAATTATAACACAAATATTATTCTTTTGTTTTATTTAAGAAAATTAAACAGACGTACGTTCATACGAGTGGAAATGAAAAAAAAAAGTTTATACTTTCATTGTTTTAATTAAAACAATGCAATTGAAAGAGTATGTGCTTGTCACGTTTAGACATGTGAAGAAATATAGTGGTGTCTGGTTTAATTATCATTCTCATTTTGAGGTTATGTAACAAAATGAGTTCAGTTCTTTTAAAGCGTTCAGCAATTAGTATTAAAGAAATTTTTTGCAATAGAGATCCTAGTTAATATATTGATGAAATATTTTGTTTAAAATAAAGCCAAATTTTACATTACAAATTCTTAAATATATTTCCAAGAAGTAAATTGTCTGGACACATCACACGTGTGAGACTTAATCGTATTTATAAGCTTTTATTGTTCTAGTCCATCACTCAGCAAAAAAAAAAAACGAAGTACTTACAAAAGAATAACATTCATCACTACTTCAAACGTAGCACTAAGTGAATTTGTTTAGCTTCTGTGGAAGTGATGTTTATTGACTTCGAAAGAAGCGAAAATAATTCAAATCCAAAATAAAATGAAGTACTTACAAAACAATAACATTCATCACTACTTCAAACGTAGCACGAAGTGAATTTGTTTACCTTTTGTGGAAGTGATGTTTATTGACTTCCAAAGAAGCGAAAAGAATTCAAATCTAAAATTAAACAAAGTACTTACAAAAGAATAACATTTATCACTACTTCAAACGTAACACTAAGTGAATTTGTTTACCTTCTGTGGAAGTGATGTTTATTGACTTCCAATTACTTTTTAAATTACTTCCAGAGAATGACTTCAGATGTAGTGAATTTGGAATAAAAAACAACTTTCCTATGACAAGCCTGTGTTAAAATTCTCACTTCTTTAGGTCTTTTTCAGCACTTCCATGAAGTAAATTTTACTTGAACAGTCTCAGTCCATTACCGCCCTTCAAAAGACGCGAAAAGAATTCAAATCTAAAATAAAACGAAGTACTTACAAAAGAATAACATTTATCACTACTTCAAACGTAGCACTAAGTGAATTTGTTTACCTTCTGTGGAAGTGAGGTTTATTGATTCCAAAGAAGCGAAAATAATTCAAATCCAAAATAAAATGAAGTACTTACAAAAGAATAACATTCATCAATACTTCAAAAGTAGCATTAAGTGAATTTGTTTAGCTTCTGTGGAAGTGATGTTTATTGACTTCCAAAGAAGCGAAAAGAATCCAAATCCGAAATAAAATAAACTACTTACAAACGAATAACATTCATCACTACTTCAAACGTAGCACTGAGTGAATTTGTTTACCTTCTGTGGAAGTGATGTTTATTGACTTCCAAAGAAGCGAAAAGAATCAAATTTCGTTTGAGGGTTTGAAGATTCTTTTGTACTGAAATTTTTTGAATTAAACTCATTTTATTTGGGAGATAAAAGCGTATAATTTATTTTAATTACTTCCTGAGAATGACTTAAGATGTAGTGAATTCAGAATAAAAAACCAAATCTCCTGTGTTAAAATCCTCACTTCTTTCGGTATTTTTAAGCACTTTCAAGGAGTAAATTCTACTTCTTTTTCGCTTCTTTTGAAGTTCCTTTTTTGCTGAACAGTATCTGTCTATTATCGCCTTTATAGAAAGAATTAGACATTGAACAGATAAATTCTATAGAAATGTTCCTTCATGCTCTTAAAAAATTTACTATTAAACTATAACTTCCAAAAAATATTAAATATTCAGTAGTTCCTCTATTCTGTTATAAATAACTGTAATTTGAAGACGTTTACAGTAAAATCGTAAATTAAAATTGCATAAAATTTAGTTTCAAAGTTAAAGAAATGTTTTGTGGTTGTATAAACATTTTACAATAATTAACATGCTAAATGATTTATTATAATAAGTCATGTCTATCAACTAAACAGACAAACTAACTCTCATATATATGACTATACCCAGCAAACATATAGATATACATAAGTACATACTTATATACAAATATCAAGCAATTTCTAATTACTTTTAAAAACAAACGTTAAAAAGAAAAATATTTTTTTTTAAATAAAACTAGTTTTATTAAAACATAAAATATATGTTTAATGGGTTATTTCGGGTGTTTATATGGCCCAAAGTTTGTCTTAGTTAAATTGCTGCTACTTTAAATATACGCCTTGGTCCATCCACATTACTTAGTTGTAAATAATGGGTTGGTTATTGCCCTTAAACGTTTAATGTATGTTAAAATTATGTAAATACTCAATACTACAAATGTATTTTATTTCTTTGTTTTCTTGTTTTTCATTTTAACTTAATATGCACATCTAATTATTAAATTGTTTTAAAAGAGTGTTACGTAAGGATGATGGCATCGCAAAACACTAAGGTTCATTATCCCAAATGCATATCAATCAAAGATTTTAAGATTTTCTTCTTTTGTACACTAACTGTTGAAATATCCTTTAAACGAAATGTTTTAACATCACATGTGAATCTGTTCATATAAAAATTCTAATAAATATCTAAATAATTGCTGGACAATGTAGATTTGTAATTTCATTAAGTAATACTAATGATTAAATGTGATAAATATTGTTTTTTTTTTTTTTTGGTTAATGAATGTAATTTTAATTAAAACAAATGTTTCTTATTGATAAAGGCTTTTAAAATAAACATTAAATTTTAAGGACATTTGCATAAATTTATAGGAAATTAAAAGCTTAAAATTTCTATCAGAGCAACAACACTTTGTTCACAAAGAAAATATCCATCAATATGCAAGTTCAGATGAATTCTAGTTCAGTTCTAGTTCAGTT
>NC_060950.1:13950516-13955028 GCF_022045245.1 Lucilia cuprina
TCTATAGTCTAGTCTATAGTCTAGTCTATAGTCTAGTCTATAGTCTAGTCTATAATCTAGTCTATAGTCTAGTCTATAGTCCAGTCCGTAATCTAGTCTTTAGTCTAGTCTTTGCGCATTGCTAATTGTAAAACTATTTACTTACATTATGTATTTTGTAAAAACAAATTATAATTTCCTTAAAAATGTTTATTCAGTTTCACTTTCAACACATAATTATTTTCAAGAATTCCAACACTTTGTCACCCATTCTAAAAATAGACAAAAATTCCACTTCAAAACTGTTATTTTCTTGAATTTGTTTTATTTCTTAATTTCTTCTGACACAACATGTGCGAAATTAATTTTTCGAGTTTTTCTTTAAGTTTATATAAATATATGAAGAAGAAGAGGCATCATAGAGATTTGTTTTCTTGTTCAAATAAACAAATTTTATTTTTAATTCAATTGTTAAAGTATGAATACACACACGCACACAGTTACACAGCACTTGTAATTAAAATTGTTTGGTTGCGCTATTTTTTTCATGTTTTGTTTTTTTTTTTTAATTATTTCAAATAGCAACAAAAATCTTGAACATGATTTTGAAATTAAACATTTAGTTCAATAATTTCTTGTTATTTACACACAAAAACACATTATTTACCCCAAAAAAGAAAAATAACAATATTTTATTAACAAGAAAAAAAACAATTATTCTCTTGTAAACAATTTGATGCGCTTTCTTAAAAAGTATAGATAAAAAGTTTAAACAAAATTTTTCATAGTTAGACAGAAACACACGCACACAGACGCATGTTTTGACGTAGCACTTAATTTTATTTTGATAAGATTAGATAAAAATGAAAATATTTTAAAAAAAGATATTATTATATTTTAAGGTTTTATGATTATTAATAAAAAATTTCATTTTGTTTATAAATTTTATGAAATTTATTAAATAGGTTAAGGTATTTAATCTTTTCAAAAGTGTGTGTTATAGAATTATTAAAAATTCGGATCTTACAGTTATCTGGGGTCTTCAGATCAAATTGAGTTCAACTTTATTTCGAACATAGGATTTTTGCTCATATGGTGATTTTAAATAGAAATCTTCTCGAAAGTATTTTTGATAGAATTATTAAAGAATCGGATCTTACAGATATCTGGGGGCTTCAGATCAAATTGAGTTCAATATGCACACAAACAGACAGACAGACGGACATGGCTAAAACAACTCCGCTATCTATAAGTTCTCGGTCGCAATATTATTGAAAGGTCTTTCGAATATATTTCTTTTTATATATATGTATATACTCTATTGGTTCCCCCCGGGGTCATGTTACCTTGGTGAAACCTCCACCTTGGAGTTATTTCAATCCCGGGGAACAGAGGTGTTACCAACAACCCTAGTCGGCCGGTACTATAAATTGCATAGATTGAAAATAGGTCTAACCAGAGAAACATATAATCTGGTACTACGGGTGGCCAGTTGCCCACAGGACAATGTCGTATCTGGTCTGTTAGTTGAGGTTCTTTCGGGATCCATTTAGTGGATGTGTGTTAAACCCAAATTCGGGATAAGTTCGCTGTTGTTTGCGGAACAACAGATATCCCACAGAAGAGTGACTGTGGGACTTGTTGGAAATGAGTTGGTATTAATTGTATATGGTTCGGAATGAATGTGGGGTAATGCGGGCCTCATAAATGTGTCGTATATTTTTCTCTTTTGAATGTGTAGGCTAAATGAAATGTGTACTAGGTTGTCTGATGATGGATGAAAGTTATCATATACGAATGATACCATTGAATTTTCCTTCCTTGTCCAGATATGTTCAGAGTATACTCAGTTCATATCACAATTACCACAGTATGTCCCTGTGAACAAGAAGTAAATCTCGGCTTATATGATGGATTCGTACTTCGGTCTACCGGTTACGTCTCTACGTGCTGTTGCCAAATCAACAGTGGCCATTCCATTTGCATGGTTGTAAACGAAAGTGATGTGTTACATCTCGGAAGAATTTATTAAAGATTTAGAACCCAACAACTATCAAGGATCTTTAGATAATTATTATCAACACACATACCAACCAAAAGGACGACATTACTGAATTTAACTTCAGTGTATAAGTATAAAGATTCAGAATATTTGTTTATACTTTACAGATTACAAATGGATTGAAAAACTTGTTTCCTTACGAACAGACAGAGTCTATCAACGTACATACCTCCCAAGAAAAAAGCAGTTTGATTAATTATACCCTACACCACTTTAGTGGGTAGGGTATATTGGATTTATGCTGATCTTTATAACGCACAATAATATTGGTCCTATACCCACCTTTAAGTATACCAATCGGCCCAGAATCATTTTCTGAGTCGATTTAGCTTTGTCCGTTCGTCCGTCCATGTAAACCTTGCAATTTTGAAGATATTTCAATGAAATTTGGTTAATGATATTCTATTGTCCCTGGGACGAACCCTATTGCAAATGGCTAAGATCGGTCCATTATTTTACCTGGCTCCTATACAACTGTACCACCGAATAGGGCTTGTAAACCTTGTAATCAAACGAGAGATCGCAATTTTAAAGATAATTCAATCAAATTTGACACTTAATCGTCTATGGTATCGTAGACGAAGCCTGTAAAAAGTGGCTAATATTGGTCCATAATTCCACCCACACAACTGAACCAGCCGAATAGGGCTTTTAAATTCATAATTAATGTACTCGTATCTCGACAAAAAATTGTAAAATCAAGGTCCATACTAGGTTTGACCCTCATAAATGTTATAATCATAGAGCCTCATTTGACCCGAATCTGGAATCTCAGATATTTTCAATATTTCGGATGATATATTACATACATACATATGTATAAGTATATAAACAATTGTCCAATTCACAATCGATATCGTATCGTTGTATGTCATAAACATTTTTCAAATACATTTTTTTTCAAAACAAAAACAAATCAATTATAAAAAAATTAGAGACATACTACTATACAATCGTACAACACCGATTGTGAATTAGACAAATATGTATATCAAATGAAAGACATTCGAAAGACCTATATCTTATCAGATAAAAATCTTTTTAAATAGCGAAAACAATTTAATAATAATCATCTACCAGTGTGCAATTTCTAAGCATTAATCATACTTTTAAGAAGTTCATTATTTTAAAATCAGCATAAACGGCCTAATAATAACAGAGATATGAATCGAATTCAGATTTTTCTAAAATTTTTAATAAAATTTTCTAAAGATCCTTGATATCTTCGGGAGCCTAATCGAGAAAAGTCCTGTTTAGCACACTTTCACAAAGTTTACATAAACGGCCCATAAATAACAGAGATATGAGCCAAATTCCGAAAAAATCCTGATGAAATGAAAGATATTCAAAAGACCTTTTATTTAATATACAATATGTCTAGGAAAAGATATAGGTTTTCGATATATATCTAAAAAAAATGGGTATTTTAAATATTTTATTCATATTTTTTTAACATTTGTACGCATTTTTTTTTAGAGATTTTCCATCAACAGACTTTTTTTGAACTGGAAAAGTTGCACAACTTTTTGGACATATTTTTCAAATTTATTTCGAAAATCAAAAATTTTTTTAAAATTTTTTTTTTATTTTATTTTTTTATTAAACACTTTTTTCAACAAAAGATATTTGAATTATTTATATTTTTTCTAAATATTAATAGAACCAAACTTGATTATTTATGTTTAATAACTTCAATTAAATATTTTTTTCAAACAACCACACATTTAACGATTATAAACAATTAAGTATATTTTTCACTAATTTGTGTAAATTAAATTAAAATTTCATTTACCAATTTGTAACACTTTGTTATTTGTACAGTAAAAGACAAATCGGTACCGTTTTAACGTATTTTTTATTTTCTTTATATTCTTTTTAATTATTTATTATTTTTTTGTAATTTCCAAATTTAAGCCAATATATGTATGTATGTATAAACACAACAACAGTTGCTTAGGCCAATTACAGCGACTGTTGCTGTGTATTTTAAATCAAAGTAAAATTTGTTTTGTCAAAAATACACGCGCGCTTTAAAATCAAACAGTTAAGAAAGACAAACGAAAATTTCAAAAAATTTCGAGCGACCGTTAAACCGTACACGACAAATACTAACGTACAAATAGCCAAAATTTTAAAGTTTACATATGTTTTATCTGCAGCTGCTGCTGCTGCTGTTGCTGCTATAGCAATTGCAGCAGCACAGCACAGCTCTGCTAGTCTTAAATATTTATCTACATACCACTCGCCAGCAACAACAATAACAATTTGAAAAAGTATCTAATAATTTATACTACATACATGCATACACATACATCCACACATACAAAACACAATATAACTTCAATGAATGAATTGTTTGATTTAACTTTTTGGTCTACTGCGCTTGTATAAGAGTTTAATGAAATTAAAATATTACTCTCTTTCTTTCTAACATCACTCTCTGCTTGTCTATCATACAAATTTGCTAGCAA
>NC_060950.1:13955128-13957189 GCF_022045245.1 Lucilia cuprina
TCTAGTTCAGTTCTAGTTCAGTTCTAGTTCAGTTCTAGTTCAGTTCTAGTTCTAGTTCAGTTCTAGTTCAGTTCTAGTTCAGTTCTAGTTAAGTTCTAGTTCAGTTCTGGTTTAGTTCTAGTTCAGTTCTAGTTCAGTTCTAGTTCAGTTCTACTTCAGTTTTGGTTCAGTTCTAGTTTAGATCTAGTTTAGTTCTAGTTTATTTCTAGTTTAATTCTAGTTTAGTTCTAGTTTAGTTCTAGTTAAGAGTTAAAAACTCGGTTGCAAGATTAAAACCCGAATTCTGCAGGTGTAGAATGTAACTTTTAAATTTCTAAATAATTCTGTATCTTTTTTAATCTTATTTATAAGCTTTAACAAGTTTAGCTAGTAAATTAGATTAAAACGTGAAAGTAAAAGTTCATATGTTCAACTAGATATTCTTATGCTCTCTAGCGTTAATCAAATTAATTAATTAAATTAAAAATAGAAGACACAATGGAAGTGTATTAAAATAAATGTATACATGACATGAGTGTGTGTTTAAAGCTTATTTAAAATAGTTTGAGAAATTAATAAAATTAATGATGGATGGGGTTAATTTCATTAAAATTTACATCAGTAAAAACTTAAATGACATTAACATTTTTTTTAAATATGTATTTATGTATGACATTAATGAGTGTTAAAATTATCTTTTCAATTGAAAAATTGTATCGTTTTTTTAGATTTTATCATAATGCCAATATATTTAATAACTATAAGCCGATTTTCAAGCTTAAACTGTCAGTCTTTCGATTAAATGATTTTAATCTTATAAACTCATAATATTACAAATAATATATAGATCATTTTTTGGGTAAATTGCCTTTATTCAAGTAGATAAAATAATTGTTTACGATTTAAATTTTGTAAATCCTATTTTATTTTCTTAGAAATAACATTTGTGACAAAATCTGTATGTTTCAATCTTTAAAAAATGGCTTTAATCTGCCATCGTATGTAAGAATATATGAGCATCAGGATTATTTAACAAATTGTTAAAAATGTTTGTTTGGAGACTAACACAAATTAATGATTTATTTCCATTGTCGTTGGGATATAAAAAAAAACCTCAAAGAAAATAACTTTTTGGCATTTTTTTCTTTCGTTTTTTTATGGGGGGTTTTTTCAAATAATCCTTTTTTGTGAAGTACAATGTTTTTGCTTTGGTCAACGAATGGCCTTAAGTCCTTAACTGTGTAACAGTAAAAGGCAAAAGTGTTAAAAACTTCGTTTTTTTTCAAAAAATCTTTTTTTGAAAATTACAATTTAAAAAAAAAATCCATATAAAAAAACTATATAATAGTTTTTATATTTATAAATTTTCTCCTATTTTCTCCCCCACTGTTACACATACTCCACCATATAGTGGAAGGTGTGAACTGTCCAATTTAAATGGATATTTTTTTCTAATTTGGCTACTATATGTATTTCTTTGGTTGCTGGTTTTGTAAATCTTGCCAAATAGTACATCACACTATCCAAACACATTTTCACTCTCGCCTTTAGTGCTGGAGTAAAAGGTCATCTGATGCGTACTACATTTCGGCTTCATTTTGATTGATTGTTATTCAACTGCGGGTGTGCTATTCACGACCAAATACAAAAAAAAAAATGGTCTCTTACATTTCCTCTACAATCATTCACTCCTTTTTTTTAAACATTCATATTCATTGAAACAATTTGGTTGCTTTCGATTATTTTTTCTTTAACTTTCTTTCATTTTTATTACTCTTTTTTTGCCTGTAGAAAAATCAAATAAATATTTTTTTTGCATTAAGTTTAAATTGTTTTTTCCCAATTCAACAGTAATTTATTATAATTTTTTTATATTTCTGTTTGAGATTTACATTATGAATATTAATAATATTGAATATAAAAATAACACTGGGAGGTGTTTTATTTGATTTTATTATGATTAACTCTGTGGAAATTTATTTAAATAAAACAAGTAGGAAAGTATAGTCGGGCATGGCCGACCATATGATACCCTACACCATGAGTATATTTTTACAATTTTTACTTTTATAAAATTTTTAT
>NC_060950.1:13957289-13959613 GCF_022045245.1 Lucilia cuprina
CTATCTATCTATCTATCTATCTATCTATCTATCTATCTATCTATCTATCTATCTATCTATCTATCTATCTATCTATCTATCTATCTGTCTAAATGTTTTATTATGAAAACTAAATCACATTTTACTTTTTGTAACAGGTGTAGGGTATTATATAATCTACCTTGCCGATTATAATTTCTTATTTGTATTTACATAAGACTCTTCTTCTTTTGTGTACTGTGAGTTAAATCAAAAATAGCCAGTAGTTAAAGACACAAAGTCGTCTGTTGGCAGTGGTTTATTACAACAATAGAGATATCAACCATTTAAGAAATATACATATATACATATTACATGATATATATACACACATACACATACTCATACAAAAATTTAGTTTTAGAGAACTTTCAAAGTTATGCTTGGTTGAATACTTTGCATATATTAACTCTTTTCTGAAAACACATCATTATTATCGTCATATTATGTATACATATACATGAATGAATATGTAGCATATTTACAATACTCTACTTGTAACTATACTATAGTTAGTACATATGAGTACTTAATAACAAATATAGACTTTTATATACTATACATTAAATTAAACTATATTACAGTATCTACTACTCATATGTATGTAGACATACACTTACACTTACCTAGTTACATAAATTTCATGTATATTATGTTGTGTGTCAACACGTGTACATTACATGTAATTTATGTATTTTATGCACTTAGGTACCTGTACTCATTCATTCATTCTTTCATATCTGTGTAATTTATTGTCACATTAAAGTAACCCTCGTAGTAGTTAATTAATGTACATATGTACTTGTGGATTGTGTGTGTGTGTTTGTGTAGGTACTAAGTAAAAAACCAACAAGTGATGAAAATAGAGAAGAAATAAAATTTTGTAGGTAATAAATTGGTCTAAGGACATTTTATTGCTAACATACTTCACTATGTTTATTTTGCAAATGAAGTAAATAGCAATTTGATATAATTGCTACTAATTAGTAAATAGGGTCAGTTCATAGTCTGATCCAAATATCGTCTGAATTACACATTAGCCAATAATTTGGACTTTATATCCTTTATAGTCTGACATACAGATTAAATTATAGTTTCTACTGTATAATTCATACAGAAGGTGAAAGGTTTAAAATTTACCTTTCGCCCCCGTAAATCCTCGCCTTAGTTAATGTAAAGATAAGTATAGTTAACACTAAACTTTCCATTAGTCCATAGTCTGGAATATTAATCAGTCTATAGTCTGGACTATAGCTTTAAATATAATGTGAACTATAGACTGATTTGTAGTCATCATTAAAGATCTACTACTTAAAATCTGGATATTGATAAGTCTCTATTATTTGATCTGTTTTTATAGTATGGACTATAGTTCATTTTAGTGTGAACTGTCTATAGTATGAACTATTCTTAGATCTGTTTATAGTTTGAACTATGGGTCAATCTATAGTCTAAATTATAAAAACCTCGAAATCTATTCATTATCTTTAAGTTTTTTTTTTTTTGTAAAATGTTCTTTTTTCTATAGAATATTTTTGAAGAATTTTACTATATTCTCTATAGAAAAAATTTGTCTCCTTTTTCTATAGAAAATTTTCGCAAAAATTTGTCTTTAATTGTTTTCCATTTTCTAAAGATTTTTTTCTATTTGCAATAGAAATTTTTTCTTTTTCCTATAGAAAAATATCTTTCTAATTTTAATAGATTGTTTTTTTTGTCAAAATTTCTCTATATTTGCTATAAGAAATTTTCCTTATATTTTTCTCTATTTTCTATAGAAAACTTTCTCAAAATTTCTGAAAAATTTCTATTTATATTTATTTAATAAAAATATTCTCTCTGTTTCCTATAGATAATTTGCTCGAAATTTCTCTTTATTTTCTATAGTAATTTATTCCAAAATTTCTCTCTGAAAATTTAAAACATTTTTGCAAAATGTCTCCTGTTTTTTATTTGCTATAAAAAATATTTCTCTCTCTTTTTTTATAGAAAAATTTCTCAATATTCTCTTTATTTTCAATACAAAATTTTCTTAATTTTCTCATCATTTTAAATAAAACATCAAAATTTCTCTCTAATTTTCATAGAATTTTTTGCAAAAGTTCTCTATATTTGCAATAAGAAATTTTCTTCATATTTTTCTCTATTTTCTATAGAAAACTTTCTTAAAATATCTGAAATTTTTTTCTCTATTTCCTAAAAAAATTCACCAAATTTATCTTTTTTTCATAAAAAATTTACAGAAAAGTTTTCTTTATTTTCTATAAAAAAATTTCTTAACATTTTTCTCTATTCTCTACAAAAAA
>NC_060950.1:13959713-13963004 GCF_022045245.1 Lucilia cuprina
CGTGCCTCTTATTAACACGGCACATATATGAATAAATAAAAAAATATGTACAATAAACATGAATTAAATAGATACATTTATATTTAAGGCTGTCATGGGTATTTTTGGAAATCGTCGATACATGTGCTAAACATAGAAGAAGAGTTTTATGTCATTAACCTATTCTGCTGTTTCAATTTCGTTAACTTAAAATTGCTGCTGTAGAAGTATAAAACAAAAGTTGCCCATTACTGTCTTCCACTTATTTTGTCTATTTATTGTTTGTGCCTACTTCGTTTTTTACTGCTGCTCTTTGTATGTGGTTGTTGTTGTGTTTTTTTTTTACCAAAATTAAATTAATGCAAGTGTTTTATTTTATTATATCTACTTTTGAATTTTTAAGCCGTTTTGTCCAAAACGAGAGATAGAAAAAAATGTATTTTTGTTCTTTTTCTTTTATTCGTACAATTTGTTTGGGTGAAAGGCGGTCTAAGCCTCATGTGCATGTATTTTATTTGGTTTTATGTCTGAATTACAAAAACAAATTACAAGCATATACGTTACACCAAGTGCTTTCGAAATCCAAAAAAACCTCTCAAAATATAAAACCACGGAATAGTCATTAATGTACAAAAAAAAAAAAAATAAATTAAATTTCATTTCAGGAAAGAAAATGTGATTATTTGGGAAACAGTAGCAGTGGATATTATGCGATATCTGAAGCTTTCTAAAATTCAGGATCTCAAAATTTGTTGGAATTTTTACTTTCAAACTAAGTTACTTACAACACTATTGTGGTGTGTATAGGTGTGATCCTAATGATCCTACGATTTTGCACTCTGTAGTTTAAAGAATAGATCAATCTATAGTCTGGACTATAGATCAATCTATATTACTCAATTTATAGTCTGGACAATACATCAATCTATACTCTGGACTATAGATCAATCTATAGTCTGGATGTAGATCAATCTATTGTCTGGAATATAGATCAATCTATACTCTGGACTATAGGCCAATCTATACTCTGGACTATACGCCAATCTATAGTCTGGACTATAGGCCAATCTATAATCCAGACGGTTTCTTTTATCGTCAAGATCCATATGCCTGTCTTAAGTCTGGAATAATCTAGTATCACTCTATTAATCAGCTTATGGTCTATTGATAAGTCCATAATATAAAGACTGAAATACGCGTTCTATACATACATGTAGTAATAGATTTCTCTAGGCCTCTGATGCTTACGGTTATTTTCCTTTTGTGTAGTCTTAAACTATAAAAATTTTCGATTTTATGATCCGATCGTTTAAAAATTATTACAGTTATTGATGCATAAGTATATACTATAAACTATAAACTATAGATCAGCCTTCATTTTATTGATGATCGTGATCTAGACTTTGGAGTAGACTGTTCATCAGTCTCAAATTTCCACGATGGATTATTCTAAAGTTTAGTATAAAGACTATCGATTATAGTTTATAGATCAAATAATTTATATAGTTTATTGATCAGTCTATATATAGTCTATACTCTATAATCTGGACTACAGAAATGATCGAGAACTCTTCAGTATAAGATATAGACTACAGATCAGTATAGATTGTCAATAGAATAGTCTACAATCTAGACTATTTCTTAACCAATAGTATGAACTATTGATGAGTCTACGTTTCGGACTATAAATCATCATAAAGATCACTCTCCAGACTATATAAGTATATCGTATGACCTAA
Organism: Lucilia cuprina; assembly: GCF_022045245.1. Taxonomy (NCBI): domain Eukaryota; kingdom Metazoa; phylum Arthropoda; class Insecta; order Diptera; family Calliphoridae; genus Lucilia; species Lucilia cuprina. Next base: position 13,961,432 of record NC_060950.1, read on the forward strand.
AAATCGGTTAACAGTAAAAACTATAAATCAGATTGAAATTTGCACTATAAATCAGTCCATGATCTGCTGTCAAAATTGCAGAATTGATGGGTCTATGTATCATTATATGGACTCTATAAAAAAGCTTGGATCTAAGATCAATTATAGATCGTAAACTGATCAATATACAGTCTAGACTATATATAAGTATAAATTAGCAATAGAGTAGTCTACAATATGGACTATAGTTTAACTAATAGTCTGAAGTTTTAATTAAAATCTACTACTAAAAGCTGGGATCTAAGATCAGTTATAGATCGTAAGGTGATCAGTATAAGTATAGACAGGCAATAGGGTAGTCTACAATATGGACTATAGTTTAACTGATAGTCTGAACTATTAATCTACATTCTTGATAATTCTAGAGATCAATCTCTCAGACTGCTCGAGTATAGAACAGATTGATGTTTGCGCTATAAAACCGTCCATAGTCTGGTCTGATCAGCAATCTGGATTAGTTTACATTCTGGACTTAGATCATTCTATAGTCTGGTATAAAGATCATTCAATAACCTGACCGATCAGTCAATCTTAAGTCTATATTAAAGGAAGTTGTACAGACCGGTTAGCAGAAGAGTCTACAGTCTGTCAGAGATACGTTTAAATTCTGAACTATAGATCAGTTTAAAGTTGGTAATATCGATCTGTCTATTGTCTGAACTATATAAATATATTGTCCGGAATATTCTATAATCTGCTGTTTTTTGTTTAGTCCACAAATTAGAGTAAACTTTATCTGAACTGTACTTAAGCCTAAATTAAAGATTAGCTTAAGACCAGACAATAGATCAATCTATAGTCAAGATTATAGTTCAGTCCAAAATTTTGTTTTATTATTATTAAAGTCATTAGAAACAAAAAATCACAATATTTTGATAATTTTTCGCTCATTAATTAATTTGTTAATAACTTATCAACATTTTCTTAATAAATTAATGATGTGTGTCTAAAGTAATTTGGAACCATCTACAAAAACAACATACCACCAACTGACTGACATGTTGTAATTCATCATATTTTTTTAAACACCTTTTACCATCCATCTTATGTCATATTTTGTTTTGTGTACATATTGTTGTGTTACCTTTTCTTTATATGACCATAATAATAAATGTCCATTAAGAAAAAAGCAAAAAAAGTGTACTAAATATAAACTTAACTTGTTTTAGTTAATTTTTTTTTACTTAAAATGTATTTATATGTTAATGTTAATAATTTAAATACTAAATTTAATAGTTGTTTTCTTTTACAAATAATAGTTAAGATAGCTGGCGAAATATATGGATGGAGGGTCTAATAATAAACACACTTTTTTAATAAAGCCCATTATTATGCACAACATTTTTATACCCTACACCATTTTAGTTGGGAGGGTAGATTGGATTTGTGCTGATTTTGTAACGCACATTAATGTTGGTCCTATACCCACCATAAAGTATACCAATCGGATCAGAATCATTTTCTGTGTCCGTTCGTCCGACTGTCTGTCAGTCTATCTATCTATCTATCTATCTATCTATCTATCTATCTATCT
>NC_060950.1:13963104-13964892 GCF_022045245.1 Lucilia cuprina
CAGATTATAGATTGTTCTTCAGCCCAGAATATAGATTGATCTATAGTCCAGAGTATAGATTGATCTATAGTCCAGACTATAGATTGATCTATAGTCCAGACTATAGATTGATGTATAGTTCAGACTATAGATTGATCTATAGTCCAGATCGCGACTATTGTATTTAAAGTGACTATAGAGTTATTTTTAGTTGAATATATGAACTGATCTTTATACTTCCGACTATATAGTAATCGTGAAGTTTGGTTTTAAACTAATTTCGATATCACACCCCCATCATTCCTTTCAAATAACATTCAATAATATTTAATAACAATAATAATGAAGTTAAAAAATATTTCTATTGTTTTATTTTACAGCAATGTTCATTATCTATCTACAACATTATTATTATCATCGTTATCATGATTATGTGTCATGCTGTGTTTAAGTCTCGTCGAAATAATCACTTTATAATGGCATCGATAAATAAGTAGTACCCATGACTACATTATATACATAAATAATATACCTCCAACCATATGGTAGTAAGTAGCACCTCTCATTTATTTCTATTGTTTGGATAAAAATTTAATTCGGGTTTTTAGGATTTGTTTTTTTTTTTTTCAATTTCTTTTAAAAAGTTCGTTTAACTTTAAATTGTGATAAATTGAGAATTTACAAAAAAAGGAAAGTGAAAGAAAAAAACATTATGTAATTATAATCTTTGATAAGTTATTAATTGATATAACAAAATCGGATCATGGAGGTAACGCGAGAAGAAAAGTTTAGTTTTCATTAATTTGGGGTTTAGAGAGTTTAAACCTCTAGTAACTAAACCATAAAGTTAAAAATTGTTTACAAATATTTTCTGATAATTACTTACTATTTTTATTTATTTAATTCCAATTTATAATTCTTACCTGAAAAAAAAAGATAAGTTTTTATTAAAATTTTTTATAAATTTAAAAACTTTTTAACTTTGATAAAAAAACTTTATCGCCATAAATTATTTGTCGTCTAAACTTATTTATTTACATATTTATACAATCAACAAACATTATAAAAATTATTAATTTATTTATGTGACAAATTTAATTACACATCTATGCATCGTTAAATTTTACCTCTTCTAGCAAATTAATGTTATTAATAATAATTTACACATTATTTATCATTTTTATGCATGTGTTTGTTGTTAGACTTAAATGCCAATTAATAAAAATTTAAATATATGTATGTATTCAAAAAAAAAAAACTAACTATAAATAACCATAGTGCTGTTCATTATCATCATGAACGTCATTATTATAAAATATTCAAATTAGCTGCAGATTTGCAGCAACAAAAAATTAAATAACTTTTATTGACTTATAAATGAATATTTTATGTGAAATGAAGACAATTCAAGCACTAACGACTGTAGAATAGACTATAGATTAGAGTATAGTTCAGATTAGGAACTAGTTCAGGTTGTAGACTAGAATATAGTTCAAACTATGAACGATACAAGAGTCAAGGTCATAGACTATGGTTCATCGATTATAGGTCCAGACAATATAGTATAGTAACTCCATAGTAACTCAACTTTAGACTATAGGGTGACAATAAAGTGGGCAATAGACAAGACTATAGTCTGGAGTAGTATAGACTAGACTATAGGCTATACAGGCCCGATCTATCTATCTATCTATCTATCTATCTATCTATCTATCTATCTATCTATCTATCTATCTATCTATCTATCTATTAATCTATTTATCTATCTATCTATCTATCTATCTATCTATCTATCTATCTATCTATCTA